>NC_135198.1:11714285-12023571 GCF_050948175.1 Xylocopa sonorina
CCCGCCTTTCTTATTTATCGCACGGTCCGTCTGTTAACGAATCGCCGTCGTACGTTCGCCCGTTCCCCTCGTTACGGTAACGAGAAAATCATAACCGTTACTTAGCGGGCCGCTCGGAGCTCCTCGAGCGTTGCCAGGAATCGATCGCTCCACCCGTTGATTCCATTTCAAGGCGGCCTCCGTCCCGCCGCGATTCAATCTCCGCCGATTTCCGCGCTATCGCCGGAACACCTCTCGCCCTTATCGCGGCCTCCTGGCCGCAGATTGCGCCAGTGGAATCAACGATTCACCGCCGATCCTCGCCACTCCTCGATACCCGGTTCGATGCTGCCACGGCTCGCTCGATATTCCGCCGCCACGTTCTCCAAACAGCAACAATTTTGCGCGCGCGTATGCAACGTCGGTTGAAAAATTCGCCTGTCGACCGATCGAGAGTTATAGAGGCCCCAGGGGGGGTGGCGCGCGGCTCTTTCGGAAAATAAAGGACCCCAGAAACGACGCGGTCGCGCAAAAATCCTCGCGCTACCAAACACCCCCTCCGCGCCTCTCCGCAACGTATTCCGTCGCTTCGACCTCGTTTTTCC
The DNA here is from genome assembly GCF_050948175.1 of Xylocopa sonorina. Lineage (NCBI taxonomy): Eukaryota > Metazoa > Arthropoda > Insecta > Hymenoptera > Apidae > Xylocopa > Xylocopa sonorina. The sequence goes on from NC_135198.1 coordinate 11,714,870, forward strand.
GCCGCGACCAGCCAATAATTCACTTCCCAGCCATTTCGTCGACGATATAACGCCACTTGACGACGTATATCTAGACGGTTCTTTCGGTCCTCTTCCACGTTACCCGCGACACCACCCTCACCCCCCCCGATCGATTGTCGCGTCGCTTACGGAGAACGCCTCGCTCGTCGATGGTGCATAGTCGAGTATATCGGTCGTCGCTGTTGCTGTCCGCTTACGAAAGGATTGATTCGATTCGAAGAAGCACGGTTTCGGTATCGATCCGCTTGGTCCCCCGCGCGTGTCCGTTAATCACGGTTAATCTTCGCTGAAGCAGAGTAACTGGAGCGCCGTCAAACGTAAGCCAGTGGCCGCAGTGGTAACGGCCCGTGAATGGTCAGACGTCCGACCGTATTCATGCCACGACGTACTCGAGATCGAACGCGACCGGGTGTATCGGAAGGATTCACCAGGCGACGGTCGCGTTTATTACCGATTCGGTGTATTAGATATTGGCTTGATTAAACTTCCGTCCGGCTGGCGGTTTGCATTTCAATGGAAGTCGAGCCAAGAGCGAGCTGCGGTTTGTTCAGGGACCAGCGGATTGTCCCGCGCAGCCTTCCGTTTGTCGTTCGGCTGGTTCGTCTTCGAGTCGAGCGTTTCGAGCGCAAGATCGTCCGGTTTCAGCGGTGGAAATTCACAGTTACGAGGAGCGTAACTGGGACTCGTGGCAGCCAGCGAAGCTTTTAGCGACGGAACCGGGCAATGGACCGTCAACGTCTGAGGCATTTACGGTCAGCGGTATCGCGGCTGCATTGGCGTGTTATCCACTTTTAGCTCTTTCTATCGATCAAAATAACAGTCAGCGGATTCTCGAGCGCCGGCTGGTCGTCACGTAGACCGAGCGCGGCCCCGGAAAACTGTGGACGCAGCCACGTCGGTTCCGCGCCAGCTGGAAACTTTCCTGGCTGGAGGGAAAAGTGTCGTTTAACGACGATCGTTAAACTTCTAATCGATCCTGGTTTGAGCAGGGACGGGCTTAGAACGAGTGGCGGTAGCCGTAATTCGACTAACAAATGCACTTCTCGCTGCGGAACCGCACAGTGGTGGGACGAAACTTCGCTCTGCGAATATTTATAACGAGTTGGAACGCGATGGAGTATCGAGCGCGATTCCACCGCGAAATCTGGCCAACAGCTTCGATCCAAACGATATTCTTGCGTTTTAAATCGAAGTCGCGATTTTTGATACTCGACGAATGTAACAATGGCTACGGCGATATAGCAGTCTCTGATTCGTTTCGTTATTCCGTGCCTGACGCGGCGAAACGTTTCTCACGGCTATCTGGTTTACGTGCGGACGTGGTTTCGACGGAACGAACTTGTCGATTAAACTCGACCAGACTCTTAAGACGGGGCCACCGCGGGGGGGCGGCGTCGGTCTCGCAACTTAATTCGAACCTCGATTAAATAGCCAATCACGGTCGACGATTTTCGCTGCGACGCGTTCGTTTTTCACGCCACCGGTACAGCTGGAACGACGATCACCAGCGGGAAATTGCGTTATTTCTCGTCGACGAATGGGACGGAGATGGAAGGGTAACGCGAGCCAGATCCAACTCTCGATAGAACCTCGATTTTCCCAATTTTTCTATGCACTCAACGCAGCTGCGATAAACTTAGCAAAGACTCGATTAGAAGACTAGAATCACCTCCAATTTACGAAGCAAGCAACCCAACGGACGCAAAGACGCATCGATCAAACACTCTCAGTTCGAAGCGAACTGAAACGATCGCGCGCATCGAGCGAGCCACCCCTCGCGAGGCAGCAGCGAGAGCGAAGCAGAGGGTTAGCTGACCTCGTTCGAGAGGGATAATAGCGTCGTCCTAGCTACTTCGCTCGAAGATCCAGTCGTCCGTCCCTCTCGCGCGTGAGCCGATCGCGGGGCTCGTTATTATCGGAATATGCCGTCAGGTAAACGAGAGTTGGCGCGCGTGTGCGTCTCGCGTAGCACCCGCCTGGTTGTTCGCCGTTGTTGCCCGTCAGCCTGTCCCTGTTCCGTCTCCTTTCGGCGTTGTTCCTCGCCCCCGTCCTCGCCACCGCTCGCGACCAACCCCCGTGCGTTCGCCGCAGACGATACACGGTATTCCGGCTATCTTCGAACTACGCGCAAGCCAGGATATAATGCCGGGCCAGGATGTAGATTAGTCGAGGCAGTTTGGTTCCCTGTCCCTCCCCGACGTTCCAGAGAGTCAGCTCGTCGCTGCCAGTGGCCGTCCCTGCCTCGTCTTTCTCTTCAACGCCATCTCGACGAGCTGCCTCTCGCTGTCGGCTGTTACCGCAGCCCCCTCTTCCCGTTCCTCCCATGGCTGGCTGCTCTGGACGATCAAATCTGGACGCTTTGATACCAGCTACTACTCGCGTATACGCGATGTACTCTAGTTCCATCGGCCTACGTTGAGACTCGATACCCCCGCCATCTCGTGTATCGTTATTCGATGAAGGGTAGCTCGCGTCGATTGGATTTCACGTTTCATTTCTATCGCTGTTGTACCGCGGCAGGCTTACCTTTCTGGTTGGTATTGTAGCAGGAAATGTAGAGGGTTCTATTAATTTTGGTTTATTTCTTCGGTTATTGACGAAGTGATCGATGAGAGAAGGCAGAGGTGGGGTAGTGTTTCGCGTGGGTACCGTTTCCTCGCTTCGAACCTTGCGAGGATCCGCGAGGAGGGTCGCGTAATTTCTGTTTAATGCAGTGGTCGCTAAACGGGGCTGGGGAATTCCTGAGGTCTCTCCCTAGGACTCTGTGCCCGGGAGAATTGGCCGGCTAAAGGACAGCTGAATTATGAGGGACGTGCCGTTATCTCGGGAGCGTTACGCGTACCGGCTTCGCGGGGTATTTCATCCGATTAACCCGTCGTGACGGGGACGCGGTCCCGCGGAGGGTGGTGGATAAAAATTGCGGGATAAAACGCGGAACGGAAGACAAACGGCGGGGGATGTACGCGCGGGGGAAATCGGGATTTGTCGTTCCGGTCGTTCGCGCGAAGCGTGCCGCGGGTTAGTTAAAAATTCGAGCGGGCCTCTCTCGCGTCGAATCGATTCGTAGCTTGCGGATGGGTCCGCTCACCTGGCGTCGGTTAACCGCAAGCCTTTAGGCGAGCGTTTAGGGGTGGCACGCCGCCGCCTGGCCTCGAACCCCCTCCTCTAATCATTATCGACGGTCCGCCGTGATAAAGTTTCCCTCGACCGAAATCAATCTGGCCGCGCCAGATACACCGTGGCTCGGAACACGGAAGAACGGAAATCGCGCGGGGCGATCGCTGTTGCGTAAAAATTATTTCCGCCACCGGCCGTGGGAGCGGGTAATTTATGTCCGCTGGAGGCTTAAAATTGGAAATCCTAGCTATTATAAAGCTTAACAACTATGACAAAGTACTTACACGGCGAACGATTTTATCGTGGTATTTGTTAACGACGAATAAATTTGTCCCTGTCGCGGCGTTCATTGGCGGAAAGAAATATTACCGTGGCCGAACGCCGCGGAATTTCCCAGCTTCTCTGAATCCATTATACCCCGGGATACCTTCGATATAAATCGAATTACAGGGAAAATGGCGATCGAGCGTGCGCCGTCTATTTGCATAATTTTCATAAATAAGCGATATCTTTTGATTACGCCAAGTGTTCCGACCATTGTTCGCTGGTATATACCCAGCGACAGATCGTTCGTCCTTCGCCCCCTTTCTTCGACCCTCGTCCGCTCCTCTATTTTTTTCCCTCGTTTTCGTTCATTTCCCCGGGTCCACGGTAACGAATATTCGAGGGAAGAACGAGTTTACGCGCGCTCGTTTCGTATTCCGTAATCGCGTTCCGTATGCATCGATTTGTTGACTCGTCGATTCGCCAGCCATTCGATTTTAATTCAATCTCGAGCCACGCGTGCCGTGTTTGCCTTGCTTTTGGCAATCGCGCGTGTACAAATTTGATCGTCTTCCTGCTGGGGGGTGGGGGTGGTGTCGAAAAATCCCCACTGGACGAAGTTACAACGAACGATCGCGTTCCCTTCCACGAACGGAGAGCGACGCGATGCTAAAACAGCCTACTTTCGCGAGATTGTCCCAGGCAACCCCTGGAAACCGGCGACGCGGGCGTCGAATTAATTCCTCGAGTAAATCCAGACGAATCCGCAGCGCGCGCCGCCGTCAGCTCGTTAAGTAACGGAAAAATAGACCGCGGGAGGGACGTTTAAAGCCTCCCTTCCGACAAATCAACCGGGGGTAGACGGTAAAGCGGCGTTTCTACGAGCTTCCACGATCGTACGATTCAATTTCAGAACGAAAGCCGCCGCTTAATCCCCCTTTCTACCGAACGGGAACACCTTGTCAACCGCTCGCGATAAGGAGTACAACCAGCGAACCCGGCGGTATCGCGAGCGGAATAAACGCTTGGTTGTCGGCCGGTATCTCGACCACGGGATCTCTTTCTCTCTACCCTCGCGTTCTTCATCTCGCAGACGCGTTTCTCCGCCTCGTGCACGGCTCGTGAAACCGTGGGACATTCGCGAATCCGTTCGCGACATTAATCCGCGTACCGTTTCACGTGCCGCGTTCCTTTTTCCGTTCAGACGCGAGCGACGTTTATTTTTCGGCGGACGAGGAACGGTTTTCCTGGTCGCGATCGATTTTCGTGCTTTCGCGCGGCGTAAGTTCCAGGTTTAATCGCGACCAGTGAAAGAATTGCCAGATTGAAACTTGTACTGTTCAGAAAATACGCCAAGTGCCGAAAACGTTTTGTTTTACGTTTACTTTTCGCGCGATTTTCCTTTACCCCGCGCGTTCCGAGATTCTCTGCTGGGATCGGTGGAATTGTTGGGAACAGCAATCGCGTCAGAGCCTTACAACTTTCTTCGTCGAGACTACTGGCTCTTTTAATAAACATTTCGCCAAGTATCAATTCCATTCATTCGCGTTTCAAGTTAGTCGCGCAGGCTTTTCCTCTGAAGGTCCCAGTTTTTGCTCGTTCGAATTCAACTTTCTCCCCGGGGCACTCGCGGACCTTTTACGCGTGCCAGTTTCTTTCTAAACTCCGCGTAAATTCTATTCCCAACACGCTCAGCTCTGAATCTACATTCCCTTTAGAGACGGGAGCACACGCGCCGCGGAAATCAACCTAAGCGCGAAAAGCTACCCCCCAGTGCTGTTTCATTAAACGTTCCACGAAGTTCAGAACCGTGCTCCGTCTCTCTCTCCCTCTATTTTTTTTAATTTTTTACCAGAACGTCCAGTTATAGAGGTTAATTTAATTTCGATTACCGAAGCGAGAGTTTTCGAGCGGTGCGCTCGTGGACGAAGTCGACTACGCGCGACCCAGTTTCGACGCGCGCAAAAAATAATATTCAGCTAATTGCTCGGACACACTGTCGGGGAATCGCGATGGCGAGTAAGAATTCGACCGATGAAAATTGCCTCGTTCGCAGGTTTTCACGCTCGTTAACAGATTTCGCTATTCCCCTCCATTTCTTTTCGCTACGCGCGCTCGAATTCTCCGATCCTTTCCTGACGCCTCCTCGCGACGAGTCGATGTTTCATCAGCGTTACGCGCTCGAGGTTAACGAGGATTTCGTATCAACAAATAACTGATCAAAATGGAACGGACCGGAAAGGCGATGCGAGAGACGAATAGTTTCGATGTGTTCAAGCTCGTTTGCGAAACTCTTGGACGAAAATTAGTCGTTCCAGCTCTGTCTCTTCTCTCTGGTGCAGTGGTATTCGAAACATAGGCGTGGCGGAGGAGGACGAAATAATTTTCCACGGGATAAAACGCGATATTCATTGGCTGCCACGGTTCGCCTTGGTCGCGCGAAGAGCTGAGACGCAGTTCACGATGGATTATGATGTTATTAAAATTATTCCAATCATCGTGGCAACGTATTTACGGATAACAAGGTGGAGTTAAAAAAACGGGCGACAGATATTAAATGAGAGGCGAGAATCGAGGAAAAGAGAGAACCGCGTGGAAACGCGTGGAAATTAAAATATTTTCAATCCTTCCGCGGCGGTCCCGCGTCGATCAGCTCGCGTCCCCGTTACGGAACTCGACGGGGGTGGAGAGATATTCCGCGCCCCTCGAATTCGTAAAACCGATCGTGATTATGTCCGTCCTCTCTGTCACGCGCTGACACCCACCGCTGAAACTTCGCGGACGCGTCTCCGTTTAATTATAAATAACGGGCCGCTGTGATTTTCATAAATAATACGACGCGTTAATTGGGACGGACAGAACGGCGCGGCGTTGTCGCGTTGATTTAAATCAACCGGGTGCGCGATAACTTGGCGCACGGCTACCGGCGGGTTACCCCTGACAAGTGTCATCGATGATCAAGCGATCCGGCCGTTTGTCGAATCGGCCAAGGTAATCTGCACGCGGCGCAAGATTTATGCAGATGCCCGCCGGTGTATCCTTTCCGTGCCGTAAATCAACTTTTAACGCCTCGCGCGTTGCCGTTCATCGTTGCGAGCCGATAATCATTAACCGTGCGCAGATTTCCCACCGATTTTTTCCACGATCCCGCTATCGTCCCTCGGATAGGGACAGCGTGTACGACAATGCCGTTTCGTCTATATAGGATAAGCGAGACGAGATTTACGCGCGGTTCTGCTATTGTTTTCATAGAGTATAGAAATGGGAATTGGTGGAAATAGGAAAAAATAAAAGGAACGCTGGGTGAGGGATGTAATATATAGGGAGGTGTTTGGCGAAATTTCGATTGTCAACTAATTCATTGCTCGCGATAAATTTCGCGGCGAGCAGCGTCGAGACAATTGTTAAAATTCACCGGTAACCCGGGTAGGAATGAATAAACGGAGAAAAATTATTTATAGACAGCTGCCGCGCGGTAAACAATGGCCGCGGGCGGGCGTTATTAAAAATCGCTCGCATCCGCGAATAATAGCGCGTTCCGCGGTCGTAAAGCGCGCCTTTATGGGTTGCTTATACGTTCTGAAATTATTATTACCATTTTTGCGCGACGCTCGCACGGGCGTGGCTCGTAAAACGCTTCGAATCGCGGATCTGCGTGTCGGCTCGTCGATCTCCGCGACGCCAGGCGTCGCTACAAATCCGCGACCCCTTCGCGTTTCGCCTCGATCGCGCGCAACAAAGGTATCGAACAGATAAATAAGAAAAGAAAATCGCTGGCATCGACGCGTCGCGTCGATAAAAATTTGATGTATATCTCGTAAAAGAAACGCGACGGAGGCGGGAATCAAAGTTGAAAGGGGGTAGCGTTGCGCGTCGAGGGTGTTAATGAACGCGTAGATCACCGCGCGCGGAACGAGCCACGACGCAAGGGGTGGTTCGAGCCGTTCCTCGTTGTCGAGCTTAATAAAATATCTGCGGGTAGATAACGCCGGTGCAAGTGAAAGGTTACAGCCCTGAGAGGCACGCGAGGGCGCGTGGAACACGGCAGAGAGAAAGTGGTAAAAGGTTGCACCGAAAAAAGCCCAGCGACATCGACAGCATCTATTTTCGCTACCGATCTTACCGTATTCGTCACCCCCGTGACTTTGTCCGCTCTTTCTCCTCTTGTTTCTTCTGTCGGCGTATGTAAAACCAGTCCTCTCCCGGGGAAAATATTGTCGATCGACGGGGACCAGGCGGAGGACAGTCGCTCGGGTGGTTGGGTACGGGGAATGGGGTGAAAAACTGCGATGGAAACGAGTAGAACAGTCGCAAAGAGAGCAAACAGAGGGATGAAACGAGAAGGGACGAGTCTCCGAGCGGAGTTCCCTCTGCTCTTTGATCTGGCAACCCATGCCTTTTGTTTTCCAACCGCGGACGTCGTGCTGGAAATAAAAGACCTTAAACACACTCCACGCTCCGCCGCGGAGGGGTGTACGAGCGTCGTTTCTTCTCTCGCGTCTTCCCGTCACGGTCTTCTCCCTTTTTACCGTCGGTCGTCGGTCCCAAATCGTCCGTGAAAAACCGCGGACTCGCTTGCCTTTGTTTGGCCGTGGCCCTTCCTCCCCGTTCCTCGCTTCGTTTCGTCTCGCCTCGCCTCTTCGACGGGGGGTGAAACCACCCCCGTTCGACGGTTGCGTGTCGCGGTAACGTAACGCGCCAGCTGAATTTATTTTCAGATCCCGCGTGACGTTCTATCGGCAGATGTGAAGTAGCGAAAGTGGAACTTTGGCGATATCCTCGCACGGGCGACTGAAAATAGACCGGAAATCGATACCGTGGCATCGAACTCTCCAGGAGTGTGTGCTCGCTCGAGTGTTTGCCCCGAGCATGCACACCGACAACCATCGTTCGGTCACTTTGATCTAGCTTTCGACTCCGACGTCTTCGATATTCGAACGTTTGCCTGTTCGACGCCACGTCTCGATCAAATACTCAACCGGAACGTACGGTCTAATGAGCATCCGTCGATCCACGGAGTAAATTAAAGACTCGAATCCTGTCTCGAGCTCCTCGGAAGATGACAGTTCCTGTTCCACCCCCGAAAGCGTCGCGCTCTTCATCTTCGTTCCACGTCCGCGAACCGAAAAAAGGGAAGAACGGAGAACGAGAACAAACGGAAAGTTAATCGTAAAACATCCATCACCGTGGAAATTGGACCGAAATAGATTCTCCACCCCCGACAATTCATTCACCATTGACAATTCTATCTCCCTCAGCGTTGGCGTCCGGTTTAAATCTGTCGAGTCGTAATGGCGGCGGATCGACGCGGACACGGTCGGCGCCGGTATCGATTAACGCGATATATCGGACGCGTCGGATTAATGTTAATAACGAGCGGCGCGGGGTGGGCGAGCGGGTGGGCCGCGCCTTGCGCCCTCGAATTTATTTAGCGACGCGTACAGGCGGCTGTTACGCTCGTGACACATATATTGCCTCGGACGACAACGCGGACTGATTGATATTGCACGTCGCGGCTTTAATACTTAATCTTTAATCAATAGCGGCGATAAGCGGCCGCGCGTCCTGTTATTGGATTCCCTGTGGATCTGAATCCACGATCGCTTTCAATGGAGACGGACGATCCGAGTGTCCGCTCGTGTCGCTCAACCCTTTCCGTACAAGCTTATTCGTTTAGACCGCTTTTATTCAAACATCCGCGCTGGCCGAAACGGGACGATTTAATCGGGTCTCGCCTATGGAATGCTTTCTGAAAGCTTTTCATTTTTTTTTTTGTTTTTCCTTGAATTCGTCGGAGGGTAATTTTTGAACGTAGCTGCGTAGAGACGCGATTATACGTAAATGTTACATGTAAACGCGCGACATTAGATTCCGCGTGTCGATAAGACGTTGTAGTCAGAGTTCGAAATTTGCCGAGCAAATAATTGATGTCGAGCGGAGGACGAAGGGTGGATTCTCGCGCGGGTTAAAGCGGCGCGCGTCTGAAAAGCGAGCGGCCACGTTGGCCAAACTTGTCTCGAAAACAGGTACGATGGACGGCCGCGTTAATTATACACCTCGCTAGCAGGGCCTCTATTAGCAGGCGTTCATTATACCCGCCGTGATAGCCGCAACATTGTCGCCGTTCCCTCGAACGGTACATCTAATTTCGCGACACGAACCTACTTAAGCGCGTGCACGTAATCATTACACCCCCCCGCGGCAATTATAACCCCGTTTTCTATCTCGCATCCGGATGCTGTCGGTACGTTCACGACGGATTACGCCCGTTTAACGGACCCATATCTGGCCCGCGTTATCTTTAATTAGCTCGATTAAAAAGATTTATCGCCACCCTCCACCGTTTCCACCGCCGGAGTTCTTCTAACTGAATTATCATTCGAAAGTTCCAACGTTTCTCACTTCTCAAGCCATTATTTACCAGCGTCGAATGCTCCGCGCGTACCGCGCGATTCTAACCTCATTCGGCTCGACGATACGAAGACATCGACCGCCTTATTACGGTAATAACAACTCTCGCGAGGGTTGTCGATCCCATAAACGAAGCAGGCGCACCCACGCGCGCGGCGAGTACAGCCGACGGGGGTTCATCGCGTGCTGCGGCTCGCGGAAGCGGGATCGCCGGCTCGCGAGGGTGCTCGATTAGAAAGTAGGCCCTCCCCTAACCGCAAGCGCCGTCCCATTACTTATGGAACAGCCCGCGAAACTGGAGCGGCGTGAATTCTTCATACCCGACCCCAGCCGTCTGTCATACTTTCTTCCGCGATCGGGGACGCCGGAAACCCCGTCGAGGCCTCTCAGCCAATTTCGAGCCCTGCCGCCGTCACTTACGTCCCACTGAATCATGCATCGGTCAATCAATCGCTTGGCGAGCGTTTCGGTTATTGCTGCCTGAACCCGCGCGCGTATTCCACCGCTGGGAACCACCGCGTGCGTCAGGCAATTTTTTTCCAGTCAGCTCTCGCTTCGAGACGGATCTCGAGGACGCGTTTGTTCGCGTTTCGAAGTCGCGGATGTTTCTACAAGAAGGATTCGTTTGGTTCCAACGGAATTTGATACGCGGAATACGTATCGAGGAGGGCTGTAGATTTTTACGCGACGATGGTTCGGAAGGTTCGTTCCAAATGGCAAGGATATGTTCGAAATTTGATGGACAGGCGTAAAACCAGTAGGTTATCGGTTAAAGTACTCTGGCTTCTATGGTAACTGCTCTTACGAGAGGAAGTTTCGTTGCCCTCCTCCACTTTGGCGGAATCCATCGAAAGCGATGCAACGGGGCTGAACTTTTTTTATGTCCTCTATCCTTTGATCGCGTCGACGAAAACAGCGGACAATCAAACGCACGGCAGCTAACGAGCTGTAATCACAGGCGAGTACGCGCGGCCAGGACAAACCCAGCGATCGCAAGGCTGGCAATTTTTCTTCCACCACCAGGAACGTTTCCTTGTAAAGGGACACCGTGCTCGAATTGCAAAATTGCCGGTTCCTACCGTGGCGAGCAAGACTGCTCTTAGTTTGCGTCCGCCCCGTTCTCCGCTAATTGGAACGTTTCTCGTTCGACGATTTAAAAGTCGGCACTTCAAAGGCCATCGCAGTACCATTCGAATACCTTTCGATTTCGGTGCAATTATTTTCCACTCCCCCTCTCTCTCTAGCGCGTCGATCGTGCACTTAATAAAGGGTCAAAGTATTATTGGCCCGTTCGAGAGGCACTGGATTCCATTTTTGTTTCAACGCTGCAACGATCGCGCTCGAAACTGTGCTGGAATTTCGACGCGCGTTGAACTTTGGATATTTCGCTCCGCGTGCCGGAAAATCTACTTTTTCGCATCGCTGCCAGTGCCAGAGATTCGAAGGTGTTTCGCGGGAAGCTTGACGAGCATTCGCGGGGAAAAACAGTGCCCGTTTCGAACGATAAAGTTTCGCAAATCGCGACCGATGTAACTCGCGAAACCTCTCCTCCACCCCTTCGAGCAACGAGACAAACCCCTTCGTCCAACAGCGCGAGCGAGGCTGCCTACGAGACGACCTGCTGCGCTTTTTAAGCAGCCGTTTTCATGGTAATTTACAGGTATCCCAGTCACGCTAACCTCGCGCAATTATCGTATGAAATTGCGTGGAATGAAACGTGTTTCGCGGCAGCTCGGCTGGGCTGGCGCGTTATTCGAATTTTATTATTCTTGACGGTGCCGCGCTGACGGAATTTTCCCGGCCATTATCCAGCGGGTCGTGGCCGCGGTTATTAACTGGATCACGCTTTATTGTTTTCCATCGATCACCAACTCCTGGCGGCCGCTGTTTAAATGGCTCGCAGTTCCGCCCGCGAAACGTTCGCCAGCGCCGTTCGCGGTGCTGCTCAGACGATTCTCGCGTCTCCTCCACACTCGTACAATTATCGTTTCGATCGCCTCCTTTCGCGATCATTTGTCATTTTAAATTCACGTTCGCGTGCTCTTTCTGCTTTCAGGTAAGATCGATGGAGCGAGAGCCGCGATGTAAGAGGGAAATCGAAGGCGCGCGTCGCCGTAGGAAGAATCGCGACGGCGGCTTATACGAACTACTTAATGATCATTAAAGTGGCGGCTGTCGCGCGGAACTTTGCCGGGAATCGTTTCCGCAACGCTTCAGCTGGCCGCCATCTGCGGCGTAATTAGTAGGTAAACGTTCCTATAAATTTCCCAGGCAACTCGACCGCCCCGGCTAATAACAAAAACTCCGCAGGAATTCCGGGGATCGTTAAGCGGTCTGATCTGGGAAGAATTACTTTTTATTACTCGCGAACCTCCCTATCGAAGTGGCTGGCAACGATTTCCAAGGGGAACCTACGATCGTTCGCGTGAAAAGAAACGCGGAACGGCGCTATCGAGTAGAACGGGTCCGCGTATGGTCGAACGGGACCTCCGCGTTCGACTCCCGTCGCGATCGACCGTTTCCTTCAACCACCGCGACGCGCATCGATTATTGCCAGGTATGAAAGAGCCCCTCTAATCAAAATTGAATCTCCATTGAGAGCACGGCGCGCACGGCGCGTTCGCGGCCGCGCGTCGCCGTTAAAAGCTATCTCGCGGTCAGATTAATAACGCAGATAAATCCCGTGACGACGTTAACCGTCCACGTATCTTTTTTCGCCGGCGAGCCGCGTCTGCTCGGTCCTGGTACCTGCAGGTGGAAACTCCAGCGCGCTGCACGGGCTGCCCGCGCGCATGAGGCGTATCGGCTCGATCTTAATTCAAACCACGGGCGCGGAACCCTTCCACCCTTGTCTCTCTCTCTCTCTCTCTCTCTCTCTCTCTCTCTCTCTCTCAGCTTACCCTCTCTCAACCTTCTCTACGAGGGCCGTGACAAATAGCTTTTAATTTCTCGCCACTGTTTACCCAAGCTACTCCCGAATTAATTGCCCGTTACCAGGCTTCCGGACGTTATCTTATCGTCGGCCACTTAAACAGCCCCCACTGCAGCCCCTGTGTCGTGAGTGACGGAGGGAGGAGGGCTGGTACGCGTGCACCCGTGACGAGGAGGGACGCTCGCTTCGCCCTCCCCTCGGATGCACCGACGCGTCAGATCTAAACCGATGATTATGAATGCAGACCGCTGTGTAAGCCTCCTCGGGGGTGGAGCGACGGGGTGGAAGGGTTACGATGTTTGCTGGAACTCCCCGACGAGCCGGGGATGGTCTCGAGGATATCGCGGTCGGTATCTAAACTCGGGACGCGTCCACTGGGCCCACCCCAGTTTGCGCTCCGTGAACGTATCAGGGATCTAGAGTCAACAAAATGCATTTGAATCGCCACCCCTCTCTATCCGCCTCACCTCCCCCAACTGGTCTCATCCACCGTGGAGAACCCGCTGCTTTCGGGAGATTAAAATTCACCCGTAGGAGAGTGGTTGTCGCCGGTCTAAGTGGTTTAACCCTTGTTTGGCTAAGACAGCGAGTAATGGGAGACTTGAGTGCCGTCGCAAACGTCGTTGGGCGCAAACTTGAGCTGCGCTTTTTGGCAAAAATTCGCCTCGCTTTGCGAGACGCTCTCGAGAAGTTACGAACGGGATGCGTCGATAGAATTTCGTGGACGATTTCGAGGGGGATGGAATACGAGGCGCATTAACGCTGCGAGTTGAACGCGCGCCCACCCCCTGTCGGGCGCTCCTTGCGCAATTGTCAGGCGGTCGCCGCAGAACATCCGGTATCTCGACGGCATTAGCAAATTCGCCGTTCGCAAACAGCGAACCGTACGGACGTATTCGAGGAATTTCGTAGCCGGACAGTCCAATCCCGCGGGCTTTATTAGAGCGAATACTCTCGTAGATTTCCGTGGATCTGAACGGTTCGCAGTACCGATTGACCAACCGTGCCAACGTCTCCTCGAAAAATAATCCCCACAGAACTGAATATCCCTTTGTCGCGAAGTTTCTCGGGTACGTTTCCGTTTCTCCGAGAAGGCCACGCGGAAAGCTCTCCCTGGCGACTCGTTGCGAGCGCGTCGCGGTCCTCCGCGCGGCGACTCGAGACCCGGGGAACTCTGTGAAGAAATAAAAGCCAGAGGGCGGAATAACGAGTGGCGGGACGCGCGGTAACGATTCCATGCATAAAGACCCGTCTGCGAGGGGCGGGCACGTGATCGTAATGTCGAGACGCGTTATGAAAGTTGGCTCTCCTTACGCGCGGTTTCTGACCCGAATTAAAAACAGCCCGCCACGGAGACACCGAGTGCTGCTCGACGCGATCCGATCGACCGCGTATCCCGCCGCGCAACTCGCTTCGGGAATGCTAAGCCGTGGGAATTTCCTGCGCAGAGGGTAGGTAAGAAGGACGTTTTAATTTTCCAAAATAATTCTCTCCACCTCCGGAATTGGCCCGAAGCAGCGAAGTGGCAATTTCCCAAAGACTCGACGAGAGTTCAGACCGCGGGGGTGGCAACGGAAATCCGTCCGTACGGCAAAGACGATCGAACAAGAGCCGACATCGAGCCAGAGGGAGAGAGAGAGAGAGAGAAAGAGAGAGAGAGAGGCGATGCGCAGGGTTAAGCCGCCTTCTCGCGTTCAACCGGGAATTAAGCCAGTAGCCCGCGTTGTAAACCAGCCCGTACCCGTGCTCTCTTTGTCACGAATCGACCAGGGACCGACGAACTACGTCCCGCGTAAGCCGTACGAATTATCCGCAATTTTCTCGACCGCCGTCCGGCGTGCCTCGATACGGCTTTAATAGTTGTAACACTGACCGTAGGTAACCCCTGCCGCGGCTTACACGGGAACACACCCCCGTTCTCGTCGTCGTCGAGCCGCTGAAAACGCCTTCTCGTCGTTGCCAAGTGAAACGACTGGCTGGCTGGCTGGCTGGCTGGCTGGCTGGTCGGACGTACGGCTACTCGGATCAGTGGCTCCTCGGCAACGTTGAATTATGGCGGACGCTTGTGGAGGGTAGCCGGCGTTCAAAGGGGTTGCGGCGGTAGAAGAGCGTATCGCGCGCGAGGAAGCAATAAATTTTAGGCCGGCTCGAACGGGTCAGACGTTGGCGTCGTGAAATTTTCTCGATAACGCTCGTTGTTGTTTCAAAGACCCCCATGTTTCCCGAGGCTGTTACGATAATTCGATTCGTCGTCCGCAGAGACGGCCGACCCTTGCGCGGTCTATCGGAATCACGGATTGGTATTAGTACGCTCGTCTGACCATGAACAACCGAGACCTTTTACGATCTCGTCGATCCTTTATTCGACGCATTTTAGATCGATCTTTTCAAACCCAGGATATGCGAAAGGGGACCACCTCGAATGTCGTGGACGACGGAGGGATGAAACGTCTAAACTTTGTTTGATCTTTTGGATGTAGTACAGAGAATTAAAAAAGAGAAGAGTTCTTGTTGCGGTTTCCGTCATCCTTGGCAGGTAATCGCAAGCT
Source organism: Xylocopa sonorina (assembly GCF_050948175.1). Lineage (NCBI taxonomy): Eukaryota > Metazoa > Arthropoda > Insecta > Hymenoptera > Apidae > Xylocopa > Xylocopa sonorina. The sequence continues at coordinate 11,730,164 of NC_135198.1, forward strand.
CGGTTCCACGTCTACGCGGTTTGTTTAACATGCTAATGGTTATTAAACAAGTGTCTAGCAGCGCGCATTAGCGTCGCGCGAAATTCGTTATACGCAGTCTGCGTGGTCGCCAGGCGACTTTAAAGAGACGCAGACTGCCGGTCCACGGGCCCAGGCGATATTAAATTAGCATAATATTAATAACGCGTGGGACCACGGCTGCGTGTCCGCTATTACGCTTCCGAATGGACGGAACCGACCGCGAGCTCGCCCTAAAACAGGCGGTTGCTTAGCATTTTAATGGCGGCTCCTTTCCTCCGCTTCGTTTCCGGCCGCCTAATCGCGGCGACTCACTTTTCCACTTTGTTTACGGGACTTTCGCTATCCGTATCCTTCAGAATTCGCTAAAGTTGTTACCAGACTTTAAAATAGTGCTAGTACTCCTTTAAATACTTTTTTTCAGTAGGTTGTTTTTCTTTATAGCTCCAGCAGGCGAGTAACAAGAGTTTCGATAAGAAATTGGAGAAAAAGTCGATCCACCCTCTTCGTAATTCAGAGGAATGGTGAATTCGAAGGGCTCTCCGTAGCCGTCCGTTGAAACACTCGCGTATACGCCATCCTGTGACCGTGAATTTCGAGCTGCGCGCGGCACGTACGGCAATTAAATCCGCTTGGTTCGAGGGTCGAGGAGTTTTATTAAGCCGGCTCATAATTATCGGACGAAATAGGTCGAGGGTTCATCTGGATCGAGCGCGGCTCGCACAAAGGGGGTAACGATCGATCGATCGACGCGCGTCAAGCATCGGCCGCTGTTCGTTATCGGGACCGAGTACCGATTAACTTCTTAATTGGTGAACTTTTTTCATCCCTTTCTCAACTTCTTTTTTCTCCCCGTATCAGCGCGTGCACGCGTTTCTTTTCTCTCCTCCGGTCCCGCCTCCGCCTGGTGCCAGTTCGAGCGATCGAACGGGACGCGGTGCCCAGGAAGGGGTGGGTTTCCTTCCGCGCGAGCTACAAAATTATTCACGGCGACGTCGAAGCCAATAAGCCGCGTCGTGGGATTCCGAAAGAAGGAAAGTTCCCGGGCCGAGAGTTGGAATTACCTCGTCGATGATCGCGAACCTTTTGCCTTTCAACCACCCCCGCCCTTTCTTCGACCCTCGCCCGCCTCGGTTATCGCCGATCTCTCGATCGTTCGTCCGTGCTCGAAAGAGATTACCGGCTGTAACTGGTCAGGATTCCACGGAAATTTCTCTTCCGTCCCAATAATAATCCAGTTACGTAGATTTCTCATTTTCCGTTCGAGTTGGATCCTCGAAATTTCATCGAGCGGTATTTTTCGTGCGTTCGAATCGTCGCACGCAGGTTGGCCCTCGCTTCGAGACAACGAGGGATGGAAATTTCGAAACGAGCCGCTCTTTTCACCGCTTATTCTTTTTTCACTTGGTTCGGTTTTAACGCGATATTTATCGCGGTTCAGGTTGAATTATTTTTAAGCAACATTCTTTTTATCGATGACCGAGTTTCAATTTGAAACGGCAGCGTTTCGTTTAATGGATCTCGCGTAAATATCAGGCGAATTGTTCCTTGCCGGGGGATCGCAATTAGAATAGTTAGGAGGTCGGAAAATTGTATTCATGCTGTAGCCGCAGATAAAGCGTACGGTAGCTATTCTGACGTATTACAATAGGATCGTAAATTCCACGCGGAACGCATTACCGTGCCCAGTTAATAGAAGTATTCTTTAAACCAGCTCGTTAAACTTCACTCGAACGTGTTTTCGTTATACACGGGTTCATTGTATCGAGCATACAGCGCTCCCTGGAACATTGCTCGTAATGAACCCCTCTTTCTTTTTTCGAGTGCCCCCAGTATAAATCGCGTATCGTCCGGGTTTATGAAATTTACGGTAAATCGCGCGGAGTTACGATAATTGCGGGTATACGCGACTCAAGAATGCACGAGTTGCAGCAGTTGGAATACAACAATGATAACCAGACCCTGGCCTCGCGAGTGCCGCGTTCGGTTAACCCTGATAACATGATTAATCGCCCACTAAATACCGTGGCGATCGTTGTTACCGTTTAATCGGCGTCTCGCGACATCGATCTCGTTATTGATCGCGACATTATTACCGTATCAATCGCGGATTAAGAGCAAACGTCTGGCCATCGATTTTATCTCGTCTTATAGATCATCCCCGTCGCGAATTACAACCGTGTCGCACGCGCGTTCCTCGCGAGAACGACGCGAAACACCCCTCCGCGATACGTCCAACCAGAGCGTGCGGGAGCGAGTATCGAGCGAGCCGTTCCGCGTCGTTTGAATATTCACCGAAATTCTGCTTACATCCCTCACCACCTGCGCGGCTCGACCGCCGACCCCTTTAATTAGCGAGCCTTACAGGAAGATCGAGAATAACGATTTAACGATCACGGGACCCGAGCCACGGGAATGATTATAACTCGACGACGGTTGCCTCAACTTCTCGCATATTCATGGGAAAGCGTAGCGGCGCGATTTACGAGCGTGTAATGCATTTGACTCGCCGGTTCCGGTCGTGGAAGAAGGATAACCGGAAGCGGACGGTGGTCCTCGCCGGTTGTTTTCGTTCCGCGTCCCCGCTAATTTCCATTGACCAGCTATTTTCGAACGCTATCGCAATTCTTCCCCCAGCGTTTCTATTTTACCCTCTTTCTTTCTCGTACGAGGGTGGACGCGTGGATGGTCGATTCGCCTGGCGAACATTCGCAGGGACAGAAGCTGTGCGCGGAGTTGAAAGCTGGAACTCGAAACAGTTGGAAACTACAGAAGTATCCGATGGATCGAAACGAAGTAGAACGACGCTGAGCGAAAACGGGTAGAGTGGCTGCTCGTTTGGTCGGACATCCCGTCGCGGAAATTTGTTTGACGATAGGAAAGCGTCCCGAGATTCCGAATGGATAGAGACGCGGAACGCGGCCGATTCCTGCGAGCTTAGCATTCAGTCCAGGGAACTGGGATGGCGCGCGCGCGCGCGCGCAATCGTTGGGAACTGCTGTCAGGCGGCAAGAAATTTCCAGCCCCCGTCTGAAAGGTCTCGCGAGAGATCCACCCCCGTTCTGCGACGCGTTTACGGTGACACCGTTAAATTCGCTACTAACGGTGCATTAGAGACACTTGCCGGCTCCCTTTTACGAGCGGACATATCCAGATAGCTACCGGCAGAAGGCAACGGGACAATGCCAGGAATTAACGCCTCCTCTCCTTTCGCTAACCTCACCCACCTACCCTCTACTCGAATCCCCAGCTCGTTTTACGAGATACACCCGAGCGAGACGCGCGCTACTACCCCGTTACTTCGCTTTCCCTTTTCCCCAGGGCGGGTGTGCGCTCCATTTGATCTGAAAAATGTCTTTTCGAAACGCTTCGCGACAGCACTCGCGCCCACGTAGCGCTATTCAAACGTGGCGACGGAGCCGTTTCAAAGAGCTGGCCAAGGGTGAAAGGGGAACAGTCGACGCGCGCGCGGGGCGAAACAAGGTCGTCGAAATGGGGACGAACGCTCGGCCGGAAGAGGGTGCCCTCCATCGTCCCTGGTACAGACGGATAATCTGGGAAATATGAAATCGCTGGGAAATTGTCAGATCGTATGCAATAACGCGGCATTAGCGACGTGGCTGGGAGGCGGACGATAGTTTCGCAGGCGCGAGCGGGCGCACCCCGTATCGGGAAGCCGTCGTCCGACGGCGAAGTTTCGTCCACGGGGCCACTGCAAATATTGCGACAGCAGGAATCGGCAGTCGGCTGTTTATTTTGGCTTGTTACTTTTACTCCGCGTCTCTCTGTCTGCCGCGCCGCCACTTTGCCCGCCGATGGAGCGAACCGCTTCGAGGGGGGCGGCTGGTATTCCACGTCCAATCGGGAGAAAAGCCAGACAGAGAAAAAGGGGGACGCGCGGGGGGAGGACAGTCGCGCGCGCGACTGTTTCCGCGAAATCCCTCGCTTTCCACCCGATTTTATCTCTTTGCACGGCTCTCCGCGTTCTCTTCCGTTCAGGACGATCGTCGCCGCCCGTCGAAACTGTCGCGACTGTTCGCGTCCGCCCTTTTGCGCTTGTCCCCCTGGCGCACTCCCACTTCCTGCTAATTCACGGGTAGAACGGACGTTGGTCTCGATTCTTGCTTCGACTGTTCGATCGCGTTCCGTCGAACGCGACCGGTTTGTCTCGACGATATTTCTATCGTCGATGATTCTCGCTATTATCGGGAGAATATTGAAACGCGAACGCGCTGTTCGAATATCTATCTTCATTTCCTGCGAGTAATCACGAAATTGAATCCCATATAGACTACATTGTGTCCTCTATTTTTGTATTAAACGTCAACACATAATTTGCCCGTCAGTTATCGCCCCCGCAACTCCAAACCACTGGATCTCACTCCCGAATCTCCGAGTGGAAAACTTGGTTCCGATAATTTGGCTGGACAATTTTGCAATGGCGGAGGAAATGGAGAGAGAAATAGAGAGAGAGAGAGAGAGAGAGAGAGAGAGTGGAGGAGAGAGGGGCGGACAAAGCGTGCGGCTTCAAAGAGTACGTATCGCGCCATACCAAGTAATTACGGCCGGATACAAAGGCGAGTCGCGCATAATGCGATCGCTGGAAAATTAACAACGTTATCCACGGATGCGCCTCGAATTATCGGCGTTCCATTAATTTGTCAGAACGAATCCGTCCTGTTCAGTTGGACGTCGCGGTTGATCGATCGATCTCGCGGTAAAACTACCCCGACCAGCTCCGCGCCTCGACTTCCGGCGTCGAGTAGCGCTCGCGCCACCCCCGAAAAGCGCTCGCGAGCGGCTGAACCTTTTAGCGAGTACAGGAGAAAAAAAAAACGCGCGCCGCTTTGCCACTCGTCTACGTCACTCTCAGGAGGTGACAAATAGGATGGGTTAATGGCCGCGATATGTTTCGAGAAATGCGTCGTCGAATGATTTTATCACCCTCTCGTACATACCGTAACTATATTGTATTACGAATCTAAAGAAACGAGTACGCGGTTCACCCTTGGCATCCACCACGTTTCCGCTTACAAGAGAACTTTTTGCATGAAACAGGTCATTTATAGGCTACTACGTACGTAGAAGGATTTTTTATCGTAGAGCAAGATGACGTCAAATATGATTTTACTATAATTAATTCTCTATTAATACTGCTATACTGATTGTTCGTTGCTAGCCTCGAGAGTTATTTGCGTGTCGCATGGCCTGCATAGGCTCGTTCGATCAAAGTTTTCCCTGTTCTGGTCGCAAGGAATTTTATTTCAGACCCAGTTTCACCCTGACGCCGGATTAAAGAACTCGCTCGAGACTTTCGGTGGCAGACGGATGATCCAAAAAGTAATCGCGGCCACCACGACACACGTAAAGGGTTATATTACCGGATCGCGTAATAATGTCTGAACCACGGGATAAGCCGGGCATCTCGTAAGTAGCAGGCAAAGATTTCGTGGCATTGAAAAGCTTCTGTCTACCGAGCGGCTAACGGGGTTAACTTTTAACGAGATTCGTCAGACTACGCTGCAGGTCCCCTGTAATATTCCCTTCAGACGGTACCGAGATTCTATAGCTGAATTCTCTGTTAATTCGCCGACGAACCTGAGACACTTCCTGCTGGGGGGCATCCTTTGACGCGTCGGATCGCGACTTTCGCTATTCGTTTATCAGCTTGACATATCGGAGCGTGGTAATTTAATTAACTTGATCAAAGATACGCTGCACCGTGAATGGCGAATTACAATGCGTTGCGTGTTCGACGCGACTCTTTGTGCCCATCCGTGTCAGTTTTTGCCTGGCTAATCACTCTCGCGAGCGCGTACGATTCTCGCGACCGTTTCAAATTCCCTCGATGGAATATCGATATCGAACAGAGCCACGAAACACCGCGCGTTCTTAGCACGTTCAATGTTGAAACGCGAAATCGCCCGGCCACTCGAAAGACTCGAACGCCATTCGATCCCGAGCGAGCGTAACTAATTAGCAGATTGTACCCCCAGAGAGCACGAGGCAAATGACAATGCGGAATCCCTCAAAGCCTCCGCCACGAGTCCATTGTAGCGGCGTAATCCCCGAATTCACGCGGTTCTAACCGCAGGCACGCCAGGAGAGGAGCTAATTGTTCAGCTTCCTGCAGGATTTCCAGGCAGCGCGCCGCCACCGAAAAATATTCTTTCTCGTCAGCCGCGGTCGAAGGGGATGTCGCCGCCTTATTCCTCCTCGGTTTTCTCTCCCCTGGCACGGTATTTAGCGGATACGACAACGAGAGAAACGGCGTCGGGTACGAAGCCGGTGAAAGATGCAGCGGGGGTCGGAGTTCACGCGAAAACAGATATAATTCCCGTGGTTGCGGATGGCGGGACGAGGGGGGTTGCTAGGTGGGAAGTACGTCAAGAAGTTGCAACATCCACGCCCGCTCGACCTCGACTTAATGAATTAAGTTCGCATTGTTAATTACCGCTCGGTGTTTCGCCAGTTTCAAACGTTTCTCTTTCGTGTCCGACCGCCTTTCTCTTCTTTGCCCCGGTCCCCCCGCAGCCACCTGCTGCAACTCGTTCGTTTCGCACCCCTTTCCTTCGCACTCGCTTCAGCCTCCACCTTCCCCTATCGCGACCTTCTTCCGTGCACTCATTTCCAGCCGGTTCCTCCCCGTTTTTCATCGAGTCCATCGGCATTGCTCGCGATCTTCGTCTCGACGAACTCTCTGCTGCTGTTATTTTCCACTCGCGTTTTGTAATTAAACAAAATCGTGCAATTTCCGAGTCCGAAAACTAGCAGCCGAGTACGGGGACCGTCGCCAATGCCAAGCACAACTGCCACGGACTTTCCATCCGGACTTCATGCCGGCGAGTTGAAAAGCTTTTCGAGCAAGTTTTCTCACGGACGCGGCGAAGAATCGCCGCGCGACGCTCGGATTTTTCGCGGCCGCTCGCCTCGCACAAAGGGGTGAAACTCTCGCGGAACAAGTTTCCATTGTGGCCGTCGCCAGCTGCCATTCGTTCTCAATCCCCCGGAAGAAATTAGCCGTCGAAGGCGGGCCGGATTCCGCAGCGGTGGCCCGCGGCCGGCATTAAAAAGACCGGGGTACGCGCCGCGGGGGTGGCTTGGCAGACGCGCGCTCCTCGCACGCGCCCGCACGCCCGCCCCACCGGCCATGAATATACATGAACGCGTGCAGAACGTGTAACGAGAAATATGAATAAATATGACTTCTTTGCGAACGACTATGAATGTTTGGCGCCGGCAAAAAGCAACAGGAAGCGTGCCGGTGATTTTTCATCTTCCGCCGTCTCCCACGAACCCCCGCGCCGACCCCCGCCGCGCTTAATAAATACCTGGGCGCGTCGCTGCGAAATTGAAATCTTCTAAAACGACGGGGTTGGTTAAATTAGAAGGCACCTCGTTTGTCGCCGTCCGGAAATGCCGACGGTTCCTTTGCGTTACGCGAGGGGAACGCGCGCAGTGTCCCGACGACCCTTTCAATATTTCACGACTGTTCTCACGGGGACGCGCGCGTTCCACTTTGTACTTTTTTCGCCTCGTGCGCGAAATATTGCGCTGATTAAACGCTAGGCGAAACGAATGATGCGCTCGCTTATGAAGAGGATGGAATATCGAGAGCCAACGCGTAATTTACTTCGCAACGTCGCTCCATAGTCGAGGAAGTTGAACAGAGAGCAGATTTTTGCACGCGGTGGATGGAATAAAGTATGGAGAACGTAACGCGTCGCTCCGTCGTCAGAGGAGACGCAAGATTAAGTACATTGACCGATGCTTCGTCCCTCCATTGTCCGTTGAAATTTACCGGAAATCGGATTATCGAGATGAAAAAAAGACGTCGCGAGTGGGACGCGTAATCTACGAAGGGTCGTTCGATCGCGAGCGGAATCGAGGAAAAGGTAGACAAGCAGCCGCGAAATAAAAGTGTATCGAGTATGGAACGCGTAATCCGCGTTGCGCCGTTCCATCATCGGGGATATTTAACGGGAAGCGGATCGATGGAGATCCAACGCGAGAGGGGGGTTGGATTTCATGCATAATGCATCGATCCTTCTTTACCCCGGTTCCGCGACACGCCGCGATCAATTATATCCCGGTGAATAGCACCAAGCCCGATAATGGGGACAAACGAGTGTCCGTCCCGATGATTCACGAGCGACGGTGTCCCTACACTCGTTTCAAAAATTCTTTTGCGTGCACCAGGGTGCGCGGCTCGGCCATTACACCGATGGAGCCATTAACTTCGTACGAGGGAAATCGTTGTCGATAATTCAGCCCCCGGACGACGCGTTCCCTTCCGCGTTTCGCCGACCTCTTTATTGTCCCATAACTCCCTGCGAGTCCCTCGACGCGGCTCGCTCCATCTCCGTCCCAGCAATTAACCCGACGTCGCGTCGCTGGCCTCGCTGTCATCGCCGATCAATCGAGGGCCAGGCGAAGTCGATGGAATCTTCGATGGAATATTCTAAGGCTTTTCAGAGCACGTCGTTTAATCGATCGAGAGTCGATCGAGAGTCGTTCGAGAGTTTCAACAGAGAGATCAAATTAGCTCTCGTATCGCTTCTGATCGAGGGGAGACAGTCGCGTGCACGCGAGCTTAATTCATTCCTCTTCGTCGTCGGTGAAATATGAGGAAGTGAGACGCGCGAGTCAGGGAAACCTTTTATGCGACTCGCAACCCTCTAATTCGTCTCCCATTCGTACATTCTTTCCCGGTGCCGGGACCACGTTTCCGTCGCAGCCACGGCGGCAGTGAATGGACGATCGGGTGTGAGTTACAGCTTACACACCGTGGGCTCATTCGTGATTCATTTAGCTGGCTGCCGGCCAACCCCGTCCCTACGGCCGATGGTCGTCGTTGTTTCATTACCGCGAGAGTCCGTCGGAGACACGCCGTCCGCCATCCGCGTTCCAATTCCTTTTTTCTCCTCGCCCTTTCGAGACGTTCCTCCAACCGTCCCAGCCACCGAGCGCGCCGATTAAACGTCGATTCTCCGCTTTTTCACTGTCGCCGCTCGTTTCAGCTGGCAATAACAGACGACCGTTTGGAAATCACCGATTTCAGGGGGTAAAACAGACGCCAGAAATGAACAATCTTCGTTCTCGATAACGAAACGAGAGAATAGAGTCAGACACGACGATAAAGATGTATCGAGACGAGCGCTCAGCTACGCGTCGAAGGATCTCGCTTCGTCCTGGAAGCGTGTAGCAACGAAGAATCGGGGGTGGCAATCGATTCCGTGGGCGTTTGCTCGTGAACCGATTAATCGAGCAGTCGTCGCGCGAGCGCGTCGACGAATTTACCGACGACGCCAGTCGTCGAGCGTATGCGCGAGATAACGTAATGCCGTTCGGATGATCCCGAACGATTCCTCGCGCCGTGGAGAGGCAGCCACGATCGAATTGGAATTATTTCCCGCGACAGATTGAGTAGAGCCAAAATGTAATTTTCCTAAAGCCATCCGCGCGCACGACCATCCCCCTTTCTCTTTCCGCGCGACCCTCCCGGGGGATGCGCCAATGAAGCTTTCGAATCGACTTTCCGGCGATACCTCGAAATCAGTCGTATCCGTGATAAACGAACGGTAAGGAATTTTACAAGCGGCTGTTTCTCACTTTGGATAGTAAAATGTATTTCTTTATTATTTTATTAGAAAGGAGGATGGGGGAATTACATATATGTAAAAGAAATAAAAGAATCTATAACTAAAATCCCTCGGCGATCCAGCGGCGAGAACGTAAACTTAAATTAACTTAAACCATAGTTTAATTATACAACAGTTATAGAATTACAAATTACTTAAATCTAGCACGTAGTCCTTAGCTTGATAGCATTTTCGAGAGGGCAATCTCTCGAAAACGTTACCAAGGGCCCAGGTCCACCAACGGGGAGGTGACTACGCAGGGACCCATCCCTATTTCCCTAATCCCATCCACCCTCCATTACATCTATGTGTTCTCGGTACAGAAGGTACCGAGGACTGACTCTACTTGTAAATGTAAAACCGGAATCCATAATACATTTTCCAAAATCTAACACATAGATTTCAGAAATTGCAGTACGGACTTTAGCGAAAGGGATGACGAGGAATGCCATTGTCTTACCAGAAGTGCGATTTCTAAAGTGACTCTACTAACACTTTAGAATAATTAAAGTGTTTTGCAAAGGGGAATACGATGCGATAAGCTAAATTCTACAATTTTAATATAAGAAAAATTGATAGGAATCTTGATAAAAATGGAATTAAAGTAAAGTTAAACTAATATGGAGAAATGAGACTAAATTGAAGCAAAAATAGATAAAATTCGCGTCGCGACCGAAACGAACAAGTACCAATAAACCTGCGTCACAATCTCGCGAGAGCATTCTATCCCGATGGTTCAGCACTATCCACTAGGTGAACCATACCCGACGCGAGTCGCGAACAAGTTATGTCACGTCTTACGATGAGACTATCGAAACCACGCTCTCCCCAATGGTGAATGCGGGTACCATCAAGATCCCAGCGAGGCTTAGCATTAGGACGCATTGCCCAACGACAAGAACGAACTTCGCAGACCGCCCCAAGTCGTCTTACAGCAGGTCCGAAGACCCCAGCGACACGGGGTAGGAGCTACTCGGAACGAACCCGCGTGAGCGCGTCCACTGTGCTAAGCCTATACCCAAATCGAGTACCCAACGGGCGTACCAATCGACAAGGGCTGCGAAATCTCAATGGGCACCGAAAACCACATCAGTTTGATTGAGTCCCGACTGTCTCACTGCGTGACGATGGAACACGGAATTTCGAGCGAATAAAGAAGAAGAAGAAGAAGAAGAAGAAAAACTACGTGAAGCGATTTCACGTAGGAGAAAGTAAGAATGCTCAAGTGAGTGTGTAATGCATTTTCATCGGTACTGACTAAACGCGAACCGACAGAACAATTTGTTCTGTTTGTACAAACGGACGGTAAGGGATTGCAAAGTGGCTGTTTCTCACTTCGGATAAGAAAATGTATTCCTTTACAATTGTGTTAGGAAGGAGAAGAAGGGATTAGGGGTGTTACATACGATATACATATAATATAATACATAAAACATAATATAATATATAAAAATGATTCTAACTACAATCCCTCGGCGATCCATCGGCGATCCAACGGCGATCCATCGGCGCTCCAGCGGCGATCCATCGGCGAAAACCTAAACTTAACTTAACTTACACTCTAACTCTATTAGTTGTACAATTTTGCAATCCAATTGAAAGTTTCAAAGTCCTGAAAAGGACTTGGAAAATGTCAAATGTATTGCTAATGACTCAACGCTAGAACCACCCGCGATAAAAGTATCAATTAGAGAAAATTCTTAATAATGAATGTAAAAAATGATGGTAGAATCTACGGAATAAAAATTATTTTGTTCGATTTGGTGGTTCTAGCGTTGAATCTACAATTATACTTATGTCTACGTGCGTAGTCCTTAGCTTGATATCGTTTTCGAGAGCGCAATCTCTCTAAAACGTTACCAAGGGTCCAGGTCCACCCCGTGGAGGTGACTACGCAGGGACCCATCCCTAGAAGGATCCCTAATCCCATCCACCCTCCATTACATTCGTGTGTTCTCGGTACAGAAGGTACCGAGGACTGACTCTACTTATAAAATTCAAACAACCGGATTCCATAATACATTCTCTTTACATAGATTTTAGAGATTGCAGTATGGACTTTGTACGATAGGGATGTGAGAGAAAGGATATAAGGAAATTACATACACATACAATATTATATAGAAAAATATCAGTAATTAAAATCCCTCGGCGATCCAGCGGCGATCCCTCGGCGATCCAACGGCGATCCATCGGCGATCCAACGGCGAGAACCTAAATTTAACTGAACATAGACTCTAGCTTAACTAACTATACAAGTTACAATCCATTACAAAGTTTACAACTAACTCAACGCTAGAACTACCCGCAATAAAAGTATTTTAAATTCATGAAAACAAAATAGAATGATAGTTGTTCGAGAAGGTAAAAAATACTCGAAAGGAAAAGCAAAGAATAGAAAATAAAAAGTGAAAGGAAAATTTTAGTTGATGCAAAATTAAATGCTTTGATAGTTCTAGCGTCGAATTTACATCTGTACTTAAGTCTAGCACGTAGTCCTTAGCTTGATACCGTTTTCGAGAGACCGGTCTCTGGGAAACGGTATCAAGGGTCCAGGCCCACCCCGTGGAGGTGACTACGCAGGGACCCATCCCTATGTCCCTAATCCCATCCACCCTCCATTACATTCGTGTGTTCTCGGTACAGAAGGTACCGAGGACTGACTCTACTTATAAATTTCAAACAACCGGATTCCATAATACATTCTCTTTACATAGATTTTAGAGATTGCAGTATGGACTTTTGCGAAAGGGATGACGAGGAATGCCACTGTCATACCCAAAGTGAAATTTCTAAGATGACTTTACTCACACTTTGATAAAATTCAAGTGTTTCACAAAAGGGTTTACGGTACGATATACTAAAATTTATAATTCTATTATAAGCAAAATTGAAGAATCTTAGTAAAAATGGAAACAGAATTAAGTTAAACTAAAGTTAAGCTAAGAAATAAACTGAATAAAATTCGCGACGCGACCGGAACGAACAAGTACCAATAAACCTGCGTCACATTCTCGCGAGAGCATTCTACCCGATGGTTCAACCCTAGCCACTAGGTGAACCGTACCCGACGCGAATCGCGAACAAGTTTATGCCACGTCTTACACTCGAAACAATTGATACCACGCTCTCCCCAATGGTGAATGCGGGTACCATCAAGAATTCAGCGAGACTTAGCAGTAGGACGCATTGCTCAACGACAAGAACGAACTTCGCAGACCGCCCCAAGTCGTCTTACAGCAGGTCCGAAGACCCCAGCGACACGGGGTAGGAGCTACTCGGAACGAACCCGCGTGAGCGCGTCCAATGTGCTAAGCCTATACCCAAGTCGAGTACCCAACGGGCGTACCAATCGACAAGGGCTGCGAAATCTCAATGGGCACCGAAAACCACATCAGTTTGATTGAGCATCGACTATTTCGCTGCGTGACGATGGAAAACGAAATCTCGAGCGACTAGAGAAAAAGAAGAAATGCGTGAAGCGATTTCACGCAGCAGAAAATAAGAATGCTCAAGGGAGTGTGTAACGCATTTTCATCGGTACTGACTAATCGCGAACCGATTTATACAAGAACAATGTGTTCTGTATTAATAAACGTGCGGTAACGGATTGATAGAAATGACTCTCTCACTTTGGATAAGAAAATGTATTCCTTTACAATTATGTTAGAAAGGAGAAGAAGGGATTAAGGGTGTTACATACAATATATATATAATATAATATATAAAACATAATATAATACATAAAAATAATTCTAACTACAATTCCTCGGCGATCCATCGGCGATCCAACGGCGATCCATCGGCGCTCCATCGGCGATCCATCGGCGAAAACCTAGACTTAACTTAACTTAGACTCTAGCTTAAGTAACTATACAATTTACAATTTAGTACAAAGTTCGCAACTAACTCAACGTTAGAACTACCCGCAATAAAAGTATTTTAATTTCATGCGATCAAAGTAGCAAAAAGCAAAGAATAGAAAATAAAAAGTAAGTTGCAATCTCATGTGATCAAAGTAGAATAATAATTATGCGAAAAAGTAAAAATACTCGAAAGGGACAGTAAAGAATAGAAAATAAAAAGCGAGAAGAAAATTTAAGTTAATGGAATATTATAGAAAATTCTAAAAATTAATGTATAAGATCTGTATAAGACCATCAGTTTAAATGCTTGGTAGTTCTAACGTCGAATTTACATCTGTACTTAAGTCTAGCACGTAGTCCTTAGCTTGATACCGTTTTCGAGAGACCGGTCTCTGGAAAACGGTACCAAGGGCCCAGGCCCACCCCGTGGAGGTGACTACGCAGGGACCCAACAATACATTTCTGAATAGTTAAATCTGTCACTTGTTCACTCACCAATCGGCAGGCAAAAGTAGTTGTCAGCATTGTCCACCACTGTCCACAGTCGTCCACAATCATCCACCAGTGTCCACTACCCTTGGCTACTCCACCATGGTCCACCGTGGTCCACCATGGTCCATCATGGTCCACTGTGGTCCACTGTGGTCCACCGTGGTCGTCCACCGTGGTTCACCATGGTCCACCATCGTCCACAATCATCCACAAGTGTCCACAAGTGTCCACAAGTGTCCACAAGTGTCTACCATCGTCCACAATCATCCACAAGTGTCCACAAGTGTCCACAAGTGTCCACTGCCCTTGGCTACTCCACCGTGGTCCACCGTGGTCCACAATCATCCACCAGTGTCCACTACCCTTGATCCGTCCACAGCTAGCCACCAGAAGCGACCAGTCTCATCCTCATCCTGACCTTCCCGCCTCGGCGTCCAGACGGCCAAAAGACCTCTGACAGGCTCGCACTGCTTTTATACACCCACTCCCACTATCGTCACATCCCCACTCTCTGAAGGTAGCGAGTTATCAAAATCAATTTTTATGCTATAGCAGCCCGTAATTTATTAATTTTCATATTTTTATCGTAAATACATGCTCTTTGCAACCTATTGCCATAGTATACATAATTTTTTATAAATTTTTTACAAATTTTTTATACATTTTTTCTACAAATCTTTTATAAACTACTACTTTTACACTGTTATAAGCTGATTTTCTATGAATCGTCGAATATTTTATTGAAAATTCTATCGATTGACTTAGTTCTCGTAAAAATTAAATAGCTATCGAATATATTAATCTAGTTAACACAAAAATATTATATTAAAATATACATTTCGCTTTTGATATCGTTTTCGAGAGAATCGATCTGTGAGTCGATGGTTTTCTGGTACTTGTCTTTCGGTTATCGACGAGCGACAATTTCGTAGACATAGAGGGTGAAAATTTTCTAGGTTTATCGTTAGCTATACGTACCTACTAATATCTGCCATTACATCGTTCAGTCTGAGAGGAAGTAGCTGACCCGCGATAGGGTTGGCGTCGATAAAATTCCTTTACATTACATTACCCCCGCCGTGCGCATCGGTTCGATCTCATAACGCTAATGTATCGCGCGCGCCCGAAGCGAGACTGAACAGCGCCGTTTCCTGAATTTACTTCTCCAAGTGGATGCTACCAGCGAACCCACCGGAAATATTCCAACAAATAGCTCAGAAATTCGACCAGCGAACATCCACCATCCGCATAAGTCGTATAAAAAGAATCCGCAGTATAAAATTGTTCAATTGCTAAATGCAAAGGTATCGATGAACCCAGATGATTCGTATAAATCAAAGACCAGATCGACGTCGACGATAGCGTTGGAAGAAAATTCAATCTCCCCGCTGGAAACGCGGATAGCCGATCGATGAGCCGGGACGCATCGCTGCGATGACTCAATCCCGCGCCCCTAATTAACACCGGCATCGGTCGCGGCTGTATCAGCGCGAAATAATCGCCGATGTGTACACGAGCGTGAACCCGTGGGTGCCGGTTACCTCGTAAACGGCGTTACGACCGCGTAAAACGTAACCCATGACGACACCAAGGGTGACGCTGGTTCGCTGACCACCCCGTGCGTCCGCTGCGCGACGAAAGAAGGCTGAAGGAACGAGCGCAGACGGGTGATGATAATTAGTCGTCATTGCGGGTGAAACGACGGCCGGTGGAGTGACCCGTCCGACTGCCATTACCTTAATTAATGTTGACTCTTTGTCGCGAGCGACGTACTTGTATCTCGCCCTTCCTGTCGCCCCTCTTGAACCGGCTCATCCACCTCCGGACGTCCCAGCGCGGTGACGCGGATGCCAGAGGCTCGTTCGGGTGTCCCTTGTTACACAAACTGCCTCGTAAAACGCACCCTGCTCGCGAGGACGAGACGTGCCTTTTTTTTACTTCTGCCTCCGTCGTCCACGAAGAGAGCCAAGTCTAGTCACAGGTGTACCAGAGGAGGGTGAGCTATTGCTTGCGTGTCTGTTCCTTTTCTCTTTGCTTCTTCATTCTATTTTTTATGGCGAACGCGTCACGGCGGTGGCACGTGCGATCGCGACACGTCCAGGGGTGCGTGTTCGTCCGGACGGTAGGTCGACGGGGAACGGAGGATCGTAGGAAGTGGAAAGAGAGAGGTACGTCACGGTGCGCGCGTTCGCCAACGGGTGGAACAACGGTGGACCGTTTCACGGTCCTGCGAGATTGGGGTGCATAAGTTTCGCTCTTAATTAGCCGATTTATGGAGTCCGGCTCATGAATAATGCACGGCCGGCACGGGCGCGTGTCCGTCGACGTGTTTCGCGGCCAGGGGGAACGGGACCGTCGACAGGAAATGGGAAACGGAACTGTTGTAAAAAAGTTGTTAAGGGCTTTCCAGGAAGACCGCCCAGCCGCGGAAGAGAATCGCGTTTAACGAACATCTTTGGAAGTAGTTAGAGACCGCGGGTCACGGCACGGGTGGCTAAACAGCCAGGTTGAATAAAATTGCCCCGGGTTACCGGTTCTGACCTAATTGCCTATCAGAAAGTGAAAATACGCGTCTGGAGCGTGGCGTTTGAAATTACGCGGAATTGTAGGTGTAACGCGGCTTTCGGTGGCCCGTTTCAGAGGGAACGCAATCAGCACGAGCGGGCGCGTGCAAATTTATCGCGGCGGATCAAAGTGTTGATCCTGCGAGCGAGGCGAATTGATACGCAGAGATCGCGCAAATCATTTCGTGGCACGAAACGCGGCACACGACACACTTTTTCACTCCGTTGTTAAGTAACTGTTTAACCCCCAGCCTCGAGCGTCGCCTATAACTCCGTGCCATTAGCTCGCAATCAGCTGGTTCTTGCCCCGGTGACCTGTTTTACGCCAATCCATTACCGCGTCTCTCGCAACCATTTTTGAAACCTTCGAGCTCCCGCTCGAAAGGTTGGTTTCGTCAGAGCCTCCACCGAAACCAGTCGAAACACACTCGAGGTCGCACGTGCGAACGCTCGTCCAAAGAGAAAGCGCCCCTGCAATCGTGCACGCGCGGAAAGAAAACCACCCTTTCTCTCTCTCTCTCTTCGATGGCTCCGCGTCTCGCAGACGGGCAGGAACGTATCGTTTTATTACGGGGCGCGGAGCCACGGGCCAGGGGTTGGCGGTTGGGTATGCAAAACATACCGAACGGCCCGCGGCATGCGAGGGTAACGTTCATTTTATGCATCCGGAGTGCCCTCGAAGCGGCGCGCGAGCTATCGAGCGGCGGCGCCTCTCGCGAACGCGCGCAACGCACACGCGTCTGAAACGCGAAAGAAAGGGAGAAAGGTCGGGGGTGGCTGGTGCCGGGAAATCGTTCCGGGCGAATCGATCCCGCGAACATCTGGCCCGTTCGGCTCCTCTGGGAATCCGGCGCGGATTGATTCCGCTTCCGGTTGGTTCGAGGCGGATCAACGGAGCTAAGGCTGCCTCTAACGACCGGGAAAGTTGCTACCGCCCGGTCCCAGGCTCGTTTATGGAAATTTCCAGGGGCCGATGAGCGTGTGTAGTCTTGCGGCGGGCACGGTGGGGGTGGATTGCCGATCGATCGGGATTTTAGGGTATTGAGAACAGTTCGTTAGAGCGTAACGAAGGAACTTGATGGAGATCGTTCGGATAAGCGATATTTAATGGAGTGTCGCGATAATCGGCGGAGTTTTGTTAATTAAGAGCGCGGGATGATAACGTTCGAGTACGATTTTCTCCGTCGAGGAGTATGAAACGGACTCGATCGATTCCAGTCGCCCCACGGGTTACTTGGTCGATCCTATTTCCAGTCTCGGACGAGCAAGAAAAAGACGACGGATGTGATGAGAGAGAGGGAGGTCGCGAAGGAAAAAAATTTTAATTAGAGACAGGAACGAACGCCTTTTCGTAACGCCAACACTGTGGATACGGTGGACGAACGAGTGGACGATGACAGGCGTAGCTGCGAGGGTCTGAAAGGGGCGAGAGGCTAGAAAAAAGGGGGATGAACGAGGGTACGGAGAAGGAACGCCCTATCGTGGATCAGTTAAAAGCGTGTAATCCGCAGCCGCTCGATACCTTTGCCTCTTATCGGCTAAATACCATGCAAACATGCCCCAACCTGGCCAAGGGAAGTCGGCCCGTATCGCCGCCCCATCTGCGTCGTCCTCGGCCCACGCGGCTCCTCTATGCCTCGTTTAAATTAACTCCTTCCAGCGATCGTTCGACCATCCTCCGACGACGAACGAAAACAAGAAGGCGAGAACCCGTTTATCGAAACATTCTTCGCCACGTTTCCGAGTGATCCCTGCGAGATTGTTGGCGCAGCTTCAAAGTACACGGAATCGACGATAGAACGAAGAGAAGATTAAAAAGTATGAGGAGCGCGGAGAATTTGTTTCGAATGTTAATTTCTCATGCCCGCAATTGAGACTTCAAGAGGAACCGCTGAAGGCTTCACCCTCGGAGGAAGTAAAAGGAGGCGCGAGATGGAACTCGAAAACACGGGCAGCTTTACGAATTGCGCTCACGTCGACGTGCTCCCTGGCCTCAACCCCCGGCCACTAGTCGCGTGTTCGAGTCCGCTCGAGCGTGTAATTCATGCGAACACCCGCAATTACCGCGGAAATTAAATATACCGTGTTCCTCTCCCCGAGCGGGCGCGAAGATTCACTGTTTTCCCTCGGCGCTGTTTTTTTCTCGACACCCACAACGTTTAACCCGGTCCGGTTCCTTCGTTTCTCCGCGTCTCGGCGGGGATCGTTACGTGCTCGAGCGCGAACGGAGTTAGCTGGAAGCGGTTGTACATTCAAATGCATGATATCGCGTGTGAAACAGCAGTTACAGGGGTCAGATCTGCATAACTCCGCTGCGAACACCCCCAGAGGGTGCCTCACCTTTGCCCGCGCGCATCGAAACTCGGTCTACCTCTCCTAACCATCCCCGTCGTCGTCCTCCCCACTCTCACTCTCTCTCTCTCTCTCTCTCTCACTCTTTCTATTTCTATCTATCTTTCCGACTGTTTAACCAGCCCCTTGCGTCGCGGCGAAACGGCCCTGTTCGCCGTTTCCGGCCCCGCTAAAAGTGATTCCACGCCGACTTCCGCCCCGCGATTTGTCCGCCCGTCCACGGCCGTCCGACCTACCCTCGACCGTTCTAGCTGGTGCGAACGACGCTGTTGAAAGGTGGCAAGTGTCGCGTTCGAGAGAATCAAGGAGCTCGTGCACGTCCGTGGCTCATCAAATCTACATACGCAGCGCGTATCACGGGATTCGGTCGAAATTCATGACCGCCCACGCTCGTGTCGTATACTTGTACTACCGTGCGAACGTATGTTACGGTTTTAAGCGCGATCGAAGAAACCAGTTTTGGAATACGTATCAGACAGCGTAGCTCGAAGTTGTTCGTCGAACGCGTTACCACCGGTCGTACTATCGATAAAACCGGCGGTTCGATCGAATTCCGGTACCACCGTGCCAAACACGCGGGATTCACCCTAAAATAATCCCAACGCGCGCTCGCAGCTTTCACGATTTCTGCCTTTTGACTTGGTACACTCGATTAGTTATCTGCCACCGGAAGAAGGGATGCACGGAAGCGGCGCGTTCGTTAAACAGCAATTATCGCCGGTGTATTTATAATTAACCAGTGCGCAAACAGCCTGGCTGGCCGTATTTCGTCGCCCCGCGCACCCTTCATCCCCGATCCACCGCATACACATATCCCGGTATAAATATATATATATGTACACACATATATATATATATGCACGAGTGGACGCGTAATTTGATTTCGCGCGATTCTCCGCAGTTTGCCCGGCACACAGCTTCTAATTTCGCCTGAGGGTGGGTTGTGACAGTGTTCGTCACCAAGCTCGGCGGCCTTATTTTCCCAGCAAACCGTGGAATCGCGCCCGTTGTGGCGGCCCGATAGGTGGGAGTCGAAAATATTGCCCTTTGATCTACCAGATACGACACGATCCTGCGGAGTAATCGACTTCTTCTTCGCGTTTCCGCTTATAACGCTAGTCTGAAGGGTAAACAGACCCACGGTAGATCGACCGCGGCGAATTAGTTAGACTTACGAGCGGCGGTAAAGAGTTTGACGGCGGATCGGGGATCGCGGTTGGGCCCGCTCGACAAACAGAAAGAATTAATCGAGATTTAATCAGAGAGAGATTGTTAAGCTTAAATAGGGTCGAGCTTTTATCGCGGCTCCTGCCTCCTCGTTCGTCGATTTTTTTCCACCCGTTTCGTAGCCGCCACGCTGCAATTAAATGTAATCGGGACGGATTTTGGGATCGGGGCATTCATTATTGCCCGGGATTAATTGAATCATTATATAAATGTGCATTTCAAACAAACACCGGAATTATACAATATTTGCGTATCGCGAGCCGCCGATACATAAATTTTCAAGCCCGTCGGTTTGCATTTCAACTCGAATTTCGATTACGCTGGCAGGGGCGCTCGACGCGAACGGAAGCGGTGGGGGGAGGAGGGGGAAAAAAAAAAGGAAAATCATAGTTCCGCGGTGCAGGCGTGTTTATATATTCGCCGGACCGTAAATGGTACGCAGATGCGGTTGTAAAAAGTATCGGCCGCGCGATTTGTCAATGGCAGCGATATTGATACCGCGGGCTGTTTAAAATAGCCAGCGGAGTTAATCCATCGTTCGCGATCAACCGTGCATCCCGCGTGGATCGTGTATTTTATCGCTGCAGCCGGGGTAGGCGGGTGTATCGACGCGGGCAGCGCGCGAATTTTCGCGTTTATTTCGTCCCACGTTTCCGTCACCGAGCGTCCGTAAATTCGCGTGAATTCTTTCTAATCGCTTCCGCTTGTTTATGCCGCGTGTCACCGGCGTTCCATTCGAAACATCGATTCAACGTTTCCCTTTTTCCCTTCACCCTCTCCCTCTTCACCAACCCCCTACTTCTTCTTTATTTTCTTTTTTATCTTCATAACCGATAAACGTCATCGATAACGATCCATTTCGCGGTCATTTCCGCGTGTCGCGAGAATCAAGCCTTGAGCGCGTGGTCAGCTGTAAAGGAACGTCCCTGCGAGCGCGTAAAACGGCGATGTTTCATCGTGGGTTTACCAGGGAACTTTACGGAAGGTGTGTATAAAGTCGCCACTCTGGGGCGAGAGCGTATTTGCCGGTTAAATCTAAAATGAGAAAGAGATGAGGGCCGGGTAAAAATGTCTACAACCCCTACAATTACAAGCTTCCGTCGTTCTTTCTCGTAGCGAGGTGGGGCGAGGGGTGGTGGAGTTCCAACGAATTCAGGCGGTGGTGAAAAGTCGCAAAAAAATCCGTGGCAGCGTCGATTTAGTCGGGGCATCTCGTTCCTCTCCCTCGCCCCGCTCTGCCCCGCCTCTCCTGCCTCTCTCTTTTTCTCTTTCATCCCCCTCGTCGTCGCGAAGCTCTCGCCTGGGTCCGATCCACGCTTAACGATAAATCTTGTTACGTCCCTTCTCTGCTCCTCTGTCGCGTCCCCGGTACCGTCTCGCCTCGCTTTCCACCCGGGCGTTTATCACTCTGTTAAACCTGAAATTGATAATAACAAGTGCCCCGTTAAATTATGACGTCGAATGGGAACACTGGGACGATCCGGCGTTGTCCCTTGGGAATAATGGCGGAAACGAGCCGCGAAATCGGCCGAAAGCGAAAGCCCGGAATAAAGGGGGGAAAGAATCGTCGAGACGAGTTTCTTTGGTCCCTCGTAATTCCAGACGGTCGTCCGCGTCGGTACGTTCTTTATAGCCAGATTAATTTACCTAATTGCCGCTTTCCCCTCCCCCCTCCGTCGCTTTCACTCTCCCGTCACGACGCGAGTCGATTCAACGGCGTAGAAAATACGTATAAATAGACAAGCGGTAGAAAGTTAATTATTTTCTATAGAGCCTCCGCGAATTTTCACCCTGTGACGCGGACCATCGCTGTATACCCACGGTTCGCCAATTTCATTACGCCTTGTTCTTTATCCGGCAGATGGACAGTACACGAAACAGCGCGTCGATGAAACCCCGACGCCGGAAGGGCGGCGGAAAAGAGAGCGTTGGTGCGCGGGCGAACAACGGTCGCGATTTAATTAACGAGACCAGTGACGGGTCGAATGGACGTTAATAACTTTATCAATTTGTAACTCGAGCCCACCGGTGTGCCCACCGGTTCTTGGTCCTCTTTTCTCTTTTTTTTTCCACCCCCAACGTTCCTCTCGCTTCGACACCGCGGGCCATGAAAATGACCGGCCGAAAAAGGGGTTGATTACAGTGATCGTAATCGAAGCGGTGTTTTCCTCGCCGGCTGACCGCGAAACACGCCCGCCAGTGCCTCGATCATTTTTCTGATTTTGATGGATCGCTCCTGAGGATGACTGCGGCGATCTCACCGGGTTTATTTGCCAATCGATACCCACCGCCCCGTGATTAATCGCACACGGGGATCCGAGGGACGCGGACACTCGTTCCCAGGGGTGTCTTTCGGTTATGCCTGTCTACGTTTAAGTGATTTTTTTTTTTCGATCGTTTCCCAAAGAGCCAGCCCCGCTGAGACCGGTTTAAGTGGTCGTGGCTCTAATGGCGAACGCACTCCGTCTTCCGGGATTAAATTCGAATCCATCAAATAATTTTACTCGCCCTTTGGGGCGAACGGTTTCGATTCGTAATTTCGTTAATTCACGGCTTATAGAATGAGATGTAAACCGTCCAATGTAATCGCCGAACGATCTCACCCCTTTGAGCCTCGGATCCGTACGATAGCCGCGCGACCATTCTGCGACGGACATCGCGCGGTCCAGCGACCACCGTTCAAAGAGCCGGGTCAGAACCTCTGACCAGCAATTCGCTCTTTCCACGGGATGTGGTATCCATGTCCCATCACGGCTGTCTGATTACATCTACCGGAGAATGAGGCTAGAGCCCTTTCAAATTGTGATAAACGCGTAGCCGCTAACGCGTTTCTTTTATCTCGCGTCCCTCAAACGGGATCCCACCTACCATGTTACCTACCGTGTACATCCTCGTTCTTCGTCAGTCGATAACGAACCCGGTCGTTAGTCGAGGATTGTCGCAAATCCGATTTCCAACGGATCGGCTTCCGATTCGATTAGTTCTTGCACGATTATTCGCCTCTTTTCTTCGGTTAACCCTTTCTCTTCGCGGAGCCACCATCCGCTTCCTATTCGTATATTAGAGTGGATTACACGTGGTATATTTGGAATAAATAAATCGTTCGTTTACGAACCTTGCAAGGTGCTAATTAATCATTTCGAACGTCCATACGTCCATGGATAGAAGCTTCCACAGGCTAAGAGGTGCGAAGAAAATTTGCTTTCAGCCCATGCTTTCAACCATGCTCGATATATGGAGGTCTCACGCGTATCGTCTACCCTAGTCTCACGGTATACGCCCTCGGCGAATCCAATCAGAACGAAACGTAAGCAGAGCAGTTCGTCACGCGGGGACGAGCGACGAACGGTCGGGGCTGAGGGCGCATGATCTAGCTTTATATCAGCGGTGCCCATTGCTGATCGTTAAAACGGCTATCTTGTTAATCCGCAAATGCCTCGGGGGTAATTTGGCCCCGGCAAAGTGCTTTCTTCGTCGGGCAAGCCGGATCGTTACGAAATACCCGGGAGCGACCGCAACGAAACGGAACCTTCTAATTTCGTGGCGGCCTCTTTCGCTGAGGGCTGCGTGTAATCGCGCGAACAACGCGCCACGTTCGCCTCCCGTCGTTCCTTGGCTTCCAGCGATCCAGGACCAGCCGTCTTTCCCCCTCTCGCGAACCAAGTGGTCGCTGTTTTCGATCAATCGGGGAACTACTCGAACCTCCGCGCCTCGAGCCCCTCTGAAAATCGTACCAACCGCCGGGGGGGTGAAATCGTTCGATAAGCGTTTCCAGCTGACTCGATCGTTCGTACGATTCCGATAATTCGAAAAGCGCCGCGGTTCGCTGGGTTGTTCGATCGGTGTTTCGTTACCACGGGCGGGGATGAAAATTATTTGGAATAACGGCTGGCGTCACTGTTCCTCCGCGGGGTGAACGATGACAATGGCTGCGACGCGCCCCTACGAACAATGCGCCGATTTATCTCGCCGCGTAACCGCGCGCCCTCCTTCCCGCGCCCTATGCCTCGATAGTGCCACTCGATAAAAGCAATTATATTTAATTAATGAGGATAACGCGTGGCGCCCGGGAAAGATTACCGGAGCGGCGCGGCTATCGCGTTTCATCGCGGGGTATCGCGCCCGCGGTGTTCTACACGCGATCGCGTCCACTCTTGGCGATTCAATTTGTTAAAGAACCCTCGTGCGTGAAAATTCCACTTACACCTCGTTATCGCCGGCGGTGTCCTTTTCCGTGAAACGTTATTGTCTCGTTTGAATAATTGATTTCGACGGGCGCCAGCGTAACCAACCGCGAAGGGCTCGTTTTGCATTCGTACGCGACGCTACTACCGACCAAAAGTTTCAAAGACCACCTGGTCGAACGGAATTACGATTTCCTTTATTCCTGGCCGGGTAAACTTCGCGCGTCGCGAACAGTAATTGGTAGAAAAATTCAGCGATATCGAAACGAGTAGGTCAAAGGGTACGCCACAGGGAGCAGGAAGCCTCGACGGAAAGGAAAAACCGGTGACTTAGGTTCCCGGTGTCTTAATTCCCTCTGTTTCTCTCGAGGCGGCGACCCTTTTCCAACCCCCTGAAGCTCCGCGCTAGCCTCCTCTCGCCGCTGTCCGTGTCGTTGCGGCGCAAAAGACGTAATTCCCGCCAATTAACAGCCAGCCGTAGCCGGGGTTCTCTGAGTTTCGCTGCGTCAACCCTCTCTCATTTCCGTCTCTGCCTACACCAACCGTTCTCTCCCGTACGGTCGCGTTTACCCGGCTTCTTTCACCGCTGCAGCGGCACTCAAACGCGCCCCCTCGAGCCACCGCGCTCACGCTGACCCACCTACCCTTCCACGTTTCTCGCCCTTCGCCGACGCATTCCTCGCCCTCGTTCCACGCCGGTTACGCGAACTTAATGAACACCCTGTACATACACGGGAAGAGAGGTAGTGAGTAAGGTTCACAGACGGCGGGAGATGTGATTCACGGGGAAAGTGCCGGGGAAAACGACGAAATCGAATAGGAACGGCGACGTGCGAGGTCGATGGCTGCGCGTACGAAGAAAGAAGCGAACGGTTGACAGAGGGGGGTGTTCAAGTGAAATATCGGCCGGGGCATAGGGTGGATGCTAATAACAATAATAAAGGTGAAATAAGGGTAAATGGGGCTCCGGAGAAATTCACGGTCCCGTAATAAATTCAGGGGCGAAACAGCCGTTCCATTTTGCGGCCGACGAGTGGCGAGGACGAGGAGGCTGATGGTGGAAAGAGGGAAACGAGGCAGGCGGATGGTCGGATCGGATGAGATAATATCTCAGCTGATACCGCATCGTGCGATACGAGGGGACAGTTAATTAAAAAGCAAGAAAAACTCGAGGGTGGTGTAACTCGATTGAAACGAAGACGGTGCACAGGTTTCATCAGCGAGCAGACGTTCCGCGGGGCACGCGAGGAATTTCGATTGTAAATTTCTGAAGCACCTTGCGGTGACTGCCGCTCGACAAAGGGTTAAGAATAGCTTAGGACGAGGTGTAGAGAGCCGGACGAGCGCGCGGACGCGCTCGAACGCGGAAGGTAAATTTTATCGGAGCTACATACACCGGCGCGGACAAAGCCGTGGAGATTTGGCGGATGCGCGGGGGGGAAAAATCGCTCGAGCGGTTCCCCACGATGGATTTCCTTTCTGCGTGACTACACCGGCGTAAAGACGTACGAAGCGCGGCCCTTTATTCCTCGGGAAAATCGAGGGAGCAGTCCGCGCGCGGGCCGGCCGCAACGTTTCACAAAAGGGTCCCTTGCCAAACTCTGGCTTCGCGCTGCGTCCCGCTCGATGGCGGCGTCTGTCCCGCGACGCTGGAAATACGCTCGCCATATTTTGCCGGCGTGAAAAATTCAACGGGGCGATGCACTTTTCGGGAAGGGCTCCGCCGCGTCTCCGCCGATCCTCGAGAGCTTTTCACTTTATCGAATTCCTCTTGCTTGATGCCCTCCACGGTTATGAAATTTCGCCCGTTTTCTACGAATGAAACGGCGGATTTCTGTTCCGCGCGAGATATTTCCACGGGCGACAGGTTGAAAATTGCCGCGTTAAAGGCAAACGAGACATCGTACGTTCGCGTTAGCGACGTACCGGGCAGGGCGTCGCGACGTCGCGGCACGGACGGGGAACGAAGGGTGGAAGAGCCGACCGGGGAGTTCAGGTAAGAAGAAATTCTCTCGCGGCTACGTAGACTTATCATTTATTCACCACTCTATTCTCTCGGCGCTGTTGATGGACCGCCATGGTTTCGCCTGAGAAACACTAATCACGAGTGTCGGCCCCGCTCCATCCATCCTCTTCCCTTCGGCTACTTCTCATCGCCTCCACGTACGCGCGCGTAGATGGATTTTAATTCCCATCTCCGAGGGTCGAGAAAAAAAAGAAAAAAATCCTCGAACAAATCAGTAGCCGGCGACAAGCGAGGTGCTCCGTCAGAACTTTCGCTCGTAACTTTACCGTGGCGCAAAGTTAATTCACCGCGAGAGGTGCACGGGGCTGTTTCGCGACACGCGGAAAGGCAAATGTACAAAACACTTGGTAAAAAGGATTTTCCGCGGCGGAGGAAGTGGCAACGTCGCGGCTCTCGTCGTTCTCTTATTCTTAACGCGCCTCCTCTCTGGACCGCGTCGTCGAAATGCTTTCGTCCCCGTTTCCAGGCCTCAGCCTCCCACGCTTTTTGTTCCGCGTCTCTCTTTCTCTCTCTCTCTCTCTCTCTCCGGTCCGAGCGAAATGTTTGGGTTGTAAAATTTCCTCTTAGTGCCTTGGGGGGCTTTGTACGGAGGCGCCAGCGCCACGGGACGGAGGCAGGGGTTGAAACGGTAGGTGGGGTGGCGAGAAAGGTAGACGCGAAGAGGAAGAAAGAAACGGGAGCGAGGGACAACGGACGTCTGAAATATTTAATATCGCAGGGTCCGGCTGAAAATCTGGCTCGCCGTTCCTCCTACGGCCCTCTTTCCTTTTGTTCTGCCCCGGCTCCCCGGCAGCCACCCCTTTCTGTCCTCCTTTCTTCTTCCGTCCACCCTGCCGTCGGAGTTTTAAACGCTGCGTGATTTATTTCAGGTGATGCTAGTGCCGCTCCGTTGCCTTCTCCTCGTTCCGCGACGTCACCTCGACTATTTTTTTAAGGCCTCTCTCCTCGCTGTTCGCCGAAACTATTATATATAATTTTACGCTCGAAAGAAGCTTGCACGGTTGCTCGCGGTTCGCTGGAACAGAAAGGAATTTTAATCCGTTGAAACGGTACAACCCGCACAGTGGACGACTTGTTGGACTTCTCGAGTCCTTTGGAGGTCGCAACGGAGAACAGCGGCCCGCTTGTTCCCTCGTCGATCGTCCGCGCGATCCACGACGCGAAGGGTAGTTCTCTTCCTACCAAGAGATTAACATGGGAATAGCGATTAACGGTATCAAAGGTCTCCAGACTTCCCTCCCTTTTATCGCGGGTGACCGTGCCGCGGTAGCCAAGAATCGGCTCCAGAGGGGTTACCAGCCGACATCTTGCTCCTATTACGCAGGATTTAATGGAGAGCACACCGTCACGTGGCGTCCTCGAGGACAGGCCCGGAATTCTGATTGTATCGTACCCAGGCGATGATCCAATATGCTCGCCGTAACGTTCCGCGTGGCGTGGGGGAGGGGAGGGTTATACACCAAGCGAACCGGAAGCGTGCCTCGGCGTATTCCGCAAGCAACCCTCCCGTCTCGATCCCGGGACGACATTTTGCCAGATCACGCCAATCCCCTTGATTGAATACATCAGCATTCATCAGCGTCGAGTTTCAGCGTGGCTGTTTGTACCGATGGCTCGACGTCGTCGTCGCGGCGTCGATGTGAAGCCAGCCGCGTATTTTTCTCCCAATCATCTCCCGCTACGGGGGGCTGACTTTTATTGCGCTCGCATGGACGCGTTGCTTTTAACCCCCGCCGACGGGACGAGAAATATCGCGCGGTATCCGTTCACATTTTCAGCGAATCCTGCCAGCCGGACCGATAGCGTAATGGTGTGTTTTATCGGGGTTGAAGGTGAATAAGGAGATCGAGATAAGAAAGAGTTATACCGGGGGTACCTACGTCTCTCTACCGGACTCTTAGTAACCGTCAAAGGGAATACGGTCCGTTGTTAGACGGACCGCATCGCGATTCCGTAGAATCGAAAAATCGTGCACGCGACAAAAGCGGTACACAGAGGTTAAACTTGCCGGAATTTCAGCCGGGGGTGGAAAAATTCCGAGTCACACGGGTGGTGGCGGCGGCAACGCGGAATCGCGCAGCCACGTACAAGCGTATATACGCCGTGCAACCGTTTCTATTGAATTTATTTCAGAGCTGACCGGGGCACGCGTTGCTGATTGCAGCCACGCCAAAAGGGGTTGGCGAGGTGGCGATCCTGCTTGTACCTGGTCGTTTTGCTCGCCAGTCACGTATTCCTGCATCATTTGCTATGGGTTTCATACCGGCCATAACTCTACGGATATATCCTCCACCCCCGTCAAACTCTCTGCCCCCACTCTTTCTCTCTCTTTCTCTCTCTCTCTCTCTCTCTCTCTCTCTCCGTCTCTGTGTTTCTTCCATTCACCCCGCTAGCAGATGCAGCCCCAACAGTTATCCTTTCCGAGGTGAGACTGCGCGCGGTATCTTGCGAGAGCTACGGCTCTTAATCTAAGGCGCATTCATCGAGACCAATCCGTAACCCGGCAAGAGACGTTGCTGCAAATTAATCAACCTTTGCATCAGAGATACGTCAATCCCTGTCTCGTCAGGTCGTCGTTCCAGCCTTTAGATTCACTCATTCATCGGCTCCCCGTATTATCAATCCGCTGTATTGATGCATCGAATCCCTCTCTCTCTCTCTGTCTCTCTTTTCGATGGTTCTTACGGGATCGTGTTTCTCATTAATGTATTTCCTTTCCCACTCGAAAGCGTTTAGTTCGTTTCACAGGCATTGCGCAAGGTTTCCATTCGTTGCAAAACAATAATTGTCGAACTGTTATCCAAATTAATTTGATACGGGATTAGATGTTTGATTATTGGGGTTGGATCGTTTTGCACTACACGTTGTTTGATTGCAACGTGAATAGATTTGTGTTACCGGGTGATGGATCTATCAGTTCAAACAATAAATAATCTACGTAAAGTATTCGAAAAGGTTCGTTAACAAAATCGTTCATCGATATTTCGCAATATTACATTTATTTCATCGACTAATCGGATCTGAATATATTAAATTTTCCACCATTTAACAATTGTATGCGGTTATAAGAGTAATCCATACGCTATCTTTATTACAAACTCAAAAACGAATCGCAACATTTTCATAAGCCACATATTACCATCGATTCATATTTAGCGCTCGCTCCGCCATATTGTCTCCCCTCTCCAACAGTTGGTAGCAGTGTCTCGGAACCGCGAAAGTCGTCACGTCGCGTGCGTCGTAAGTCCGTGAAATTATTCTAATTTCCACGCGATTTAGTCGATTCTTTTCGCAAAACTTTCGCCAGTTAGCTTCATCAGACCTCGAGTGACAGTGGTAGTTAATCAGGTGCGACTAATGATCCAGGTATCGCGTAATAATTACAGTGTGAAAGTCGATCCACGTTGTGACGTCGTGCCAAGCGCGCGCTTGTTTACGAGCAGGGACAAGGTCCCCTCGACCGGTTACGAAAACGAGTCGGCTGTTTCTCGCGTAATTCGACCGCGTACGACGGTCAGTCGTGTTTCGTTCGTTGTCCCGAACCTGTCTCGTCGAGTGAAACGAACGCTTGTGCGCTTTAATTTTCTTTCCGCGCAGTGAATTCGATATCAACCCCCGCGCGCGAGTGTGTTCTTTCCACTGGGATGTTACCAGCGCAGCGAGAGGCCTGTCCATGGCGCCGATCGTGGAAATTCTGCAGGCAAAGGTAAGCTGCTCATTGCGCCAATGTTGACATCAAACCATTCGAGTATCCGAAGCGTAGTTTACACTTGATACAGGCGACACGCGAAGCGTGTGACGCGTAAGTAAATCGCGAAATTGTGCGTAGTTATTGCGCGATACCATTGTGCGTCGTTTCCAATATGGCGTCGCGTTTCTGCGTTCTCGAAGCTACGATCTTCGAGCTGTGATTTATATTCTTATATCCTCGCGACAGTTTCCAAGTATTATCACTGGTTAATTATGTAAGCGTTCGAATAACTCGATCGTCCAATTATATTTGTACGTTGTTGCCTTCGCTGTTAGCCAATTACGTCTGAATTAATATCGCTGTACCTGGCGCATTAATGCAGCCCCCTTGGTATTCGTTCGGAAATCGATCTCGGAACCGATCTACTCTCGATGGACGAGACAACATGGCGAATCAATCGACCATGATAGTTTCATTGGATCTCTTCGTCTCTCGTTCGACTGCTCGTCCCTGTTTCTCCCGTCTGGCTGGTTGCATCCCTCCGGCCGTGTGCTCGGAAAAAGCGTTCCCGATCGGTAGCGCGCCCATCGAATATCAATGCCCTGGCGAGCTCCGGGAACTCGAGCGGCGTAGATGCGTTCGTGTCCAAGAAGGATGGTTACATCGTCGTTGCTGCGGATCGAGAGAGGGAGAAAGGGAGAGAGAGAGAGAGAGAGAGAGAGAGAGAGAGAGAGAGAGCGTGGAGAGTTAATAAGCCGGAAAGAAGGCACAGGAACCCGTGGGATAAATCGAGCGTGCCTTAAATTCTCAGTCAAATTTCGACGTTTCCGTCTGGCAGCGAGCGTGGTTTTTAGCATTCTCCGCGTGCGCCTTGATCCTCAGGTTTAACGAATTCAAAGTTGACCGTGGACCGTGTGCCGCGTTACAGACGACGATAGCTGCAGTTTCGAAGGGGTAAAGTTAGGGGGTAGGGAAATATAGCGAGACTGGGAACAGGGAGACGTAGGGTAGTTTCTTGGTTTTCTTTTTTCAAGTGTCTTTTTTTTCGTATGTTCTCGTCAGCTTCGTATTCACGAGAGTACACTCTCGTAACCGCGATAGGATTTAGGGGGTAGTTTATTAAAATGGGTCGGGTTACGATCGTCGCGAGTGCGGAATACGTTCGGCTAGAGTTTTTCGCCGATGCGACGCGTCATAGCCCATAGGAAACCGCTCGTATAACGGTACGAACGCTTGGTAAATCCTCTCGCGGGTGGTAGTACGTGGTTGTTGAGGTAGCAACAGCAATAATGCTATCATAAATTCAAATTATTGTGGTTGCAGGCAGATCTTCGTTCCTGCCATCTCCGGAGCGCAAGGAAATCCACTTTGCCGAGGCCGCTAACTTCGCCTCTTGATAAATGATGTTTAACCCTTTATTCACCCTCTAGAATAGAATCATTGCCCCGGCGTCTGATTAAACGAATATTTTTCCACTTGTTTCTTCGACTCGCTCCACTCCTTGTACATCACCTCTTCATTATTGTCTTCCTTCTTCCAAGAACCCTGTACTTCTGGTGTAATATAATAAAGTGAGCGATACCAGAGATTCCTATTCATCATAATTTTACAGGTTGAAGAGTTACTTCGATATCAAGAGTGATTCAGAGCCACTCGATTACCAGCGTCCAATATCGAGTACACCCAATGCCTCAACAACGTAGACACGTTCAACCCTTCCAGCTTGATCTTCAGCCGACACGCACGCGATCCATAGATCATCATCGACTAGCCCATGGTACCCTGCAGTACCCTCTTCTTCTTTCGCCGTTTATCAGCGACCACGAGACACTTGGGTTACTTCTGTTTCGAATGTCAGATCCGATAAATATTAATGAGGCAGGAGTCATTGCGCCGGAATGGCACTGCTTGCACTCAGCTCTCTACGCGTGCATAGACTGCGGGGGCGGTGTGTGTGTGTGCGTGCGTTTGTCGAGCGTGCAAGACGACACGGGAGGCAGACACACGCGCGCCCGCAGATGTGTACACAAGATTTACCGTCTTGAAACGCAATCTCGGCTAGATGGTTACCTGTGGCGCACGGTACACGACTGCAACGCGCTCTCCTATCTAAATAATTACGGTCTCGTGAACGTTGTTCCGCTCGCTCCCTCGGTTTCACGCGCGTTGCCCGCGCGTCGCTTTTTAACCAGCCACTTCCATCATCTCCGTGGCAAGGAACGAGGCGGGCCTCGTAGTCCATTCTCAAAGTGAACCGTCAATAACGATTCGTCATCTTTGATCTTCGTTCAGCGGCACGAGGGGTTGCGCGGCACGGATTCGAATCGCGGATTTTCTTTGCCACGAGGATACTTGAGCGACCGGTTGAAAGATGAAAATATCGCGGTAGATTGCGGTAATCAAGCGGCAAGACGAGTGGCGGGTTTCTCGTTTGGAAACCGAGCATTCCACCGCTGCGAACCGGCCATTCCTTGGGGAATCGACGAGAGTCAATCTCTTATTGCGCGCCACGCCTTTCGCTTTGGTAATTTCCTCCGATTTCGAAGCCCATCGAACTCGCGTCGATAGCGAGGTTCGTCCAGCGACAACGTTAATGCATCCCTGACGCAGTCGAATGTGGCTTTCACGTGTCGATAGAGCCGCTGGTCGATCGGCAAATATAATCCGTATTTTCTAAAACGGAACACCGCAGTTGCTCGCGTTCGCTTCCTTCGTATCCGTGGGAATTTCCTTAAATGGAAATTTCCTTTAATCCACCACCGAGTAAAACTTATTTCCACTCGTTTCGACGGATAGTGTTCCTTTCCCATGCGTTACACGTCGCACAATTCTCCTGCCGTTCTCGAGGCTGCTCTTAAACGTAGAATTCCATTACAGCGGTATCGCACGCGACAAAATAATTCGAATGGCGCATCTCCAACGCCAGGAACGTCCCAGAGAGGAGGGTGGAGGAGGCGAGGAGGCGACGCAATCGTCGTAGGTCAGTGAAATCGTTATTCCGTTGGAGCACCGTTCGCCGCACGCGTTCTCCTCCGCTCGGTGGCTTCGCGGAGGAAATATCAGGCTCGTCCGTTCCTGTGTAGCTTCCGTTGAAAGTGGCGGCGTTGCGTCACGCATACGATACGAGTTGGGTTATTTCAGGGAACGCGCGTGGCCACCAGCCGTGTTCTCCTCTCTTTCTGGCGTTCGCCACCGCGGATACAAATGGCAGATAAAAAGGGGAAACGGAGAGGATGCGCCAGGGGGTGCCGGATGCAGGTACGCGAGCGCGCGCGAGGCCACGACGAATTAAGGGTGACTTCTTTGTCTGCCGTCGCCGGGGCTCCAGTCACGTATCGATGGTTGCACACACGACATCGGGCCAGACTCGATCCCCTCACCTCGCGCTGTCTACCTTCGTGTCGAATGCAAATAACGTTTTATCCGTATGCTCGAATGGGCTCGGGCACGCTCCGCGTGTTCCACCTCACGGCAATTCGATTTCCGAGAAGCTTTTAAGCGCGCCTACGCCGTTAGTCGTCCGCGCAACAATTTTCCGATCGGATTAATGGAGAGCTCCGGTTCGTTGAAAAGAATATAATTGTCCGGTTGTGCCGGTCGAGCGATGACAGTCGTCGAATTTTTTTGTCGAAAAACAAAGGATGGAAACAAAAAAAAAGGGGAGGGGGGGCTAGGATGGGAAAGAGGAATAATAATAAAATAAAACCGTCCAGTCTGTCGAAAAGGATAGAAATAGAGGAAAGAGCGAAAAAAGGCGCCGCTGGGTTACACACGTTTTTTCGAACCGTTTTCCCTGGCCTATTACAACCGCCGTCGGGCTATTACAGCCTGGCGAATTTATACGAAAGAATCGTCTGCACCCTCGCCCTCTTCGTTGTCTCTCTCTTTCTCTGTCCTTTTTCCTCTTTTTTTTTTGGTTCGCGTTCGAGGGTAAAAAAAATCTCACCATTGTTAGGAATTGCTCACTTTTTAGTCAGCGAGCCACCCGATTGCACACGTGTCGCGATAACTACGGAAAATCCCTGTTTTTTGCTCCGCGCATGGTTAACTGCCTCGTAGAAATTCGACGGGGGTGTTCGGAGGTTTCGCTCGTTCCCGATAACTCTATAATTCTTCAACGCGGGATACGCGTTCCTCGATTTCCCCTCTAGCCATGCGAAACGGATCGACGAGATACGAATCGTTTTATGAATCGCACCGGCTGCGAATGTATCGCGTACTTATGTAAATCGAGCGGAGAAACACAAAAATTGTACAGCTTGTTCCCGCGAGAGAAAAAGGAAAGAAAAGCGAAGTGTTTCAGGTATCTCGAGGAAAGCAGGGTTCCGCGAACGGGGTGGCCCGGCAGAGAATTCGAGCCGCGGGCGTCTCGATCGCGCGAGAAACCGGATTTCCCTCCGACTAAGGAGGAAAAATAAAAGGGGACGAAAGGACAATCTATTCCGCGATATTCGGCTCGGGAAATATCCGCAGGAACGGCTCGCTGCGGCAGCTAGCTACGAAGCTGCGATTTCGGCTGTACCCCTCTCGCCACCCCCGCCTGGTATACGTGTGCGCGCAGGGTCGTTTAGATAAAAGGAAGGGAAAGGCGCGATATTGCGAGCGGTATCTCTCTGCTCGTCCTGGGACCAATACCCGTCTCGAACCGCTCTTCCCGCGATTCGCAATGAGATTCGAACCCTTACGAGGCGAGAAACCGTCCCTCCCTGCCGCCCCTTTCTCTGCACGCCGATGGTGCGCGCCCTCGTAAAGCCTGCGTTCGTCGAACGACCTTCCCGAATAGATCCACGCGCGCACCACCTCCGGATTCACCGACAGATTTCCCGAGTCCACGGCAAATCCTTGCTTGCGATTTACCCGGAAGAAAATCGCGGGAAATCGTCGCGGGATTTCGATGGCCCCGCCAGTCGTGCGATTGTTCTTACGCTTCTTTATTCCACGATAGGAATTTGTGAAACCGTCGAAACGCCCGCTAGCCCGTTGTCGTTTCGTTCGCGAACGTTTCGAGGAATCGTTCAGTTCGAATTTTCGAGAGATTCCGGGGGGGAGCAATCGTCTGAGCGTCGAAGGTTAATCGCATCGGTTGGACCCTCGAATGGTTAATCAACGTCTGGAAAGAACAACGGCTGGGGAAACGGCGCAATCTTTGCGATGCAAATGACGACGGGACGTGGGAAACTCCGGTTCGAAACTTTAACCGTTCGCTTTTCTTCTTTTCGTCAGCCGTCGGGTCCCTTTCGAGCGCGAAACAATGGTCACGATTTAATGGAAACGGGATTGCGAGGGTGGGCCCTGAATCGCCGGTCGAGTTTTCCAGTCCAGTCTCGGTTAAACGGATAGATCCAACGGCGAGGGGAAGAAATTGTACTCGAGGCGCGGCCCTCGGGATTAAGGAAACTAGCTTTTGTCTTTTCGGGGCGACTGCGTCAATGGCAAGAGGGAGGCGGGGGGCATGAAATTTTCACGGTTCAAGTTGGCTGTGAATAAACGAGATATTCGCTCGCAGGTTGCTGAGACAACGGTGTCGAAGGCGCCCAACTCTGCATTAACGGTTACAGTTAACCGTTGCCGTGCTTCTTAAACGGTCTCACCCTATCTCTCGCTATTCTTCCCTTCGAAACCGTAATCACGCGACTGTCTACGGTTCGCTAAGAGAATTTCAATCAAATCTCCCGATCGATCGATACGGAGTCGCCAACGTGATCGTAGATTCCTCCTCGCAGTCTCGTCTGCGGTGAAACGATAGACGCGTCGTCGATTCGCAGCAATTTCGGGTTTCCATTAACTCGAGGAGCTCGCGAAAAAACGCGACGATACACGACCGGTAAATCTCTCGTCGCCCTGCGCCACGTCGAGTTTCCAAAACTCGTACCGCGTCGAAAATCCGAAAGTTGGCTGTGTGCAATTAGCAGCGTCCGCAGATGCGTCGAGTCCCACGGGACGACGCGAGATGTACGTACGTAATTCCGGAGTTCAGATTAAGGATGATCACCGCGGAAACACGAAACGAGAAAACCGATTCGGTCCACGGCAGGGAAAAATAACTGGTATCAAAGTTGTCGCACCGCGAACTGCGTTTGGGGGACAAGTCGTATCCCTTCGAAAATTACTCGAGCTCGACACGAGCTGACGTGGCATTCGAAACGACGAAAGGGTTGCGAATGATAATAAAAATTAGGGACGTATTTCCTACTTGTAGCGGTTCGATCCTCTTTCCATTAAAATGTTTCTGAATCATTAACGAGAATGAATTTCCCGCTACGTGATCGAATAATTATGGCGAGCAGCGAGAATCATAGATTTCCGCGTCGTATATTCACGGAAATATCGGCAATTTGTCGTCGAGAATAACTCCCAACAATGGCAGCCACCCCGTTGCATAACCAGCCGCAGCCATCCAAGCGGGGATATCAAGCCGTTGAAAAGTTTCGTCAGGCGTGTTAATGAGAAAGAAGCTCGTAAATTTCAGCGGCGTGCGTACCGGGCTTATTCCGCGGAATTCATTAGAAAACACGTGTTTCATCAGCGTCTGGCTACCGTTTTAATTGCTATTTCCCATGGCTTCTCGATGCTCCGCAACTTTTCCAATATAATTCGCATCCAGTGCCGTCCTGCGGCACGCTTTATTTCTCGCGGATACGATTTTGATTCGCACCGGAATTTGTTTTGGTTTCCTCTGCCTCGTCGCTTCGTTGCTCGCGTGAACTCGCGCAAAGTCGCGTTACCAGGAACTATCGCTAACCTCCGCGTAATTAGTGACGTTTGACGACTCTTCGTTTCGCACTTGCCTCATTTCGTTCGTATTCGGTTCGTTTTCTGTCCACTGGAGAGAAACAGGGACACGGATTAAGATGCATCGAATGCATGCTTCGAGCATAACTGCGATACGCAGTCGTGTATGGTATAACGCGTACGCTTTGCGAGTTAGCGACGTGTCAAATGTACCTCGCGTGCATTCGTATCCAGCGATGCGTTTCAAAAATCATAATCCACCCCCATAGAACGTCGCTACTGTTACGAATTTGCGGGGTAAAGAATTGTATCCTTCGTCCCCTTTGTTTTCGTCTGTCAAAACGCGCCCCTTCTCTCATCCTCGATCGTCCACGAACTTCCCGACACCTGTCTCACCCTTCCTCGTCCGGAACTCTTCATTTTCAAGCTCCGCATCCATCCGATCGTCCATCAATCAATACGCGTGGCACCTTTTTCCGCTGGGGGATCTCTATCGAAGCGGCGCGTCGCCTCCGCGCGCCCTAGCCTCGTTTGTCCACGAGCTACGACGACCAGGCTCCCATGGCGGCCTCGTGAATCACTCGTTCCTACGATATTCGTCCCGTGTTCGCCGGCTGAACGCGTCGATCGACGATTTATACCGTGGACGGCGAAGGAAAAATTCGACCAAGCCGAATAGATGCGCGCAACAGCGTACCAACGGCTATACTTGTCATCCCCTGGCTCGCTCCCGAAGAAAAACCACCCGTTTATGACCGTTTCGTCGTCGTTCACCTTTATCGCGGATATTCGTCCGCGAACGCGGCTCAGCCGTTTCGTTTACACCACGAAATCCACGATATCCCCCTCGATGGAACGCGATCGATCGACTCGCGAGTCGCCAGCTTCGAGAATGCAGCTCGAAAACGGCGCTGCTCGTTACGCAAACTTGCCAAGGAAATTATAAGCGTTTCCGTTGTGATTGAACGCGGCGCGGACGCCGCATAAAGAAACAGCAACAGCGAGGCTCTACTTGGGATAACAACGTTATCCCCGGTTTGTTTTTTTTTTTTCTCTCTCTCTTTCCTCTCATCCTCCCTTCGACCACGCGACACTCCGTTGTTTACGATCAATGAAACGATATCGGGCGAATTTACATTTTAATGCCAGCCACGGTGGCAACCGTGGAAGGCGCGGGCTCTCGTAAAGGCTTTTCGCGCGCGAGTAAACCGAACGGGGCGCGTCCTCATTTATTATATAGCCTACCGTAAAGCATTTATCGTTGTCGCGCATACAAATCACGCGCGGGGCCGCGTCCGATCCCCCGCCTCGTCCCCTGCCCCGTCTTCGCGATCGAATTCCAGGCTGGACGTTCGATTCGTCCCGGTGCCTCGACGCCGTCATTTAAATTAGCGCCGCGTCCGCGGACGCGACGAATCGTGATTCGATTGAAATCGCACGGCGATAAGAGTCGGGAAGAACAGACGTCAACTTTATGAATAATTGATGAGGCTCGTTAGGATTTCCACGGTGGCCCCCACGGTTGTTCCAGTCGGCGACGTACCGCGGCTGCGAGATGGATCGACGATCGAGGGGGGTGAATACTTGTACCGGCGTTGTAACGTGGCCAGATTACATTCGTGATAGCGAACGGAGTTTCCGGTCGAGCAGCTACTTACACGTACAGCGAACTTCCATGGAATTTTCTTAACGATTTCAATTAATGTTACAGATTTTCTATTGAAATTTATAATATTAATTTTGGTCGAAAGTTTCGCCTGTTAGTGTGCGGTTGGTATATCATCGCGCAGTTCCTCGTTAATGGCTCGCGATGACGAACGATGACGATTCTGGCAAATGCGTGTCGATAAATCAATTGAAACGCGAGGAAGTGGCACGCAACATATGTATTCTGGTTCGTGACAGCTTCCTAGTTGCTCGGAAAGATGAAATACGGTGTCTTTTCTGTTGTTGTAGGGAACTCGAGATGATCTTGCCAAGGAAGAGGGGTGCAAGGGTGCTCTTCGTTTCATTTCCATTTCTACTTATTTCCTTGCTCGTCTTATCGCCACAGCGGACGTTCCTCTGATCCGCATTCGCTCGATTAAATACAGTGTATACCATCGTCGAAGAAAACGACTACTGTCCCGTTTGGATCTTTATTTTCACCCGAACGGCTAACAATCCGGCGGATTGGGGAATATTCGAGCCCCACCTCCTCCCTCCTCTTTAATTGCACGATTTCCGCCGCGAGATTGCTCCTTGTCCGGGTAACCAAGACGCTTCCTTCGGTTCCTCAGATTTCTAGACCCGTTGCTGGCCCGCGAGATTACGTTAATCTTCGAATGAAAATTGCCAGACGCGAATCTCGTTCCCTCGTCAGATCCGAGGGCGCCTGTGAAAAATGAAACATCAGAGAATTTCGAAAAGTCTACGACCACGAATTACTCTCGAGCCGTAAATGCGAGCGCGGTGAAAGCGAGACACGTCCTCGTCCGTATTCCACGGTAAGCTCGACTCCTGCGGACCCAACGGAGAATCCCGAATAAATTTGGACGATGAACAGGCCGTGTCGCTGGGCGGAGGGAATTTGAATGTAAATCATACGATTACGCGAGAGCCGCGAGAAAGGGCCGGATTCCCGGGACGTTCCTTCGTTTGTGGGTGGCGAACTGTACCCGGTCGGGGAATAAAAATCTCAAGGGATCAGTCGTGTGTCCTCCCCGCGGCGAGAGCCAGCCGTTTAATCTGACGAAACTCGAACGAGTAACGCGCCCCTGTGTCTTGAGAAATCTCTCTCCCTATCCTGCTTACCGAATCGTGCGCTATGCGAAATTAGGAGGAATCTCGTTTCGATAAACGAGAGAGTTGGCCGTTCAACTTGAATTACGCGCGTAAATCATCATTCTTTTCATTTTATCGTTCCCGTTCCTGGCAACTCGTGAAGGAAATAAAGTCGCGGACGAGAAACGTGGCTGCCTCGACATTTGTTTGGCCGTCGCGTAACAGCGTCGGTTCGATACACGCGGCAGCTTGTTCATGGGAACAAGATCATCTGTACATTTCTCAGACGGATGGGGGGAGGGCCTCCGGCCGGAATCGACGGAATAAATCGGTTCCGGCGGTGCGCGCGGTATGCATAAGGAAGAGCTGGCTCGTAAATAGCGAAAGGATCGCCGCGTGAAAGGATATTTTCTGTTCTCGGCTAGGCGGAAAGTGCCGTTTACCACCTGTCGATCGCAGCCGCGGGACCACAGGTGGTGAACACCTTCCAAAGCGATCCATCTCAACCCCCGACGCGTCCTTTCGCGTCTCATTGTCGCGTTACGTTCGAACAAATTCGTTTCGAGCCGATCGATCCGCGAGTATATCGATCCCTCTGTTACGAGGCTCGGATAAAGGCCGCGCGCCTCGTCGCTACGATAGTAGAGGTTTCCCTTTTTCGTTCCCGACGGCTTTTCAGACCCCGATCCCCGGTCGAATTTATGGCTCTCGGGTGTTGGCGATTCGACGGATCGGCCGAGCTGGCTGGTATCGAAAGGTTCACGGGGATGATTCCGTTACGTTACGAACATGAAGTTGAATGCAAGCTGCTAATCGGATTTACAGTCGATCCCGCGTTTAAACTCGGTTCGAAGTTTCTTTGTTCGGCGATGCGACGCGCAAAGTGGTATCGCGTACCAAACCATCGCGTAACATTTTTATCCGTTGATGAATAAAATGGCCTGGGGTGGCGTGCAGTCTGGGAAAGGTTATCACCCATGAACATCGTCCGGTTCGATAAATTCCAAAGCGATGCCTAGGTCTATACGGGCGATCCATTTTTCATCAGGACTCGGGACTTTGGAGAGAGAGAGAGAGAGAGAGCGGCGCATCGATACAGCGATGCGGAGCGCGATCCGGGATAAATTTCCGTGCAATTTCAATACGAGATCTTCCCTTTTCTGGCCCCTCTCGCTCTGCATACAAGGGCCGCCTACGTGGCCGTGGGGTAAGAAGAGCGGACGGGAGCCACGCCGGATATTAAAAATATCTTCCGTCGGCAACGGGCAGCGATCGACTTCCGGTTTATCCCGTTTTACTCTATTTCGAAGGCGTGCCTCGCGATCGCTCGATTGGTCGCTTTCGAACCATCTTCTCCTCTTCGCCTCTCGTTCCACCATTCTCTCTCTCTCTCTCTCTCTCTCTCTCTCTCTCTCTCTCTCTCTCTCTCTCTCTTCACAGTCGCGTATCGAGACGCGCGCGCGAAACGTCTCGACGGAACGCAGGTATATCGTTTTCACAGCCGGCGGATAACTCGACTCGGAGTTCGCGAAGGGTCGCGTGGCTTTCGAAAGATTCGAGCGCTTTAACTAATCCTAACGGCGAAATTGATTCCGCCCTCCAAGGGGAACCGGATGTTCCACGTGGAAATTGTTCTTGGAGAGTTGCTAAAGTAGATTAGACGCGCCGTGCTCCCGGGACGACCCGCGCCACCGAATCCCGCGTATATTTTGCTGCAACGCGCGGCTTCAACGTTACCAGTGTACCTAATTTCGAAGATAAAGCCCCGCCTAATTCTGCCGTTCGCGCAAACGTATGTTAATAGGAATTCCAAGTATCCTAAGCGCTCTGCGCCGCGTAGACTCAAAGGTGCAGCGTCGAGCCAACGCGTCGCGCCCGCGTCGTAACTGCAATTCGTTAAGGAATTCCCCGCCGCGGATCCGACAATTGCTTCGCATCGAACGGGAAACCCAGCGGTTTCCTTGGAAAAATTCCAGTCTCGATCGTAAAAATCGCTCTAATTCGCATAAACGTCGGATCTCTCGCGCGCACCATCCGAACGTATCTAGGAATAGGTCGCGTTTGTCAAGAGGCGAACGCTCTTAATTAGTTTAATGGATCCTCGAAAAGTAACGTCGACGTAGGACGGTTCCCCTTTGAACGATGTCCCCACGGTTCCTCTTCGGGGCCACGCAAACAGGCGCCACGTTTCCACCGCTCAAACATCACCGCCACTCTTCCAGCTTTCACGTTTTAACCCCTTCATCGCGCAGGACGCTTTTAGAAGCCGCAGTCACTTTTGCATTTACCGCGGTGTTTTTGATTCGCTTTCAACTTTCGTGTGGGTTAAGTGGAGGGTATAAGGGCATTCGTGGGAAATCGTGGGCGTTGATTTAATCTAATTTCGATGGATCATCAGAGAAACTGTTCGCGTCTGAGTGAACTCCTCGCGATCCACTGTCACAGGTTTATCGCTCGCAGAGTCAATTTTCTCGTCTCCTTTCTTTCGAAGCGATGAGACACGAAGGGAAATGGTATCTTCGTTTCGATGCCACCGTAGTTTCGATACGATTCCACGTGGAATTCGCCCCACGCCGGGGGAATTATCCCTCGGAATCGCGGATTTCGTTATCGGTTGCGTCGATCCGCAGCGAAATTGCTAGCCTTGGAGGGAATGGGAGGGTCGACGACGATCAGGCCCGAATACGCGATCGAAAATTATAGGCGGCAGGGCTCGTACGCTCGCGTGTCGAACGCGCGCGGAAAATTGCGAGCCGGTTCCGGTCGTCGCGCGACCGCCAGACCGTTTCGAGGTTCTGCGGGCCGCGCGACGATCGCCGCTCGACGTCGAATTTCGGACGCGTCCGCGATTGCCCTCCCCGGCGTGGTGTTCGTTCCGCTTCTCCCGTGGAAATTCCGGGAAATCGAAGCGCAGGAGCACAGTCGTGGATTACGTTCGGCCCTCGTTTGCGGATACGTCGAAACAGCGACGTGACTTTTGGCTGAAGTGGTAAAACGTGGAATTCTTTGGTACCTGGGAATCTAGATAAATAACGGGGAATATAGAACGAGGATAAACCTTGAAATCTCTTTAAGGGTGAACGGTACGAATGTTCAATGTCCGTTATATGTCGCGTTAGGTATTGTACTATTCCGCGTCTCTTAATGAACCTATCGAGTCGAGAAGAGATCGGTTAGCATTTCCTCTGCACGATGAGTACGTTGTATTTCCGGCTACTCGGGCTCTTTACGAACGATTGTCGCGGATTGGAATTCGTCCATCGAAGAAGGGCCAACGACCGTTGATCAGATTCATCCGGCCAATATTAGCCAATGAAATTCTATGGTGACGCGAGCGGTAATCCAATTGGATGGAAATCGGGGGGACAAACAGTCGGATCGCGTCTAATTATTAATAATGCGACGAGTCACGGGCCAGATGGATGGCTGTTTGCCTCGTTCTATGAACGAGATTGGTTACTCGGGACATGCATTACGGCCACGGTGTCTGTCGCTTATCAATGGACATCGTTGAAATTGCACATGTTTGCCGGACGAGCCGGCGTTGCTCTCGACTGGCGAAAGAAGAGCCCAGTCATCGATATCAATCGGCTGACGGATGATTTGTGATTAGCGTCTACGATCAATGGGGGACGTTAATGGACCGACGCGACGACTGCCGATCATGGAATCAGATTTAAGTCTACACGCTCCGATATCTATGTCAGCGCTCTCCTCCTCTCTTTATAAACGATCTCGTTCAGTTTCGTTCAGGCTCTCGAAACGCGCTCTCAAATATCGAGTTGCCATCCACTCTCCTTTTCAAAGCCAATCCAAAGTTCTATAAGCGCTCGTTAATTAGGCAGACACTCCACAGTCGTCTCCTTAAAATTCAGTCACCAGCTACAAAGTCATTGGCAGCCTCTCTCTCTCTCTCTCTCTCTCTCTCTCTCTCTCTCTCTCTCTCTCTCTCTCTCTATCTCCCTTCAAAAGACGAACCAGCACTAAACTACTCTAGCCCCGCCATCGATCGGTAATTTCGGTAACGAGTAACCCGAAGCGCGAGCGGAAATTTCTGGACGTTGTTGCAACGCGAGGGCCGAGTCGATCGATATTCAGGAGGACGGCTCGATATTAAGCCACGTACCTCCTCGAGGAGAGCGTATCCCGGTTTTACGAGCGGTTTTTACGGGTTCCCAGCGAGTTCGTCGGTGGCCCAGGGGTCCCGGTTACTCTGCCGCCCAGCGGGGGCGTGCGCTACATGTTTCAGTATTTCGGTTAGCTCGCGTCAGGGTTGCACACGGGTCCCACCCTCTTCGCATCCTTCCTTTTTCCGCCCCCCCCCCTCCCTCTTCCGCGTCCCGTGTTCCCTCGAACTTTAACGAGTTCATCCTATATGTAATCGCGA
Organism: Xylocopa sonorina; assembly: GCF_050948175.1. Taxonomy (NCBI): domain Eukaryota; kingdom Metazoa; phylum Arthropoda; class Insecta; order Hymenoptera; family Apidae; genus Xylocopa; species Xylocopa sonorina. The sequence goes on from NC_135198.1 coordinate 11,774,107, forward strand.
CGGCGGTGCCGCAGCGACGTCGAAACATCAACGACAAATTGGATTTTGAAACAGTCTGTACGTGACCGCGGTACCGTATCTCGCAGACGCTTCGACGGCGAAACCGAGATCCGTGCAGGGCACGATTTACGAGGCTATAGGTCCCTGCCTGGTTGCCCCGGCTCGACTCGTCGCGAAGGGCAAATTTCAAGGCTGTGGACCTCGTAACAACGGGAGGGAGTCGTTGTTCCTTGGTTACCCACCTCGAAAGAAATTGCGCTCGGCTATTTTCCTGGGCTGCGTTCTTTTTCTGGTTACTTTCCAGGGAATAGTCGAGGGGGTGTGGAATCGAGGCAGCGACGTTCCCTAAGTGCTTGATCAGATTTTTCGAAACCTCGACGATCTAACAGGCGAATATCTATCCGTTGCAGTGAAATATCTGAGGGAAGTGACGCCGTACTTCAGGAAGGCCTCGATCATCCAGGAGGTGGGTTGGGAGCTGCAGCGAGGGTTCCTCAGCGCCACCCCGCCGCCGCCCAAGTCACCACCGCGAGCGGATACGCGTTATCTGCCGCTGCAACTCTGCAGACTCACCAGGTCTCATCCCCCCACCGATCTTGGTAAGTTCCTCGCTCATCTTTCTCTCCGCTATCTTGCGTACGCGCGTTGCTCAACTTGAGCGAGCGAGGTTCCCTCGCGGGGAGCGCGAACGTGGAATACGCGTCGACGAAAAACGCGAGGACGTTAATTAACGCAGCCTCTACCGTCGCATAGACGGCCTTTGACAGTTACCTACGCTTAACCCTTTCGCGATATTTCGTTTGCACGCTTTTTTTCCGAAGCGTGAACTTTTGCTACCCTCCTTTGAGTGACCGCGTGTGCCGAGGGAGTCAACGGTTAGCGTTATGTAATCGTTCCTAATTGGGGGTGACCCTTTTAATAGGTGTTTAGAATTTCTCGTTCGATTGTTCGTTCGATAGCTCGTTCGCAGCCCGTTTAAAAAACCGATCGAACAACGAGTTGGCAAATGAAATAAAGGGCTGGGAAATTTCTGTTGCCCCGCACGTTTAGAAGTAAACGTTTCAGCGGAACGGTTCCCCGGGATTACGTGCACAAGCCGCGTCTCGTGGGTGGCGCACCTCTCGAGAACTGCATGCTCAGCGACCGAGATAATGACAGCCATAACGCAATTAACCCGTTTCTGGGATTACAGTCGAACGACCGTGCGCGTTGCCGTGCCGCGAGTTTGACAGTCAATTATCGTCCAATAGGACGACCAGAGTTGACGCGAGGAAAAGTGTCGCGCGATGTAACAACGCGATTCCCCCCGCGATCTTTGACGGACTGCTTTTACCTTAATTCGTGTCCGATTGTTTTTTAATTACATTCGACAGAATCGATCGCCAGACTCGGCCGTGGTATTCAACGCACGACTGTAATTACACGGGCGATTTGCCTGGTTTTTAAATTGAAATATCGAGGGCTCGTCGTCCCCCGGATCGAGCAAAGTTTCCGCTTCAATCGCGCCATCAAAAGTCTTGGAGGCGATTCAGAGCTGGTTTCTCCCCGCCTTTCGAAGCGATCGTCGCTTAAATAGCGTCGATTCCCGGTGAAACGTGACGCGAGCCCTCCCTACAGGGCCCGTAGACAATAGGGGTGGCACTCGCTCGCGCGTGTACCAGGTGGTGGTAAGTGGCTTCCGCGGCTGAATGGATCTAGTTTTCATCGAGACGCAGCCAGTGTCTGTTCGCGCGGGGCGACACGACGCCAAAGAAGGGGGGTTAGAAAAGAGTATCCACCCCTCCGCGGATCTCACCGTCGAGTTAATGAATGGCTAATGGGCTCTTAATTCTGTAGAGCTTCTCCTCCGCCTCTCGATCCACCTCGCTCGGGTTCCCCCTCGAACCGTCAACCCTCTGACGTTTCTTGCGCCTCGTCCCCTACTACTACCACCCCCGTTTCACCCTCGATAGCTGCCTGTACTCCACTTCCGAGCGAACCCTACGCGTCGCCCGTCGTCGTTCATTCTTCACGAGGAATTCACGTTTCCACGCTTTCGCCTTGTTACTCTCTGATCGTCCCCCGTCCCGTTGCGACGGATTTCCTAAATAAAGACCGATTTGCTCTACGATTTTTTCGCCCGTCTTTCACCGCCGCCTCTCTCCCTTTGCTCGCTCGTCTAACCCGCCAGCACCGATCCGACGAGGTCCCTCGATGGGATTTCGTTCGCCTCGCTTTATCCAACGGCAGCACGATTCTTCTTCGTCCCACGTCTATCAGGGATTTCCATCGTTTTATTCCGCCGGTGCCAGTCTTCGTCTTCCGGCGACTGGAAAAAGGAAACCGTGCACCCCGGAGAATAGGCTGATAGGAGACGTACGCTCAGCTAGACGGCAAAAGGGCTCTGGTCCACGGGCAAAAGGGAATCGTGACGGCTGCGAGAATTGCGGAAAGCAATCAGAACCGTGCCGTATCTCCTGTCCCCGTCGTGTCCGTCGTATAAAAGCTAAGTCGCGAGTCCAGAGAGACCAGGCCCAGACAGGCCTTCCATCGCCGATACGTTATTGTATTTTTTAAGTCAACAGCTGCTCGCCAGCGAACGCGCGCCCCCGTTCGATGTACCCCATGGAGCATTGTCGTGTTTATCCTGTATTACTAGCCGGGGATAGTTGACGGATCGAGAAATTGCCGAGCGACGCCGGCTCGGCAAACACACTCGCGGAAAAATGTCGTTAAACTCATCCGAAGTTTGCTCGTCAAATATTCAACGTTCCCGCTCCTCAGCGTCAGCTCTGTTTGCCCTGCTCGTCGTTCGTCGGCGTTTATCTTCGAACCGGCGACTTCCAAGTTGGAAATTAAAGAAATCTGTTCAGCCTTGCACTGGCGGCAGGAATAACAAACGGCCCCGTGGATTGTTTCGCGATCGGCTCCCGCAAACATCACGTTCCACTCGACGCGTTTCAGAATCGTCTTCCTCTTCCACCCCTCCCTCCGCCGTCGAATCGATAACTTTCAACGCGGGATCGTTCATATAAATTTTTAATAAAGTTAAAACGCGAATTATTCCGATACATTATGCGAGGGCGTTCACGTGTGTTTGCGCTGCCTGAAATTGTTTCATCAACGGCGGTAATGCAAGCTTGAGTGCTCTCGCGCGCTTTAGTTTAACGCGCGAGAGATTGAAACTCGGTCGCTAAATAAATCAGGAAAGATATTGCCGCGCGCTTAAAATAAATTCGCGTTGGATTACGCGAGCTTTTATGCTCCAGCCTTCATCTTGGAAGAGTGTAATAAACCATCGCGCGCCGCCCCGAAGAATTACCTTAATCCATAGAGGATCCCCTTGCGCGATGGGTCAATCGTAGCGTGGGCTCCGTTTTCGAACGTTCAGGTTCGATGTAAAATCAAAGCTCCCTCGAAACCGCGCGAATCGCGCGTCCACGGGTTAAGTAGAAAGAATGGCGGACGTTAAAGGCGCCTCCCTCTGTAGCCGTGGGGGTGCAGAATGCATTCGAGCCGCGTCTACGCTCGCACGGACGCGTTAAAATTTACAGTAAATCTAGGGGCTCGAACCCGCGCCGGGTTCCATCTGTCGTTCGAGAAACGCGTCACGTTCGACCGGAATATCTTTTCAAGAGTTTATCCAGATGCCGGGGATTTCCGCGGCGGAGGAGCTTATTTACAATTTATCGCGACACGTATACGCGTCTGAAGGATGGGTAATTGTTATTTCGCACGTTGCGTCCCACAGCGCCGTGAAAATATGAGTTTATATGCGCTCGCAGCGCCCACGGGAACCACCGCCACCCCCTCGTTTGCTTTTCCGAATCCTTGCGAATAGTCGCGTCTGATACGACCCAGCCTTCTCTTTGCGCCGCTCCACCCGTGTCTGCGATTACCCTTCCTTGCTCGTTGCGTAGGATCAATTATTTCCGTCTTCCTGGCCGATCCTGCCCTCCGCGGTTGCACTTTTGCGTTTACCAATTTGGCCAGGCAGGATTTTTCTTCCGTTTACCATCCAAATTCGACTGGTTCGAAGGTTTCTCTGCACCGGAACCCTCATTACGTCTGCGTTCCACTCGACCCTCGAATAACGTACCTCCGGTTGGAAGACAGGGTAGGTCCGCTGAACGAGGAAACAAGGACAGGCTCGTCGTTGACCGTAAGCAAACACTGAACGGACTGGTAGCTAGACTCGTGGGTGGGAAAGAGTAAAAAAGGAGCAGACTACGGGACGGGGAGAGGAGGGTATCGACTATCGTTCGCGGGTCTATCTACCAGGTAAAACAGACCGGCGGACGCGTGAACGGTACAATGAGAATTGGCTAATTGAATTAGCGGCCGGCTGAGAGCGGGGGCTCCCGTGACCCAAGCAAGCAGGTTTTAGGAAGGTTCCATTAAAGAGCAGAGAGCCCCACGACCCGTCGAAAGAATGGCCCCTGCTCGTCCAATTAAAATCACCTGTTAATTGCTAGGAACATCGGGGATCACAATGGCCTCGAGCCGCGTGCGTCTCTTCGTTTGCGAAACCCTCCATTATCCGGGCGCTGCGCGAATTCGACGAGAGGCCCCCGCCGTTGCCCCCATTTAATGAATCCGCGATGCGGAGGAAAAAATATTTATCAAATGGCTGAAATAACCATTATCCGTGTGGAGCGTGGAGTGCGCTCCACCGGCTGAACAACATCGAGATCAATCGGAATCCGACCGGTTCCGACTCGTTGAGTATTCTCCGATTGGCCTCCTGACCTTTTTCAAGAAACCACCACGGGAACGGACCCGACCCCCTTTTGGAATTACACCTCGCGAATCCTCTAATTAATGCGTCGAAGTGGCACTCGAATCGGGCTGCATCCGCAGAGAGCCGCCAGCCCGTCTCTCTACGACACACTTTCTATTCCGCTTCGAGCCAAATCAAACGAACGTCAATTCCATGGAACAGGCTCTTCGTATACGCGCGTGCACGCACACACACCCGCACCCAGGGGCGGTATATTTAGTTTTTCTCGAGGTCGATTCGTTCCAGTATCGCCTCTTTCTCCCTCGCACCCTCGATCCAGAGACACAACGCGGCGAGGAGCCGTGGATGGTTACACGCGGACGAATTGGAGAGGGTGGAAATCGGCGAGGGTCGACGGCGTGGAGTCGAGGCTCGTTCGACTGTACGCCACCGGTTGACGTAGAGGGTGAGAGACGGGTACGCGGGGCGGCGTAGCTGGGGCGTGGGGGGCAGCGGAGGATGCGAGAGTTAAATTAGTTTCCGGGGCAAAAGCTGGCTACCGGCTGGTTTTCAGGGCTAACCCCGTGTATAATTCCAGAACAGCTCCATCAGGCTGGAACCCACGAAGAACCTTCCATCCAAACCATCCACCATCCAATGCTGACGCCACCACTGCCACCCCCTCGCCGCTATCAAGCATCTCTCCCGTCCCGCCCGTCCTTTACGCGTTCGCCTTCCCAGACTTCGCGGGGGCTGCAGTTTGCGAAGTTAATTACCGTCGGATAATTGCGCTCTATATGCCGTCCGGCTGATTAATGAGCCTGGATCAGCCGGCATGTCGGTCGTCCTCCCTCTTTTGTCTCGTTCGCCGGACAGAACGATTGTCTGGCTGCGGTGATTACGCTTCCAGGAGCCAAGAGGATCCGCTTCCGATCCGTTTTCCGAGCAGGCTCGTTTTTGGTGTCTCGATCTCTCGATCCGTTCGCATCGTTCACTGCGATACAAACGTAACAAGCGCGGCGTTTCGAAGTCCGCGAGCTTAAGCGACGCGGAAGTGCCGACGTTGACCAAGCGCGAGAAGTAACCCCGGGACAAAAGGTCGAAAGAAGGCGCCGTTGGTAACGAGGGTTCCCGGATAGCAGCAAAACGTTATCGGTAACAAGCAGAATCGCATTGTGCGTCGTGATGCCTGGGGGCACGCGTTGCCTGGGTCTCATTACCATCTCGACGTCCTGCGAGTCGCGAGGCGTACCGTAACGCGCGTCTGCTACGCTCGCGCGTGCACCACCCCGCGTACGACTGTTATCAGCCCGTGTAGACGTCGTCGGCCCCGTCGTCCATGTCCTCCATACAGAGGAGAGGGCTCCATTATCCTCTAATATCGTTACACGAGACCGACCCGCCACGGTAATGCCTGTACGCTAACCGTTACGCTAACGACACGTATATCGTTACCGGCGATTGTCGCCGCCGTGCGCCTCGCGCGTGCACCTCGGCCATTCCCTCGATTGTTATTTAATAACGGGACCCCGACGGACACTTCCGGTTCCGCTCGTTCCTTTCAGCTACCCAGCTTCCGCCGGATTTCGGGCATTAGACTCGGATTGAACGATCCCTCGTTTGTTTGCGCTTCAAGTTCGCCTGGTTCAATTTATTTGTTTACGCGTCCAGTTTATTAGCTTATTTTCCCGTTGAATTTGCTTACGTTCCCGTATTGGTTCCGCCAATCCCGGATAATTTGCGATCTAATTACTAATTTCCAATAATTCGACGGAAAAGAGTAACCACTCGAGGCGCGTGTTATTGAAAAGTGACACGGCAAATGTCAGGGCGTTTCGTACGTTCGTATCTGCCCCGTTTATTTCTTTACGCGTATGCGCAACGCGAACGGAGCGGCTATAAAACTGAATATTCGACTGCCAGGACACGCTTCCTTTACGAAATCTCTATAAAGCCCCTATAAAATCTCTTATTCGTTCCTAGTGGACCGTAAATAAGAACGAGCCGGCGCTAAAAAGGAGAGGCTGTCGCGCGCGTCTTCGCGACGCATGTCGAACGCATTTGCATTTACGACGAATGGCCTCCCAGCGGTGGCAATCGTCGCGACGGAACGCCTCGCTCGTAAAATTGATCGCCGTTAACGCTGTAAAATTCAGCGTACACCGGCGCATAACCGCTGTCCACGCGATCGTTACCTGTGACCGATGCGTCGGTCAGGTAACGCCGTCCAGCCGCAATCCGTTATCGCGATCGGGACGTAAACTTTACATCGATGAAACGTAATTTCCCCGACAGTTTCGCCTGTCAACTAGCCGTCGATGATCGATATACACACCATCCTCGCGTTCTCGATCCGATATCTACGATTGCCAGAGTTCTCACCCGTTCAAGCACCCTGGCCAACTTTCTCGGGTGCAGCCTAGGATCGATGGACTTTTAATTGCACCGTTTCTCCCCTCGTTCTTCGCAGAGAGAGTTTCGAGTCGGACTCTGCTGTTTACTGTTGCGCGAAGGAGGTGCAAAACGTGAAGAATGGACGATAAAATGTTTAAATTGGACGTGGATATAGAAATTGAAAAAATTTCTATATATCGTCCGATGCCTGGCTCGCTGTCATTTTCATCCGTCCATAAAGAAGCTCGACGCGTGGGAAACAGTCGAAGAGCAGTCGAAGCGGCGAGGGTGGACACCAGGGGGTGGTCCGCGTGGCACGCAATTTCGCCGGTCGTGCATCATTTTGCGGGGTAAAACGTTCAGTGACACTCGTCGCGCGACCTGTAGCCGGTCGTCAATTCAGCTCGCTGGCGATAGTTACCGCGCCTTTCGTAAATTACCGGACGAGAGAATGCGCGCCGGCTGCACGCGATTCGATCGCGACTGATAATCGAATAAAACAACGAAAATTGTTCGCTTGCACACGCCACCCCCTTAACATCCTCCCGTTCGCCGCGAGTAAATCAAGGGGTATCGCGTGTACGCGATAAATATTTCCGATACGCCAGATATATTTGCGAGCATCGCTCAACAAGAGAAGACACTCGCGAGTACTCGACATCAAAGCGGAAGAACCCTCGAGGCTAATAAGCAAGACGTTCTTGTTTCACTGTCCATCGGGAACCTAACAAGTCCCCCTGAAAGAGCAAAGTCGGCCCACAAAGTCCCTCGCTTATATTTATCCTCGTCCTCGTCCACGTTTTTCCACCCCCGCGCAGGCTCTCCGTCGAGTGGTACCCGCGGACGAAATTCGATCTGGAAGTTTATCGAGCCCCTTTCGCTCGACGGCCACGTTCTATTTGCTCGCCGGCAGCGAACGGTATATTAGCTTGGCAAATCGACGGCCAGACGGGCCCTGAAGAGTACGGGTATATAAAACTCGGCTTTGTTCGAGTCCCGACGAACCTCGAGCATCGGAATATACCCACCCGCGCTGGCGTGCACCGTGGGAATCGCGCGGATATTAAGAAATCCGTCCAGAGAACGAACGGCTAATATATCCGTGTCGCTTGTTTATCCGCGGCGAGATTAGAACCGAGACTCCAATCCCGTGGATCGATCGCGTATCCCCGTCGCATCTTCCTGCGCTCGTCTCCCGTCGTTCGCAATTTTTCCAGCGTTTCATTATACGGAATATCGGAAGGATCCCCGAGTTTATCGAGGAAGATGTTTAATTAGTATCAGGCTACGTTTTTCGTACGGGATGCTGGATATACTTTTTGCCTCGTCTTCTGACTGATTAATTCGGTGCTGTATCGAGACAGCGTATTCTCTAAACGACACTTCGTATCGATGCGCTGACGCTGAATCGACGAGGGTAGGGAAGCAAAGAATCGTAAGAAAAACACTGGCGAGGCGCGCAGACAGCGAAAAAGGGGGGTTCCTCGAACAAGGCGGAAGCCGGGAAACCCTCGTGGAAACTCATTGCTGTTTACAACTCGTCTCGTCCGTACACTCGCGCTCGATAAATAATCTACGTTAACTTTGATCTCTTACCCCGTCGACTGCGGGAGTGACATTTCGCCCGGCTGCACCCCAAGATCCGCGTTAACCCTTTACCAGACGCTGCCTTTCGTCCCGCGGTGGCGAAGGCGTTTCCTGCTGCGTAAATTGCGGCTGACGCTCGGTCTTCCCGGAATCCCTCGAAGGGATCGTTTTCGCGGCGACAGCCACCTTGAGAGCCAAGCGACGCGGCAATACCTTGATTGCACGGATATTAATTAATCGAGATCCCAATGCGCTCTCTCCACCCTCCAACCCCCTCTCTTCGACACCTACCCGTTTCCCGATCCAAGGAAATCAGCACGCTTTGCTCGACGAGTCGCGCGCCGAGTCATCGTTTCTTGCAACCCCTGTTCGAGCCACCCGCGTTCGCGGTTACGGAACCGTTTCGATGCCTCCTCGAATATTCGATTGGTCAGATCAATTAAGAGATAGAGCAGGCGTTACGTTTGCAGGAACGCTCGATAATGGATGTTTGATTATACGTTCGCCAAGCGAATTTAGTATTTTCATCTTCTGATTATGCTCTTTCGCGGTGGAGTAACTTCGCGGGGGAGAATATATCAGCGCGTCGAGCCGAACCGCAAAACGTTTCAACGATGAACCTTCGCAAGCTGTGTTCCTTACCCTCTCTTCGTTCTAGAACGACGCTGTTCTCTCTAATAAATTAATAACTCGTCGCGCGAGCGCAGTCGTTAACCTTCTCGTCGATTAGTCTCGTCCTTGAACAACTTCTGGAGGAAGGCATCTGCTCCACGAATTGGGACAGTTGCAGTTCGCGGCTGGTGTCAATGTCTTCAGATGCTCGCCTAGATTCCGCGACACAAATTCGCGAGCTCCTCGCGGGTATCGATCGACTTCCGCGTCCGACTTTGGAGAGGCGAGCGGGTCTCGTCTCGCGAATTTTCTCGTTAGCGGAACTCTTCATCCGCTGGGGGCATTCGACGAAATACTTAATCAGTTCGATCGTAAATCCTGATAAAAAAAAAGTTGGCCCGGTAGCGGGAGGACGTAGATGGAGGAACTTGAGAATTATTTCGAGCGGACGGAGCTATTAAAAGGCTTTTTAAAAGCTGCTTTAGCCGCTGGAGAGGAGAGAGCTGGAGGGGGGTGGTAGGTTGCGCTAGGGTGAAGGTACACCCGGGCTTTTTAATGAAATTTCCTTGCGGAGCCACGTTTGCACAATCGTTCTGCCCGAGCAGAGAGAAAGAGAGGGACCCATTGTGTCCTGGAATCCCGCCGGAGGTACTTAAAATTCAATAATCCCTCAGCCAAAGCGGACACCGGACCGTCCGGAGTTTTCTTATTAATTAGCCGGCGATTTGCAGCCGCACACGAATAAGAGAAACACGAGGGTGAAAGATGAACGTTGGTACACTCGATAGTGAAATTCTAATACGGTGGTCAAACGAAAAAGAGATTAAAACCGCGTAATGGTCCGTTCCATTGCGCACGATTCTCGTTCGATAATTCCTCTGATTTCCTGCTTTCTATAAATCTCTGAATTTACCACTAAACCAATAAAACAATCGGGTTGGTAGTTTTTATAAATCGAAACCATCCCACGCGTCGTTACGCGGATCTCTGAACGAGGCTGGCGCTATTCAACGTGCCTGGCAAATCCAGCAAATCTTCCGTACCAACGGACAAAAGACACCACCGCGAGCGTTCGAACGTAGATTCGCTGGATTTAAGGATCGCGTTGGAGTTTAGTCCAGCGTGCGCGCGCGGCAGCGTCCCGAAATCTTGCAGCCCTGTAACTCAGCCAGGCGGTCGCGCGCGGCTAATTAAACGACCCGTATCGGCCAGTGGCTTTGCTCGACTTAATTTGAATTAGCGGGTAAGTCGGCGCACGCTCGCTTAAGTTGCCGCGTTAATGAAACTGCGAAACCACTCTGCGAGTTTATGCGCGGCGCGCAAAGCCGCCATCCGCGCGGCGCCCTTACCCAGGGGAGCGCACCATGGGGTGTGTGCGTGTGTGTGTGCGCGCGAGTCGCTACGACGGTGTATTATGCGATGTTACCCGCGAATTTTCATACCCTCTCGCCACTTGTCGCGGACCCGTCCCGCGTTTCGGTTCCACGCCCGACTTGCGGCTCGTTTCCCTACGTGTTTCGCCTCGAAACTCGCCTTGTACCGTTCCCCCGCGCACGGTACACGGTGGAACGGCGCTCATAAATTATTAAATCGGGCTCCCGCGATCCGAGGGACAATTCGTGGATCGTTGACGATCGCGAACTCGTAATTGAACTCGAAGGAGAATCAGAACTCCGCGTGCGTTGCCGCAATTGTGTAGCAATTGTTCCGTGCGGGACCGCGTCGCGTCTCTACGCTTTACTACGCCCGGTAAATTCTCCCGGAAATGGAGTTTCGAGCTCGCGTAATAACCCGGAGTATTTCTTGAAGAATTTCAACCGGACCGTGTTGCTACGGTTTCAGAAATTCGCGTGCTCTCTCTCTGTCTCTATCTCTGTTTCTCTTCCTCTACGAAGAGTCTCATCAGCGACATTCGACGGAGTGGTACACTGAGTTCTCGTCACGGGCAACAGCATCGACGGTTACTCGTTGCAGCTGCGCGAGACCTGATGCGTTTAGCGGACGTGGCCGGCAAGAATGCCAGCCCGGAGGAAATAACGCTGGTACGCCTGTGTAGTCAGGTCACGCGTGGATCCTGACAATTAGGAGCAGAAGGAAGATGATGCGGTCTGGCGACGAGGAGTTGCGCGCGAAGACGCGGTTCAATGGAAGAAGAGAACGGAGGCCACGGATCGAGAGAGACGGGGCGTGGGTTGTTGTTGCGCTCGAAGCGTGCACGAATTTATCGATCGGACAGCGTTGCTTTATTCGAGTTTAATGGACCGAAGACACGGTGGAAATGTAGTCTGCTCTGTTCTTAGTCGAACCTCTTAACCGTTAGAAGAAGAGGAATCGCGAAAAGTGTGCATCGAATTTTCGAGGTCGAGGCGAAGGGAAACGGGTTCAAAGGACTGAAGTTTGGCTGCTTCGAACCGCGCGGAACGAAAGGGAGAACAACACGGGGCATATTGCGAGAGAGGGGGCAGTCGAATTCGGGGGCAGCCGGAATAGGTGGTCGGTTTAGGTGTCCGGAGACGGCGGGACTCTAATGTCGTCCTATTGTCCGGCACTCCGCCGCGGACTCGAAACCTTGTTAACTCCCCGGAAACTGTTAACAGCGACACGTTCGACCGGCACCATCCCAGTAGCAACTCCGCTATGGCATTCCTCTCCGACCCGAATCACGGACTCGTACCCGCGACGACGTTGCTTCCTACAAATGGAACGGACCCGAGCGTACATACGAACGAGACCAGCGCACCCACCCCGTCGCGGTCACCCGTCGCGATTTTTTCTCTCCTCTCACCGCCATCGACGAGAATGGAAACGTGACGAGACTTAATTGCCCCGTTACTCGATAGCGCCTCGTACTTTTTCATCGCGAGACTCGTTCCGGGAGGTCGATGTCTTTTTGACGATCGCGAGAGTCTACGCTGCTGGGGGTGGAAGGAAGTTTTTATATGTTGAACAGCTTGATACGCGTTGAGGCGAAGTCAGGCAGTTGGTTTAAGAGTCGGAACGAAGCTCGTGAATTTTAGCGAGAATAGTTGAAAATGTTTTCTATTTATGTTAACATTTGAACGGGGGTTGAAGCGTGTCAGAATTAGTGTCCGGGTTCGTGCGACGCTTTGAGCCGGACCGCGGCGCTATTTCCGCAGAGCGTTTAAATTGCCCGACTGTCGAGCGTGATAAATTTTTGTTCGCCCTGCTGGTCGTTGGGCTCAGCAGAGATATTTAAATAGCGGCCTGCCTCGAAAGGTTAAAAATGTTGAAAACGTGGCAGCCGCCGTTCTAGCCGCGTGATTCAAACTCCCGCCTATCCACCCCCGCTTGCCGCGAGTAATATTTCCCTCTGTTTTACAACGCCCGCTCTTTTTTTCACGCCGTTTCCACGCTCCTCGTTTCTCCCTGGTGGCAAACACTTTTTTCATTCAACAGAACACGAAACTATAATACGAACATCGCGTAAACTTCCACGTTTACTCGCCGCGCGTACAATTCATACTTCTTCGCAACGAAATAACGCGCAGCGTGTGTACGCGCGCCATCGAGACTTATTACCAAGCTCGATGGCGCGAATCGAACGGCTGGGTAAAAACTTGGCTCCAGTTGAAATTGGCCGACGAGGGAAACGCGTCGAACGCGAGCTAGAGCCGCGATGGAGGCCACGAAACGAGGGTGTGGGAGTTGGAGCGTGATACGCTCGAAAACACAGAGCGTGACCAAAGGTTAGGGCAAGTAGAGCCAGGTCGCGAGTGCGCCAGATTGAAATCTAGTCTCGCCAATCCCCTCCTGTCGCTCGTATCGCGTCCACCCCCTGTCTCCTCTGCGCCCTGCCTCGCTGTCTCTATCTACACCCTTCGATAGCATCCGCGACCGTTGATATACAGGATGTACACCGTGTATACACTCCGTACGATATTACGATTCGATGGAATCGCCGATTGGCCCGCTGGGAAATCGGCATTCAATTGTCCACCGTCGACCGATATGAACCGACGCGGCCGCGCGCACCCCCGTGGTTGCGTTCCAGAACAACTCTGTCGCTTTCGAGCCACGCGGGTTTGGTATTCCGGCCAATAGCCGCGAATAGCAACTGTTTGCCTCGACTACGAACGAGGTTCTCATGTGTGAGGCCGATTTTCACGATACCTTAAGTAAAATAACGAGAGCACCTCGCACCCTTAGAAAAATATATTTCTTTTCTTCATTGTCTTCATAATTCAAGGAAAATAGATCTCGCGAGTACAGTTTAACAACCATCGAGTCGTTTCTGAGCTGGGGAACGTTCGTAGAACCCCGTAGATGGTGCTCGATTCGCGCAGCAGGGGTGGTTTCCTCGCGCTGTTTACATTGTATCTCCACGCGCGAGGGTTGTTAACACACGGCGCACGAAACGAGCCTAGACGCGCGTCGCGTCAAAGCGGAGAATTAAAAGCGGTCGGCTCAGCTTTAAGCATTCCAGCACGGAAATAACGTGAACGAGCGAGGGGCTAGAGAAACCGCGGAGTTTCGAGCCTTTTTTTTTACCCCAACCGTACACGTCGCGATAACCGCGTTACCTGGCCTCCACCCAAGGGATCGGCTGTCGAGAGAGAGAGAGAGAGAGAGGTTTTCGTCGAGCTTCGACTCGGCCATCGACTTCCAACCGCGCTCGTCATGGAATATGCTCGTTACTGAATTCATTTTCTATGCAAACACGGTGGCTAAACGCACCCCCGTAAACGAGAAACTTCACTACCACGGCGTCTCTTGGCTTCCTAAACAGCTTCCAGTCCCGTGGTCTAATGAGCCAGCGGTGGGATCGATGAAATTTTCATTCGCGAATAATCGCAGAAGATTCTCCTGTCAACGACGTTCAATTTTAATCCCTCGTTTCTATTTTTCTGGCGACTCAATTAAATCTCTTCGTCACTGGTGCACAGTGTTTACACACATCCGTAAAGATCGTTTCACTTGTTCCTCGCGAATCAGCTCATCGAACTGTTTACGACGATGCGGTTTTAGTGCATAATTCGAACGTATTCTGAATAATTTTTAGGGGGCAGGTAATTAATTAATAACACGGTAAAGTAATGTCTGTTTGAAACGAGGCGTTCCAATCGACTAGCAGTCGGCATCATTTCCGTCGCCGCGATACCGCTGACTGTTTAAACCGCTTAACCGTTTCAGAGCTGGCCGGGCAAATCCGCTAATGTTTCGACCGGCATATCGATGCGGTCAATTAACCGTTTCACTGGCTTAACCGATTTAACCGGTTAACCTTTTTGGTCGGTTTACCGTCTCGCCTGGCCAGCCTCCGCCGGGTTGGATTTTCACACTGAACGATCGCTTTGCCAAAGGAGAACACCCGAAATCGAGCTTTATATCGCCGCGAATTCGACGCGGAACTACCCTACGCGCCGATTTCCCCCTCAACTTTTCGCCACTTTTTCCGCCCGCCACGGGAATCGATGTTTATTCGCTGGCCCAATTAAACGAGAATACGTCCAGCCCGTGTTTAACGTTGCGCGCTGCGAGCTGTTCGATTTCAGCGAAAAAGGGAGGCACGCGCTCGCCACCCCCGCGCGCCTCGCCCCGTTTAATTAAGTGAAACTGGTAACTTTCGATAATTAACGAACCTGCGGCACGTCTATTTTTCTGTGTACGTCCGCTTGTAAATTTTATAACAGTAATTAGTCAGCTGTCTCTCGATCTCCATGCGAAGACTCGATACTCCACGTGGAAACGAACGAATATGGTTAGAATCGTAGGGTGGACGCTCCACTTGGTTGTTCTTATTAACCTGTGGCCATCGTTTTAATCGTTCCGCGAAATTAAGTACTAGATTATTACAAAGGGGGGCCGGGGAATTTAAACGGTCAGAACGGCGGCGCGCTAATTCGCTTTGACAATCGCAACGACTCGCCACGCCAACTGCACCTGCTCCGGGAACTAGTTAGTAGTTGGACAAACAATCTGGAATTACATGCGGTGCGTCCCTCTGGCCGTAACAGGTACGGAAAGAGACCCGCCGCTCGCCACGGCCACCGCGGAGAAACGGCTTGGAATCGTGACGGCAAGGAGGGTGAGGAACAGCGAGACGAGGGTGTGGACCGACGGGGCGCGCGCCTGCGAGAGGTCGGTACATATTTAACGAAAGCAGCGGTCGAGGCGTGAGGGGGTGGCGCGGCGGGGTGAAATTGAAATTGTCCGCGGCGCGAAATTAAAATTGCCCGTTCTCGCGACGCGCCACCCGATATTATCTCGTCTCCTTCTGGCTGGCAGCCATGAATTTCTTCGTCGAGTGATTAAAAGCCCGGCGCGATCGAAGCCCCGGCGAAACGGGCAAGAAAAACGCTAACGATCGTGATGCTAAGCGACTGATACACGCGTACGGCCCGCCAGAGGTGAGTCAGCCCGCAAATTAGCCGCTTGAATGACTGCTTTTTTACCGGTATCGCCGCGGTTGCTCGCGAGGCCCGACCACCCCCCTTCACTCGACGCCGCGTCGCTTTTACAGTTTCGTTCCCCGGTGTGTCGTGCTGTTTCGGGTAATTAGGGTGGTGATTAGAGCGTGATGAGTTCCGAGGAACGCAGCTGGGGTTAACGGATGATATTAGGAGCGCCTGAGGATTAATCGCGTTCGCGGTGGAAACAACGGGGGAGGGCCTCTAATCGCCGTTGTATAATTGAGCCCTTCGAAGCGTTCGCGATGCACGTGGATAAATACGTTCTCTCGAGATGCGCGGAGGGTTGGAACGATTTTTAACAGAGAGACTTTAATCATTCGAGTATCGCTCGGGAATAAACATTTCTCTTTTAACACTGTCTGGTCTGCGCGATGCGACGGCTCGTCGGTGAAAAATTAACGAGCGTCTGCTATACGTGTACGCGGTGATGGAAGTCCTCGCGAGGAAACGAGAGAGAAGTAAGAACGCGGCGAGGGTGCGCGTGTCACGCGGGGATGGAACGAGTCGCGCGAAAATTTCACGACGACGAATTTCTTCGTCCCGCGTTCACGTCCATCCATTAACGTCCCAGAGTCGTGCGCTGGCATACGAACAGCCTAATCGTGCTTTATTCCGTCGTTCTCTCGAGTATACGGATGGAAGGCTACGATAACCGGACCCGCGACCGCCAGCGAGTCTCGAATATTACTCCCTCGAAGACGTTGAACTTCCCCTCGCGTAGGGCGGCTTTATTGCTTGATCAACAGGTTCAATTGATACAGGATACGTGAACGGGAAGCCGCAGTCCTTTACTAATTAAAACTGGAGTGGAGAGGACGCGGATGTGTGGGGGAGCGTGTAAAGAAAAGCGGATAATGAAAAGAGCGAGGAGCCGCAGGGGAAATAAAAGCGATGGGGCGCGGATACGTGGAACGGGTCGCTGACTAATCCGACGCGTACAAGTAGAAACGGTTCGAGGAGGCCACGACGAAGTTGCCGTGAATTCGTTGGTCACGCTCGCTTATAGCGAGCGGAAAAGTTCGAACGGCCGTAACGCTGGAACGAATCGTTGAAACGAGAGTGCAAGAAGGGAGACGCGGAAGGGCCGCGCGGAATCACGGTCCACCCACGGATGGGAACCGCGAAAAGTTGGTGCGCAGCGCAATTTCAGTCGCCCCGTTTCATGTTTCACCGAAACGACAGAGCGGTCTCGTTTCACCCGCGCCTTTCGTCCTGGCTGGAATCGAAACAACGCGCGATTCATTACGCCTTCGTCTCGAAGATTATAGGATCTGAAACTGGGTGCTCGAAGTCGAAGGGTAGATAAAGGTGGTTCGTGGTGTCCGTGGTTGGTCGTTCGCCTGGATTTTTGTCCGGATGGAAAGTTTTCTGTGTTATCGTATCGGTTGATTCGCGCTGATCTTATTCCCGCTTTCGTAACGAACCGAGTAAAACTGGAGACAGCACGGGAAGGGAATAGTTAGCCTGACTTTGTCAGCGGGAAATTGTACAGTACCGCGTTATTTTTTCCCTCCCTTTCTCTCCTTTTTTTTTTGTCGCGAGTTTAACGCGATATGACTTGAGCAAACTGAAATCATCCGGTTTGCAATTCCAATTCTCAATCCCGTGACCCACGGTGCCACGGGCACGAAGGCACGTCCATTTACCTGCGCGGTGTTTCGCGTTTAATTTCCGCCTTTTTCCCCTCTGTAAAAACATTTCAATTTCACTATTCATCGCTCGACGAAGCTTGCTTCCTTTTTTCCTTCACCAGCGCGAACGCGCGTCACAGGTTGAACGGTGTTTCTTTGAGCGCGCAACGAAAGCTGTGATTAAAGCCGTATCGAATCTTTGATTGCACCTTTCCGTTTCACGTCCCACGCGAATTCTTAGACGATTACCGTCGACCTTTTCCCCGTTTCTGGCGAAGCTCGAGCTTTCCAAGTAAAATGGATATCACCGCGCACGGGAACCAAAAATTACGAAGATTAGAAGGCGAGCCGAGGGAAACGAACGATTCGATACGAACGAGCTCGGCTCCCTTTCGTTCCCCTCGTCGGTGCTCGCGAGTCGAACGGAACGAACGTATGCAAATGGCGGCGCCGCGACGTTTCTCCGGGGCGTTCCAACCCCGTATATACGGGGTCGCGTAACTCGCATAACAATGGGGCGTGTCTTACAGCGTGCCGCGAACTTTAACGATTATTAAACGCGCCGTCAGTGCTTTGAGGTGTAACGGCTTCTCAACTATTCGCCACGGCTCGTGCCACCCCTGCCCGTTATAATAATCGCCGACTACTGCTAAATGGAAAAGTAACGAACCGTGCGGCGTCGCGCTTCATCAACCAACCCCTTTCGATAATGGGAAAGATTGCCAACGAACAACGATCCTCCTCTATTCAATTTGCCAGGATTATCATCCCTTCCATTGCGGATGCGATATGCGTGCGAACCTCGATCCGTGAATTGATTTAATATCAAAAAGAAAAGTAAATAGTCGCAACTCGATCATGTTCCTCCACGAGGAGGCGAAACATCGCAGCCAAACGTTCCGCGACACCTTAACAAGGATCCCGCGCTCGTTTCGTCGTGAACGAGAACAGCGACACACTGAGGATGGCACTTCCGGTCCCCAGCGACGGTTCGCGCGCAAGTCGACCGTGGCGCAGCACTCGCGGCTCGATTCTTTTTCTCCTGTACCCCATGAAAAGTCTAATGGAAAACGTGGCCGTGGCAAGTCTGGCGAAATTGCCGGAGCCCTCCTCGAGCATTGTCCCCGTCGAGTCGGTTGCGCGCGGAGGATTCGCGAACAGCTGAACGTGAATTCCTCTGTCCTTACCGCCCCCAGCCCTCGTCCCATCGCGCGCCGGTTCCTCGAGGCACGCTGGTAATAAGAACGAGGCTGCGGGGCCGAGAGGGGTGGCCTCGGATGGACCATTTACCGGGAGCGTACTCTCCTCGAAACGAAGAAAGGAGAGGGTCAGAACGGTGGAAAAGGGAGCTTAAAGACTCGCTCCAATCGACAGCTTTTACACGGCGAATGAATGGGGAACGGCTGCTCCACGGGTCGCCCCGGTAATTGTGTTCTCCAGGTTGGAACGCGGAGACACCGGCCGAGAGCTTCCCGTTGGATCTACAGGGTCCTTCATAACGCGTGCCTCTTCGATTCGAGAGATTTCTTGGCGATTTAGTCCACGTTTCAGAGGAATTAGTCGCGCGTCGGTTACTTCGTCCAGTGTTTCCAATTCTTAGTGAACAGAGGTGAGATCGTATGGTTTACCTTGATCAAACTTAAGAAGCTTCGGCTGACAAATCCGAAGAGAAAATGTAAGGCTGTAAATCGTGATTTGGCAACGTGCTAACTACTCCAACATCCGCGAGGAGCACACAACAATGAACAACGCTGTACACGCCTCTAGATTCCCCCGGATAAAACGTTTAATAGCACCCCCGGTGCTTTGTCTTTCCCCTTCGACCTCGCGTATCTCAAGAAATCTTCCTCCACCCAAATTGCTTCGCCCCTTCTAAACGGGCGTAGCGCGCGCGAGAACCGCGACTCGCAGGAGAGCTCCAGCTGCGAAAGACGGAGAGCGACGCCTGTTTCGCCAGAAGAATTCTCCGGCCGTCGATTATGGTCGAGCTCGTTGGCTGTTTTAGGAGCGGTCGAAGTCGTTATTGTTTCAGCTTGCCGCGGCGCAGCGCCGCTTGGAATAATATGCCGGAAGGGGGATCCTCTCGTGGCTGTTTCCGAGACAGTAGGATTACCCGCCGGAAGAGTCTGGCCCCTCGTAAAATTCTAGCCGAAAGAATCGTGTATTTTCTTGTTTCTCCAGGAGCTGGATGGGATACGATCGCGTCGGACTGTTTCCTCGTTTCGTTACGAAAATTGCTCCTCGACTAAATGGCCAGCTCGAGAGGGAATCCTTGGTTAAGATTTTTTTTCTTTTATCGAATTCAGCGGAAGCCAGTGGTTCGTCTTTGCATCGTTGCGAGTTGGAGAGTGCCGCGATTGGTCGAGGAACGGCGCGTTGACCGAGAGCCGCGCGATTTTCACGCGGCAGCTCGACGAGGGTGCGAAAGGGTGGCTCGCGGCGCGTACGCGCGGCGGTCGTCCGCACCGCACGCACTTGAAATGTTTTCCATGAATACTGAATGCGCTGGTGAATTCGATCTACCCTCCGGCTGGTGACGTGTGCATCAAACGTCGCCGCGATTCAGCCTCCCACTTATCAATCGTTGTTCTTCCATTCGACGCCACGGCGAACGCGCGCAACGCCCGAAATGAAAGGTGTTCGCGTCGGGGCGAATAACAAAACGACCGCGACGTTCGACGTTGCTCTCGCACCCGAGGGGGCCCATTCTTTTTCTCCCCTTTTGCTCGCGGTCGTATTTCTGCCTTCCGTTCTTTTTTTCCGCCTTTCGTTCTCCTTTCTCTGGCTCCTACCCCTTCTCTTTAACGCTGCTTCTCCTCGTTCGCAAACCATCTCGACCTGTTCCCTCCCTCGTTCTTTCTTTTCGCGTTACGCACTCCTCTAATAGCTCGAATGAAATATTCAACAACGGTTGTCCTGTTTTCGGCGTACCTTTGCGACGACCGTAGTCGATGGAGCGCGACGTTTACAGTTTGAGAAACAGACTAACGAATGGGAACGCGTCGCACGGACGTGCACGCATAAATCATTCCTCCGAGCCGGCCATCCGGATTACTTCCATCATTCATCCTCGCGAACGGTCGCATTTACTTTCCCCTAACACACCCCCTTGGTTAGGAGGTAACCATTCGTTCGTTCCATTCGTTTTGCCCAAGCGCAGCGCGGAACTTTATCGTCTAACAGCCGACGAACCACTGGCTATATCAAGGAAGAGTTTCAAGGGTGAAACAAAAGAGTATCACCCCTCGCGCTCGAGATGGCCCCATTACTTCAGCCGTCCGGGCATTCGTTGCATTTTGTGGATTCTCGATCGATACAGATAGACCGGATTAACATAGAAATGGATAGCTTCGCGTCCCGCCCCATTAACCTAATCGAGAGACGGGCTTCTTACTTTATTTTCTCGACGTTCTCCGCCATCCGCGTCTTCGATACGCGAGCGTGCCCCGGCAAGAAGCGCGATATTTGAA
The DNA here is from genome assembly GCF_050948175.1 of Xylocopa sonorina. NCBI lineage: Eukaryota > Metazoa > Arthropoda > Insecta > Hymenoptera > Apidae > Xylocopa > Xylocopa sonorina. Next base: position 11,794,931 of record NC_135198.1, read on the forward strand.
TAACAAATTAATTTCTTCGCCGCGTCGCGACGACAGGGCCTATATCGCTGCAGCTGATAACGAAAACCCGAACGAACCTGCTCCCCCTCGCCTTTATTCCACCTGGCCGGGTAATCGCTCTTCCGACACGCTCTAATGAGTCGGCACACCGCGTCGTACAGCGTCATTTAAATATTTACCCGGCTCAATATCGCGATTGATCGAAAGACGATTTTCTCTCCCCTCTTTTTCTTCTTTGCAACGATGTGATTTTGTATTCCATTAAGCGGCGTTTTATTACGCTGGATTATCGATACTCCGATTCGCCACGGGCAATCACGGTTAATCTTCATCGATACCGCTTGTTCCACTTAGCCGGACAGCTTCTGTTATCCCACTTGCTCGGCTGACCTCGCGGTTACTTCCACTTATCCGGCTTAATTCGATAAGAGTCCACTCCTCTCGTTAGACTCGAGACAGTTTTAATTCGGTCGTCCGTCGATTCTGTTTTAAATAAGGTTTAATCGATTCGAGGGGCGCTCCTCGTTTGCAGGGGACAGATATTAACCGAGGAACGAGCGGTGTATCAAGCTGAAACCGAACTCGTCTTCCGCGGCCAGAAACACGGCGATCTTTGACTATTTTATGAGCGGTGTTGTACCTCGAGCCGGGAGATCCGTGGCATTATCGAGGTCGAGAAACCGAGGAGGAATCGATAGTTCCGTTCGCCTTCGGTGATCGTGGTTAATTTTCATTGACGTCAACGGAAACCGGGGCCATTAGTCGAGGCTCCGTGATTCACGCAGCACGCGAGCTGCGTGAGAATAATTAAGACGCTGCTCGTTACGAATTTGCAAATCAATCGTTATCACTCCCGACGTTCGTTCGAGATCGTCTGGGGAATATATAATTGGTGCCGTTTCGAGCGAGTTCGCGAATTATTCTCGCTGAAACTTTCAGACGTCTTTCATATTTATTTCTGGAAACAGAAACTGGTACTTTCGAAGTCTCTGCTCTATCGTTCGAAGTAATCCACACAGCCAGAGCAAAAATGAAATCGATACAACGCTTTGGGAACTCGAAACAGAGGATATTTGTGTATAACAGGAACCCAAACAACGCAGAAAAACACCGTTATCATTTTTATTCGCTTTTAAAACAGGAAATTCCACCTCGCGAGTGAAACAATGAACCACTTAAAAAACGTAGTACACAAATACCATTCAAAGCGATCGTTCACCGCGAAGTATCGTGTCCGTACGTTTTGATTGACGTATTTCGAGCGACTATCGTCCACCGAATCGATCACTGGTAATGGAAAGATAGTTTCCCGATAATACCCCTCTTTCTCCTCTAATTGCCACAACGTGGTTTCCATCGATGAAATTGCTCCCGCAGAGCTGCGTTGCGCTCTTCAAAGGCGGCGATGTTTGTCCCCGGCAGATAAAATCGCTCGAGGAACCGTTTCGCGAGAACCAACCCCTCGCGCGGTACCGTTGCGTTACACCTTGCTGCGGGGCCAGAATCACGGTAAATGAAACAGCATTTTATGTGCCCGCACGGCAGGGAACAAGGGCGAGTAAAGGTTGGAAACGGGGCGAAATCATGCCCTGAGAAAGAAGCATACGATTGCCAATTCTTCGAATAGTCTACCCCACGCGAGGACTGGAGAGAAGAGAGAGAAAGGGGGTTCGTTGATTTCTCTTTCGATATAGCCATTTCGATGAGGCGAAGGTGGTGGTATCGGGAATCGATAGACGATACGTGAGCCGTAGAACGCGTCGAAGATCACCGGGGAAAAATGATTACAAAATTATCGCCAGTTAATTGAGGGAGGCGCGAAACAGCGGTCGAATAATAGGGGTTGTTCGCGCGTTCGTTTGAATAAATATTCATTATTCAAATTTGCTGATGAACCGACACTTGGAGCACGCGAATTCGATTGTTTCAAAATAAACCGCCACCCTCTCTCTCTCTCTCTCTCTCTCTCTCTCTCTCTCTCTCTCTCTCTCTCTCTCTCTCTGTCTCACTCTCTTTGCAGTATCCATCTCTCGCTCGACGAATCGTGCCATTTGCTGGCGATTGTTGTTTCAAGTCTGAAGCCCCTGGGATAGTTCGTTATTCCTCGAGCAGCGACTCCGCTCGTTTCTTTCTTCGGCCCATCCTCGTTCATTTGCATGGAGACTGGAATATCCTTTTAAGGATTTTTTAAACTCGCCTCGTATTACTTGGCCGGGCAAAGGGAACGGTTCTTCGTCCGGCGAAGTTCGCTTATTAAGCTACGAGAAGAGGAGCGAACCAGTCCCGATTTCGCTTTTCCCTTTGAATAAAGTCGTCGCAGCCGCCGTGGCGCGACTCGCGCCCAGCGTCTGCGATGTTTGTTCGTTTGTCCCGAGATTCCCAGCGAGGATTATCGCGGAAAAGTAGTTATTAAATATGTAAAGGAAGACCGGCGGGGAATTTCTCAGCCGTACCATCTTCGTGCTACGGAGGGAAACTTTCTTTATTCGATTCATCCCCTTAAACGATTTCATCGAATCGTAGCCGGGAACGAGTTCGCTTCAAAGGAACCACCCCATCTGGTTATACTTCGAAGCGGTGCCGTCTCGATACATTTCTGGTAACGGACGATTCGATGGTTCTACCGTCGAACTGTACCACGAATCGCGAGACCGTTCGCCAATTATTTTCCGTCAGCTTAATAATTAACGCGAATCACGCGCCTCGCGGAAGGAAACTAAAACGAGCGAATCGACGTACCGAGCAACGGGTTATTTTTCCGCTTAATGCACCCCTGGCTCCGTCGTCGCAAACTTTCTCTCGGCAACGAACTAATCATCGCCCGTCCCCGCGCTCGTTAAAGCCTTTTCAGCGTACAGCTGGCACGGCCAGCTGCGAGGTCGCCCAACCACCCCCTCCCGGAAGTGCCTTCTGTTTTCCGCGAGGACTGCAGTTTCTCCCGATTGTCTCGAGGGGGAAAAATGCGGGGGCGGTAGACGGGGGATGAAACGCTGGCGACGGAGACAGCCGACGTCCCGAAGTCGCTGATATCGTATTTTGTCAACATCGCGAGGTAGCCGCCTGACGCCTCGCCGGAAGACGATGGGAGACGGGGCTCTAACAGGAGGCGAGGGTAATAGGATGAGAGAGGCGTCGCAGTTCGTAGACTTCGCGTCTCGTTAAAATTTTGTTGTCGCGTAAACTTTCGTACCTGGCGAAACCTTGCTCTTCCTCCGCTTGACAGGGCCAGACGCGCCCCTCCTCCCGTGCTTCCCCTAACGATAATCGAGGATAAGCCGTCGGCTGTCGAGTAACCGTGAGTTAAACATCCATCAGGTTATCCTCGACCGTCTTCCTCTTCTTTACGCCAGCGTGGTTACTCGTACGAGTGAAAACGGAGAAAAATACACGGTCCTGATTTAGCCAAGGGAGGAGAGCGTTAATTAGACTGGTTTAACGGGAAAGAGCATCGCTGTGGAACAAACCGGAAACTTGTCGAACGAGGCCAAACTCGAGACGAGACACCGCGCAGAGTGGATCGAGTTGCAAACCTCTTTCTCGATTTGTCAAGCAACGCTGTCCTCCTCTTCCACCCTCTGGCTTTCCCTACGACCCCGCCCAAGGTTTCTCGCGACCGCCTCTCGCGAGATAGAAACGCACCCCCGTCGTCCGTCTCGATACGGACGTTTCGTCTCCTCTCGTTGGTGGCGTTCGTTAGCGCACCGTCGAAATCGAGGATACGACGGTGTCGTACAAAGCCTGGAATTTTCCATCAACGAGAACGATCGGTTCGATACCCAGGAGTAAAGGGCGCGAAAGGTAACACGCGACGGAGGGGTGAGAAAAAAAAAGGAGAAGGAAGGAAAGGGAGAACGAGAGGAGGATGATGAACTCTGTCCTCTTTTTCTTCGATTCTCCGCGCGCACCCTTTGCTCTGTCGCCTGAAAACGGGCGCGTGACGCCGGTTAATTGGCGCACAGGCTTTATTGTCCGACAGAAGTTCATTCGAAACGCGCGAAAGTGGTGATACCGTATTGATGCCAGCCCGCCATTGTAACGCGCCGTCGGGAAATCCGGGGGTTTGATTAACTTTTTATTGGAATATCGCGAACAATGCCGGCCGGTAGAAGGAGCTCTAACGAATTCGTCACGCGGAATGATTCGCGCGCGCTGAAAATGACGAATTTCCCCTATCGTCGGCGCGGTTATTTTTTCACTGTTTTCCTCTTTTTTTTCTTGTTTTTTTTCCGCCCCCCCTCCTCTTTCTCGTCGATTCTTTTTCTCGTTTTGCTCGCTGTTAAAACACCACGGCGGTTATAATGGCGACACGCATACCACCCGGGAAATTGTTTGAAAAACACATTACTCGATGGAAATCGAGAGGGAATTTTCATTATGCGCGTTATCAAAAAGCGCTCTTCATTCGCGCGAGAAATCGCACGGGCGATTTAACCGGAAAACGACGGAATTGTCTGGGAAAATATAACCGCTTGACCGATCGCCACGCGAAAGGCCACGAGCAGAAGGTTTTTTGCGCGGCGAGTCTTCTTTCGCGACGATAAAACGGGAGAACGACCGCCTGGACGGGGGACCCATCCGAATTAATTATCGCCCCGTGTTTCGCGGTTATTGTCGTCAGCCTGGCGAATAATAATCGTCCGGATAATTATCCGGCGGAACGATTGGTTGCGCGCGACGGCGCCGGCTTTAATAATCGCCAGCAACCCCCTTTGCCTGGCCACCCGTTCCCGGAGAAAAAGTGTATCGACGTCGGATCGCGGTCAGAGGAGCGTGAAATTTCGTAAAATTGCGAGCAGTCCGGTGTTCCCGTTCGCCGAGAAATTATCGTTCCAATCACTCGAAAACGATCGTCGAAACAGATACTCGCTATTCCCCGGCCGGGAGTTGCCGGAACCGAAAGCTCTCCGAAAATACCGCGGCCACGTTTGGGATTATATCGAGCCTGCCCCCGCCCGTTTCTATTCCCTTTTCATCCCGCTCGAGGGGACTGGCTAATAAATCCTCCATTCTTCGCGATCGAATCACGAAGAGACGATATAATCTGGCGGCGTTTTAAAGGGCGAGGCGATTCGCGCACGGAATGGAAGCTCGCCGTGGGCAAAGTAAACGAGAGTCGATCGTGGCGACGATCCGCCGTCGATTTCGTAGCCCACGAACTCGATTCCGTGGGGCTGCGGGCTCGTTCGGGTCCGGGGAATTCGCCACTTAAATATTTGATAATCGAATCTGGTCTCGGCGGTAGGACACGGACAGACCGCGGTGGAACGGTGGATGATGGCGCGGTGTGTCACGCGCGGCAGCTTTAAGCCTCGCGGTAATCTCCGCGCGCGTTCAACTCGAAATCTCTTCCGGCAAGAAATAATTTATAATTCCGCGTATAAATCTCGGGCTTACGGGCGGAGGCACGTGAGGGAAGCGAGACGGAGAGTGGCGCGCGTACTCGCTCGGGGGTGCAATAGCCGGTATAAACAAAATGAGAGCCAGGGGAGGACGGAAGAGGAGGCTGCTCGTGTTCCGCGGATGCAATTAAACGCGTCACTTTTTCTCTCGCATTCGTCGATTTTTCCCCCTTTTCCCGTTTGCTTCGTTTTTCTTCTCCCTCTCTCTCTCTCTCTCTCTCTTTACTGCTGCATGTTTTTGTTCCACGCTGAATCGTTCGCTGTTTCGCGTGGAACAAGCATTCGAGACGCTAATGAGCTCGACAGCGGCGCGCACCGGCTGACAGAGATCCCGATCTCGACTCCGATTTTTGGTGCCGCTTTCGCGACGGCAAATCGAGGATTCCCCGAAACGCTGTATTAAATAACTCCAATTTCTATTGCTCGATCGTACCACGAACCTGTACCACCAGCTACCCCTCCTCGCGCAGGTTCTTTCTCTCGAAACTTCCATTTTGTAGACAGCATTTTTCGTCCACGGAGCACCAGCGTCAGCGTACCAGTTGTATCGATACAATGCTCGGAGAATTTAATACAACAACCGCAATTCCCACTCCACCCCATTCAGACACGGAATACAAGCTATTTCCGTTGTCTGATCATATGCAGATCTATTCTACTAGCCCGCGTTGTTCGTACGTTTTCTTTCCCTCCGCGGCGTTCGCCCCAGTTCGAAGACGGAATTTTCCTCCCACCAAGTTCGAAATAACATCGGACTCCAGCAGGAATCCGAATCGCCTCGTGTCCCCGTTTCGAATCGATCGCGCGCCAGCACCGTCGCGCCATTAATTCCTCTCGTTTCGCTACCAACGATTATCCCACAGCCACGATCGATACTCCTGCACCTGGTTTTTCTTCCCGTTGTTCCTTCTTTCGAGAGCGAACGGAAATCAAGAGAGAGAGAATCGATCGCTGGCACGATTCGACGCCACGCACTGATTCGTGGTAACAGGCTCTTAATAAACGCTAGGCCTTTCGAATCACGCCGCAAAGTGCGCCGCACGAACGAGAAGCTGCCAGCGACACGGTCGTCGCACGGCCCGATAGTCAGCCCCGAATCAACCCCCGCCCTTTTGTCCTTATCACGCGCCACCCCTATCTTTTATTCAGCCCCAGTTCCCGCCGCTGTTTCACTTGCACGCGGCCTCGAAAGTCCCCGGTTACACGTGTTAACGACCGGCTGCTCTCGCGAATTCTACGAATTCTCGAGCTGATAAATTGAATCTGTAGAAATTCGTTGCCAACAATGTAGCGTTTGTTGAAATATCCGTGGTCCCGGGTCCTGGGGCGAGTCAACCGGAACCGGTTGAATTTTGTTCGCGGTTCCCGGTACATTTTACGTTCCACAAGGGACGCATTGTTCCCATTTTAACCGCTGCTACCGATTTCTCGTTTGCCTCGCGATTCATCGCGCTACACGATAGCCTGCGCCGCTTAATCGTCTCTATTTTGGATAATCGCTCCAGCTGTCAGCGTGTATCAACGAAACGATACCGCCTCTATAATTGCACCAGTGTTAAACTGTTGCTCGCAGGTTTCTCCTCGCGCCAGGACCCCGATCGAGCCGTCGTCTCTGCTCGAATTTCGAAACTCGTGGCCTGCAGCCACCGCAGAGGCTGCGCCCCGCGGACCGCCGATGGCGTCCGCGCGGAAAAGCGTCGCGAGTCGCACGGGGAACGGGCACAGCCGCAGATGTTGCCGTTGCCACGGCCAAAGCGACGCAGCTACGAGCGCGGAGTCAATTCGATCAATTGACCCGTGCGCGGCGCCCAGCAATTTGCATTGAACGGTCCTCGAACGGGAGGCCGCGACAGACGAGCCGGAAATTAATGCGTTAGATTGCTAATTGCTAATTAAAAACACCGTTGGCGAACACAGTTTTCCGTCTCGCCGCCGTCTTTCGTTGCTCCCCTCTTTCTCAGCGGTCCGTTGTTCGTTTTGGAAATGAAATCTCAGGCGCAGCTGCGACTTTCCGCGCGGAATCGGCCGCGCGGATTAATTCTGCCGCTTCGAGAAACGCTCGCCTGGGAATTAATTAATCGTTCGATGTCTCCGTTCTATTGTTTCTACCTTCTTACGGCTGTTGTTCCCAACTGCGCGTTTATTTCTTCCTTCCGTAGTACAGCTGCTTCTTTCGAGGCTCTCGTGATTGAATGTCGATTCGTTTAAACGGCGCCTGGATGATTTCGAAGCCGCAGAACTTGGTCGCGAAATACGTGGCCCGAGTGACGCGATGCTCGGAATTCCATTCGTCGTGGAAAGCCTGATAAGATAATTTGGATCGCGGGATCATGAAAGTCCCACCAGCCCTTTAATTTCCCTTGTCTGGCTCGAGACCGCGCAGGAATCCGTTCGTCAAACGACCTCGCATAACTCGGATTAACCAGGCACGTCGGTTGCTCGACCTTTGTTCCTCGCGACGAGGAGTAGCGAAATTCTGATTTCGACTAGTCGTCGTCTCTCAGTCGCCATCTAATATAAACCAATTAATCTCTGTGCCAATTTAAAAGATTGAATCATCCGCCTCCGTCGTCTGTCTCGGTTTCTAACGCGCGTTGAGTCGCATCGACGTGTCGTTCGCACACGCGACTCCGACAGCCCATGAACAACCAATTAGAAAACCGTCCTCGACGCGGCCAAGTCTCGCAGAACTTTCCGCCTCTCCTCGTCTCCTATTAGAGGCGACTGTTTCCGAAAGGTTCCCAGTCAATTAGCCGCTGGCTAGACTGCCGTTGGCTGCTGCCGTTTCGCTCTAAGAGGCTTTCCCAACCGACACGACTCCTCCCTCTTTTTCCTCGCAATAAGCTCGACTCCCGTCACGAAACCGCGGTCAGATATCGCGACCAGGATCGGCTGGATCATTGTTTCCTTAAGAATCGTCCGGTAACAGTTCCAAATCCGATTACCCTCGGCTCGAGTGCTCGTTATCGATGAATTCCACCGCGTCGAGTCTCGCTGACTCCGTCTCTCGCCTCCGTCTCGTCCGGCAATTTTGCGTTCGAAAGGGTCGCGCGATTCGACCAGCGTCCATCGAGAACCATCGTTCGACTCTGGCTACTGTAACGAGAAACTCTGGGGACAAACGCGTTTCGTTGAGCTGCGACGACACTCGCGATATGTAATTGCTTCTTGAGGATGGTACCAAAAGCTTACGTCGAGTCTCGAGTAAGCTGGTCTACTTTCCAGTAGTAAAGATTGGGCTTTCGTCGACTCTCGACGACGCGAACAATTTGACGTATCGATGTTTCGTTGTGTGGCAACGAGAAATTGAAATCGCTGAGCCATGGGACGAAGTGGTTAGTTCTCGAGGATGATAATGGTACCTGTCCACAAGTCGTGTTTTCCTTCTTTGCACATCGTTCGTGGAAAGTATTATCGTGTCGACGGTTGGTAGACAGCGTTGAGTTTGAATGTAAGTGGTCTCGTCCTCTCCGTCTAGTTTTCAACCCCTTTTTGGTGGACTCTCGGTTAGTCAGCGGCGAGATTCGCGGATACGCTACACATTGTACCCGCCCCTCCACTAACCAAGCAAGTATCTCGAGATAATTTTGAGAAAGTTCTTGGAGAGCCGCGGAGCTATATAAGAGGCGGCGGATTATGGCCGTCCGAGAACGGAGCGGAAAAGGAGACGTTTATCTCGCCGATAAACCAAAGATCCAGCGGCTGGGGCCTGGTTTACGAGCGTCTTAAAAATTCCCGATCTTACACGACGTCGAACGGCTGTCCATTAAATTTATAGTTATAATTCCTTCTCGCGCCCCTAAAAAAAATTCTATCCTACACCACCCCTGGTCACCCTTTCGAGGTTTAATCACATAGTTCAGGCCTGGTTTTAACGAGCTCGATAATATCGCCTCTTCAGAGTCGAGGAGTAAAGCCAGAGTACCTTTGGATAAAATTAAATCTACTCGGCTCGCGAGAATTTCCCTCTCGCGAACGGAACTCGTCTCCCCGCGGCAGTCTTCCGAGCGGCTCGCGCAGACATCGCGTCGATAAACCGGAAGGCAACAAGGAGGGAGGCGAGGCATCGATGTTTCCCAGTTGCGTCGAGAGTTCCTTTTTAATTCGCCGGGTCCGTTTTTCGTCGACGAGCTGCTCCGTTATTTTAAGAGCGCTCGTAAAGAAGACTCTTTTACGAGGCTCGCGAATAGCGAAGGAATATCCGAGTGTACGCGTCGACTTGAAATCTCTTTCGCTCTCGGTCCCCCGGCGTGTTCCTCCTCGTCGCGCGACCATTTCCATCCCGTCCGTGGGAACAGATCGAAGCCATCGGGACGTAACGCGTGCGAGCACGCGACGTCGAGTTTCACGCTCGCGCACGCACAAAGGGGTGAATACGAGTCGCGAACGCGGCCGAGAAAATTGCTCCCGTTTCGTTTCTTTCCCCTCCGTCCTCGACGCGACCCCTCCGTTTTCACCGTTTCGCGCACGCCGGGTTTAATCGGCTTTTCGAAAGCGATCGAACAATTTCTAACGGGCGAGCCTTGGATTTGTCGATCGATCGGAACTTAGAGAACCGATCGTGTACCGTCGAGTCGCGTCGCTCGAGAAACGCGAGGGAAAGGAAAGTACAGCTGTGGAAGGTATAGCTGAAAAATTGCTCGAGAAGATATTTCTTCGGCAACTACGACAAGAAGCCTCGTCAACAACTCGGCGAGCTTGCAACAAACAATACCGCGAACCGGATCACGGTGCTCTCCCCGCGCAGATCCGATTGTCTCGCTCGAGCGAGACGTTCGCCAGAGAAATGATCGGTGTATCGATCCTGCGAGGGGGTCCCGCCGCGATAAATCTCTCCCCTGGCGGCGGCGGCGGTCGAGCAACTCCGCCAGGAACGGGGCGAAATCGAATGCCACGAGACACAGAGAGAGAGAGAGAGAGAGAGAGAGAAAGAAAAAGAGGGAGTTTGGGTTCCCACTGGCTAATGGAAAGGAAAAAGATAGGGGGATGATAAAGTTAACACGTCCTAAAGAGAAAGAGTGTTCTAGCGCGAAAGGGTGAATCCAGTACGCGAGGGGTGGCATTTTTCTCCTCTTCCACCGCCTCCTCCCGCCTCGTTCTCCTTTTTCCGCCGGGAACGCGTCGACTTTTTGATCGATCGGCCGTTCTCGGCTGGCCGGCCGCGTTCAGCTTTTGATCGAACACATTAATTGCCGGGAATCCCCCGGCTGGAACTTCCTATCGGTCTTCGACCCCGTGCCGCTGAAGTTTCAGGCGGGAGAAATCGCGCGCAATATGGCCCCACTTCGACGAAGTAGAGAAAGTGGAGGAGCTATCGAAGACGGGGCTGACGTGCGGGACGAAGTTTTGTTTGGTTTTCAGGCTGAACGGTTGCTCTAGGTAAACCAGCCCCCTCTGCAGACTCCATCTTCCGTGAGGAGCGTTTATCACCGTATCGGATACCGTCCCCTCGATCCGTTTAATGCGACCTACCTTTCGATTCGAAACCCGCCCCTAAATCCATTCCTACGAGATCTTTTTTACAATACCCGGCTTTCGCGAACGCAACTTTGGAAGTCTCTCCAGAGAGTAAGTGGAGACAGGAGAACAGAGGAGAGGGGTAAAAAGAAGGAAGATGGTCGCGAGTTAAGGAAAAGCGAGCCGGACAGAACCGGAGCTTATGTCACGAACGATTCCTCAGTCGTTAGCGAAGTTCCGAACCAACAACGATTAAGCCTGGAACCAATCGGCCGTGGATCGAAGTAAGGCGAGCCGAAGGCGGAAGAAGGAAAAAAAGGAACTATTCTACCTCTTTCTCCCTCTATCTCTCTTTCTCTGCCTCTGTTGAATGGTTGACGGAAACGGAAAAGAGGATCCAGCGGGCGTTCCCGCTCGATCGCCTCTCGTACACGCTCCACCCCTTGTTACAGAACTTTTAAGCCGGTCGCATGATCGTTACGTGCGCTCGCTTACCTCCCATCGACGGAAAGTAAAACACGATCCCGCAAAGCTCAGCCCCCCGTGACTCCCAGCTACCCCGGAAACTTTCCAATTTCGTCCGGCGATTGCACGGTGTTTTCGAAACTACCGGTTCTTCCGCGACCGCTCGACTCGAGAGGGACCCGACCTCCTCCATTACGTCTCGTTCAGCCGGCTCGTATTCGCTTGTTAACAAACGTGTTCGCATCGAGAGAAAGAGAGCGAGTAAAGAGGGAGAGAGAGAGAGAGAGAGAGGATGGAGAAACCATTGGACCCCAGTCGAGGAGGGGTGAGAACTTCGAGCGAGCAAAGTCGGTCGAACGAGTCACGATCCCCGACACTCGGGTACGATCCATCATCCCTCTGGGAACAGGTGTTCAGGTGAGATAGCTGGCTTGACGCGGGCGAAGGTAGCACGTGTCCGGGAAACGGAAACAGGCGTCGTCCACGCGACTCGTTCGACCGACTGGCCATTTCCTGGATCGCGACGCTGGTCCACGGCTCGCGATCCCACTTTCAGACCGTCGTCCCTGATTCCTCGCACGAACGTAGTTTCCCGTCGTCGCGCGGACGGGACCATCGGTATTCGCTCGTTAATCTTCTTCGAGGCTGCTCGCGTGATCTTATTCCCGCTCTTTCGAACGACGCTTGACAGGCATTGAAGCACGTGTAACCGAGACGATCAACGTTCGAGGAGGATGGCGAGGAGGTGCGTCCTCCGGATGGTTCTCTGGATCGACTGTCTGTGCTCGTTGAATTTTCTTTTCGCGAGCTTCCGCGCGAAGAACACAGCGGAGAGATAAAAAAAATGTACGTGGAACCGCTTTGCGATAAGCTTCTGGATATTAGGCGCGACAAGAAACGCTGGGCGAAGAAAGACTACGGCGGAGGAACTTGCGGAGGCGCAGCTGCCGCGGCGCAATTAATTCCGAATGGAAAACTTTATAATCCAATCCCCGGCGATATTGCGGCCCGCGCGGCTAAGCAATTAACCGACGATTGGATCCGCCTAACTCGCGGCACGCTCGAATTTCCCACGTCCCTCTGACGTCTATTCTTATGATTTATTCTGCGGCTCGATTCAGAGAAATCGAGGTTCATCCTCTGGTGCCAGTAGAGACAGGATATATTAACTGTATGACGAATGGATAACGATGCTCCTGTTATCGCGAGGTAGTTAATAGACACTAAATACTTGTAATATCGTTGAGACCACGAATAGACGGTTTTCATTTATAAATGTCCGGTTCGAACGAAACTCTCTTATTCAACGATGGATCTTTTAATCGAGACGAGAAAATTATCGCGTCTATTTTCTGAGAAAACTAGAACCGTCTCTAATTTGCACACGGATTCTCGAAGAGGATCGAGCGGCTACTCAGCTCCAGCAACCCTCTGAATTCCATCCCTTCACGCTTGACGTCTATCTTCAGCGAGAGAAATTTTCTCATCGTCCGAGGTAAAACGACGCTATCGAGCGTACAATTAGAACTTCTTGCCGAATCGATATCAATTCGCGCGCGTTGTCAGCGCCAACCCCTCTCTAGCCCTTTATTAAGCTCCAGCCGAACCGCGTAAACTATTTACACTTCGCATAAATTTCGAGCCGGGGCGGATCGCCGCGCGTTGCCCCTCGCCGCTCGAATTCCCCTGGAAAATTCGAAAATCCGACGAAAACCATCGCGCGCCGTCCGTCGAGCGTTCGCGCGATTTCAGGCACTGTGCCCGAATTTTCGCAGCCGAATTGAGGGGAGCCGGTTCGCCGAACCGTTTGCCGCAAATCGCTGCTGCTTTTCACGTCAATTCGACCCGATAAAGCCTCTCGAACGATAAATTATTCCAACATAAAACTCCACCCCCTCGACCACCCACCCGCCACGTGTTCCACCCGCTGTCTCGTTCGAAATTGTTCAGCGGAATTGTATCGGTCGAACCGATTTTTCCGCTGTCATCGCGGCGGAACGTTCGCCAGGTTCGTTTGTCGGTCGCGAAAGAGTCGAAGGCTCTCGACGCGGTCCAATAGAGTTCCTCGAAAGACCGTGGTATAAATCGGGCCACTGCGAACGTCTCTACACGGAGATTTCAATCATCGAACGCGTCAGATGTTAAAATAACCCTGTATTCCCGAGTTAGTTTTCAAATCTGATTTTCTCTCTAGACACGAGCCTCGAACGAGGATGGCGATTAAAACACAGTTATATTTTCGTAGCTACGGAATTACGATCTGACACGACAGCTGTCCATTACACTAGTCTCGACTTCGATGGACGTTCAAGTCGTCGGAATTATCTAGGATTCTATACGCGGATTACAAATACGGTGTCAACAGTGAAGTCCAAGTGGAATCGCTCGCATTTCAGTCAGAAACCGCGCGTCGTTATTCCACTTGTAATTTCCTGAACCTTTAACTCCGATCCGAAATTCCGCCGGCCAAAACGCTCGAGATCAATACCAGGCTGTCACCGGAAATTCGTCAGCCGGTGGTTGAACGTCAAAGACGTTTCAGCTCGGCTGCCCTACCCGATATATCTCTGGAACAGCTGTCGAAGGTAACCACGCGGAAGGACGATGGATAAGGGTTTGCGGGAGGGTCGGTCGGATCGAGTGATTCCCGCAGGGACACGCGGGACCACGGGCACGTCCCTCCATTGAAAGATAATTAGGTGCACCGGATAATAAAGGCTCGCGAGGCTGGTCCCGCGCGGCGAAAACAATACCCGGTGTCGGCGTGTTTATGGAAATCCGTGTTAGGTAGGATCGCGCGTTAGGGCCGCGATAACGCTTGCAAATCGCATTACATCGAGCTACACCGGGGTACGGCCGCGGTCGACCCTGCCTCGACGCCCCAAACGTACGTGCGTGCGCGCGCGCGCCAGCGCCACGCCACCCTCCAGGATAACGTGTAACACGCTCCTCGCGCTGTTGTACGCGCTCGGGAGCGGTCCTCGCGGCGCGTCGCCGCGATGATTGTTTACGACCGCCCACGGAGACCATCTCGCGGACGCGGCAACACGTTTGTTCACATTACGCTGGGGATTCGCGGCTGGTTCGCGGTCTACGCTCCGCTTTTTTTCCCCCGCGCGATTACTAATGGAACTTTAGGTCCGCCGGTTATTAGAAATTAGCAGCAGTTTCCAAGTGGCTTAATTATCTCTTTCGTTCTTGCAGGAACGGTATTGTTTCAGGTTAATTAAAACTCGGCTGGCTCCGCGCGGTCTCGCGTGTTAATAAAAAGGACCACCCTCTGCGTCGAAGCTTAATCCTTGCGCTGACGATTAACGAGCCCACTGTATGAAACCTGCGCAAACGCGAACGTTTGACAGCGGACCAGCAAATGTAATCGTTAATTAGACACGGTTAGAACTCGATCCGTGGCACTATCGACGCGACAGCGTCCCAAGAATTTGGTAAACGCTGCGTGCACAAAGGGGCGCGCGCATCCCTCGCTCGCGCCGGCCGCCGGGTCCATTTCCGTCATTGTTTGCTCGAGGAAATTGTGCTCGGGGGTTATAATAGATAGCGTTTATCGTCGCGTCGTCTGCTGTGGGATCGCGTTCGTGGGTAATGGTTCGTTATAATCCCTCCCGTCGGCGTCGCCGAAAAGATGCTTTAGTGCGGGCTGAAAGTAATACGAGCCATTGTTGCGTCGCCGCTGGAACGCTCGCTGAGGGGGCGGCCATGGGGGATGGTAAGGTTTCACTGGCTGCTATCAGGATCGTCTTATGGAGCTCCGCTTCTTCTTAAGCTTCTGCGACGCGAACTCACCGTCTACCCTCGTGGATGACGACGTCGTTCTCTACCCTGGCCTCCTCTGAGCAGCAGCAGCCTTTCATCGCTTCGCCGCATTCCGTGCAATTTGTGTCCGTTTTCCGCGATCCTGTCTCCGCGTGCCTCCACGAGAATCGTTCTGGGGAATCTACCGGGATCAGTGCAAGCTTCCCACTGGTGGACGCATAATTTTCGACCCGGACGGGATGGACGAACGCGAGATCCCAATGGAGCTCGTGTTAACAATGCCAGAGGTTACACACGGCGGTGTCGTGCTGTCTGCTTATTAGAGGATTGCTCGCGTTCCATGGCAACATGTTATTATAACGACGACAGGAATTTGCGTGTATAATTAATCAAGGAATTCTTTCTTCTTTTTTTGCGATTGGATTACACGGTTGCGTTTGTACGAATTCAATTTGGGCATTGAAAAGCGCAGAGGGGCAAGGGTCGCGAAATATGTATACGCGATTATCGGTATCGAATCACGAAGGGCGAAATTAGCCGGAGAACATTCATGTTTAAAATCAAGTAGCTATACATCCTCGAACACGCCGCACATCTCCCAGGGAACACCGCAAATCCTGTGCACCGGTATGGAAGTGATTAACCACACCAGAGACCCGGCTCCGTTCACCATTCATGCGATCCTATTAACTAACATCGCATCGCGTCCCACCGGAAGACGTAACCGATCCGCGTCGCGTAATCGATACGGTAACACGCGCGTCTACAAACTCGCGTTCCCATCGAGCCGCGAGCGAGCGTCCCACAGCTCGCCTCGCACAGGATCATCCTCGCGTCCTCGTATCAACCCCCTCGAATTCTCCTACCAAGCGCGACCTACCTGCACCCCCTCTGATCGATCGTGTTCCAGTCGAACGTCGATGCGCAACACACCCTCCCCCGTGGACCTTGTTAAAAGTTGCTGGACGTCTTTCGATCGTTCGTCGTCCACCCTCCCCCTGAATCCTGGCGACGAAATCACTGGGGCTGCGGGTCGAGTTTACCCCGTAAACAAGACGTCGAACGCCGACACGAAGCGTCATTAGTGGTCTCGCGCAAACGCCACCCTTTCTCTGACGGCGCGCTTTCACGGGACAAAGTCGCGAGTTCTCTTCTTATTGAGACCCTGGTACACTGGACCGACCGGTTTGACATGCAGATCGACAGGGTGGAGTTACGTTCGGTGTTCCGTGTTGTATAGGGGGCAGTTTGCTGTCGGATGGTTTCAGGGATGTCGTTGGACGTCGCACGCTGGAACTTGGCTTTGGTCGCGGCGGACTTTTTCGTGGTCCGCACGATGGATATATTAAGGTAGCGCGGGAAATGAGCGTCTCGTGGTTTCGCGGCGTCGGTATCGACAGATTATCGATTCGTCAGGGGGATGAAGGGTCGCGCGCGGGGATTAACGAACGCGGAAGCTGTTCCATCGGGGAGACAGACTTTATGGATCGTTTATTTGGTGGATTACAGTCGATACGTGCTCCGTGACATTCTTCGATACAGTTCAAACAGAGGTTTTTAAACATTGATGAAAAACCTGCCTTAATCTGCGCGCTACGAAGCGCACGGCGGACACGGACGGCTGTTTGCGGACGTTCGTCCGTCAAAGCGAGCTAAATATTTTTCGAACAGACTCGAGACACGTTTGTACAGGCTAACCCCTTCCATCGTGATTTTCTGAACTTTTCAGAAACGAAGCTTATTATGTTGCACTTAGCAGCCACTCGAAGCGGCCATCGCGATCGATCAACGATGAAAGAGAAATCTTATTAAAATCCAACGGGAAATGAGGGAGGGTCGCGTGAAACACGCGCCATCAAGATGGCCTCCGTGGTCGTTTTAATCAAATTATAATAAGCGAGACGTCGACGCATTACGCATTCACGGGCGCACCGTTGCGCGCTAATGGAGACCTAAAGGTCAGCGGGTGACCCTCGTGCGCCTCGTATTTCAACCCTCGCGCGGAGGAGCGCGTGACCAGCTACGAGCACGCAACTCAGTCGGCAAAAGTCTTTACGCGAAGATGCACGTTCCTTCGACCCTCGCGTTTAAATCTCGCGAGAGTCAAAGATGAACTTGGAGTCGTGAAATTTCGACGGAATCCACCCCCACCGGATGGTGTTGCGAGCACTAGAGAAACGCGGCTGTGGACCCGAAAAAAAAACAAAAACGAAAATCGAGAATCGTCTCGCCGTGGGTGGAATAAATGTCGGCCGTGAAAATTCCATCGACCAAACGCTGAACGCTCATCGCGCACAGGAAGGGCGAAAGGGGGGGCGGCGGTGGAACGTATCGTTTCCAGCTCCGGGTGTATCGTGTCCGCGGGCCTCTGTCATTTCCATGTTTCAAGAGCTTTCAACGAATTTCGAAACAACTCGAAAATTGACTTTCGACCGACAGTAAATTGATTCCATAGCCGGCGCTCTCCGCTTTTGGTTAGATATTTTCGTTCAGAGTCGACGGGGGCTACCTGGCCCGCGCGAGGGGTGGAAAACGAATTCATCCGAAGTGCATCGTAACGAATTCCCAAGCGAGACAACCGCACGCCGGCTTTTTTCCATTCCCGTGGATATTTCTCAGTTTGCTAACCGGCAAGTTTCGAGGACGCAAACTGGACGATGCACCCCCCGTCCGCCACTTCTCGTCCCCTATTCGTGTATCGGTGTGGAAAAAATCCCGGATTAAATCCCGCCTTCCCGATCGAACGCTCTCAGGCGGGAAACTTTCGAACGTGATGTAATACGCGCCCGGAATCATCCCTTTCATCGAGGAAACTTTCAAAGTATCGGAAGAGTAATCTGGAAACATTCCTGAGAATTTATGGGGTACGCATTTCCGCGCGTTTCACCCCTCCGAGATACCTCGACTCGCCTGCTTTTTATCGTATATTACTCGTCGCAGAACCGTTCCGTGTATTGTTTAAAAATAAGTTACACCCACCAGAGCAATCGTGAGCTCGAACTCGAATCCAAGCGAACATACCACCGCGGAAACGTTGGACAAAGACTCGAAACGCCCGGACCATCATCTGGTGGAACGCATGTCCGTAGAGAATGGCAGGGATGGTACAAAGGGATAGAAACAGAGACGCGGTGGGAGACGGGGGCGGCGAGAAAGAGGAGGAAAGATCGTACGCTCGCGTATACACGCGCGGAGAGAAAGAGAGCGAGGGAGATAGAAGAGGGTGGAAATCGCGATAGACAGATAGGTGGATGGACGCGCGTGTGTTGGCGCGGGGGGCTGGCCATTCCGCACATCGGTTTGTCATACCATATTCACCTCCGTGCACGTTGTTCCGATATGTTCGTTCCGATATCCGTTCGTGCGAAAATTCAAACGACCCGCCAACAGAACGCGGCCGATAACGCTCGAAAGCAGATATCAGCGCGCGCGGTGGATCATTGACTCCGCGAGCGAGCACCCCGATCGATGCGAGATGCTATCGTTTCTAGCATCGAGCGTGCCCGCGAGCCTCCGCGATGACCTACCACCCTCTCCGCTTCGCTTTCCTCTGCCCGCGCGCGCCACCCCTTTCGTCTACCGCGCGTAGGCCAAATTGTAATCTTGCATCTATTATTCCCGTGTAAACGGCAAATCGAACGGAAAATTCGTGCCAGAAGAATCGAATTCTCCACCCCTTTACGCCTTCGTTGTATGAACGATAGGCGCTCGTTTTTTCCTCCTGTTGTTGTTTTTTTTTTTTTTTTTTTTTTGTTCTCTTCTCTTTTTTTTTCATTCCGACTACGCGCGAATGTGTTTTATCCGTGAAATAAAAACGTTTTTTATGCGTCGACGCTCGACCGCGCCCGATAATTTTCGAGTGGATTTTTGCAGAGCTCCGGGTAATCGGCGGTGTTCGAATGGGTAGCTGCCAGCGTCGGTTGAAAGGATCGCGATAAAGAGTGCGGGTCGTCGGAGGGTTTAGTAAATTTACACTTGCGAATTTACGGATTTTTCAGGGACTGCTTTTATTTTTTCAAACAATTTCCTTGCTGTTTCCGATCGCAGTCGCTGATATCGGTTATTAATTTTTTTTGGGTAGAGTCGAACAGACTATCGCAGTTTCTCGACATCCTGTTTTCGTTGCGCGATTGTTGCCGTAACGTCGAGTACAGCATCGAAAGACGTACGTTCTTCTATGGGAGATAGGGAGGAACGTTTCCCAGGAATATTTTCTCAGACCGCGCGCGTTTTCCGCGAGACAAAACACCGTTCCGTTGGAAAACAGCCTTGAAAGCCGGTAGCGTTTTCCAGCCAGACAAACGTCGATACCCTCAGCCTGTCCAAGCGTGGTCGATCGGGGCGTTTTCGAGCCGATACCAGCGTCTCCCGACTGAGAAAACTCTCGTGGCCCTCTGCAGGAGGGAAAAAAAGCCTATTCAGTTCTTCTTTTCCCTGTTCTTTCTTCCTGCGAGCGAGAAAAACGTCTCTCGCGCTCGGGGAGGAGATTTTTCTTTCGAAAGAGCAGGTCTTTTTCCCCTCCTCGGCGGGATTCGTGGGTTACCTGCTATTTTTCTGAATCTGATTTCTTTTCCGAAGGTATCCCCGCGGAAAAGATTTTTAATCGACGCTCGCTCGGACGTTTACCTTTACTGCTTGCGCGCTGCGAGGAACCGTTTCAAACGGAGGGAAGAAAGGGAGGGTTAAAGTTCTTACAGTTTCGCAACTGGAATAACAAGGAGCAAAGGGAATCGCGAAAAAGTGAAAACGTCTCGTTGCGAGAGCGTGGATTTTTCGCGCGGGCATCGAAGTTGGTACCTTTTCCATCCGAGCTTATATAAAACGGGGCAACGCCTTACCGGCGTTTTATTTTCTTGCAAAAACTGCCGGCACTTCGCGCGGACAAATATTAAGTAATACAGATAAACGAGATCGCGGTCCCGGCGTCTCCTCTAAATATTTACCATCGCTGTTTAACAGCACGTTTTTACGGTAAACAAGAAAAACCGAGGTACACTCGTTTACCGCCACCCCCACGGAAAATCGCGTTACATTTTTCCACCCTCGGCTGGAGAAGGCTCCGCGGTGTTTCCACAGTAGCGAGCGGTAGATGCGCAGTATATCAACCTATCCACCGTGTGTGCTTTCTATTCTTTTGTTCGGCCCGGCAGTTATTTATCCAGCAGTTGCGTGAAACGGGGGCGGAGACGGTGTCCACTTCCGGCTGCACGTTTCGAATCCCTTTCTTTCCACGGTTTTTCTTCCGCGCGTCCCCGTGTAAACAGGGAAGAGACGCGTACCCATTGTCTCTCTTCCTCTTTCATCCGATCCTTCGCCTTCTAACCCCTCCACTACTTTTCACCCCTGTCCACCACCTCCCATTTCGCGTTTCGAGTTTTTCCTCTCTCTTTTCACGACGTAGCCGGCCTCGTTTTTTTCGCAGCCTCGACGAACCTCCGGCGTATTCTCGTATCTGCATTTCTAGCCGTGTTTCCGTCGCTTTCAGACCACCCCCGCTATCCATCCTCCCCCTCACCCTTCTCTCTGGTGGCCCAACCACCACCACCACCACTACCATCACCGTCTGACCGTCTGCATTTGCATCCGCGTCCGTATTCCTCCACCCCTTTCGCGCGCGCGTTTCTCGCGTAATTATTTCTATCCGCGATTGTGATGCAAATTTTTGCTGTTTTCCAACCCGCCCAGTCCGCTCCCGTCTCCCCTCTCTTTATCGCTGTCCTCTCGTTTACTACCCCTCTGTCTGTCTCCCTCCGTTCAGCTTTGTCTCGGACCCATTTCCACCAACAAACCATCCACCCCAACCCCTTCGTCTCTCGATTGTCCACCACCTTTCGCAACCTAATTCTACCCATCGTTTCCTTCTACCGCGTCCACCCACCTTAATTCCGCGCGGCGTTTCAACCTCTGCAGCCTGTAGCTTTTCGTCCATCCGCCTATTTGTCCGTCCTCGTTCGCTGGTGTACTTCACTCGTTTCTTTTTCTCTTTTTTTTTTCTTTTTTTTTTTTGCCCCGGTCAACCCCACCGCCGCGTTCATTCACTTTCGCCCAGGTTTTTCACCCTATTTTCGCCCTCTTTCGCCAACGAGCGGCTTGCATGAATAAGCATCGCGACTGATACACGACCTCCTCGCGGATCTCTGGGAATTCCTCTGGCCCAGTTGGCTTGCTTTTGTTCGATCACCCTCGTTCGAGCGTCTTTTAGGTCTTCGAGGGCGGTCTCGATCAGACCCCGCTACCCCATCGACCGCAGAGAGACGGGGCGAATTAATTATTTATAGCTCGACTGTACAGCCGGAGGATTTAATCAGCAATCTCGCATTCGCATCGACAATGCGTCTCGAGCGGGACGTCTTTCCACTCCATTATCGAATTACTTTTGTTCTATACAGCCAGCCACGTCGTACATTTCTCTGCGCCAACGCGTGAATACCTGCAGAAAATGTGGCTCTCACGTTTTAATTCGCAACGATAGCGAAATTTCTCATGGTCCTCTGGCTCCTTTTCGAGTAGCCACGAAAAAAATGGGCGTAATTCCCGTAGCGAGGGTGACGTAATTCGAGTGGACACGTCAGATCGAGCGACGATAACCGACCGCGCGACGGAAAATATAGCGGGGCGATCTTGGCCAGAGCAAACAGAGGCGGGACAGAATTTATGCGAGCAATTCCATCGAACGATCGCGCGCCTTTCCAGGGCCGATAACGCGCCGTGGCGGTTCCGCCGACAGTTTCAATAGCGGCGACGCGTTCTAACAGCGATCTAATCGGTCCGGTTATCCAAACACACGCCACCGGGCACCGCGTAATCCCTTCGCGGAAACCACCCCGAGAGCCTTTTCATTTCACCCCTCTCGATCCATCTCGCGCGAGGTGAACAGCTAGAGTGAAAAAGAGAGAGAGAGAGAGAGAGAGACTGAACGAAAAAACGAAGCGAGAGGAGAAAAGGGCAGAAAGCACTGTTATTCTTTCGACGAGATCTGCCTACGTACTCGCCGTGCCCTTTAATTTCAACGAAACGTTTATGCAAGGGACGACACAAACGGAAATACCTGTAATTTTTATGCAAATACAGATCCCAGTGGTTTCCGTTGGTTCCTTCAAACACCGAATCGAGTTCAAGGAATGTTTCTTTTCTTCCTCCCTTGGTTCTCAACCGGAAATCTCTGGTTGCCATTAAAGGAATCTCTATCCGAATCCAAACTACCCCCGTCTCGCCTCCTTAATCGGCCAAAGGCGTCGCCAAGACGCGCTTTGATCGCAAACCTCTGCCAGCCTCAGAGGAATCTTTACCACTTAATAGCTCGCAGTTTTAAAGCCTCACCCCACGGTCGTAGAATCGTCTCTCTGTTCTCCCTTTCGTTTTTAACCCCGTTTCGTTGACTCTCTGCGTCCGTGCAAGACTGACGCGGGGGTTGATCGCCTCGTCGATGGATAAAACCATCGCGCCGCAAACCTTCCAATTAATCGGACTTAATAAGACAATAAGAGCTTATCGAAGGGATCGTTGAAGCGGAGGATCTCAGGAGTCTTTCACGTGGAAAGGGTAACGACGAGGAAGACGAGGACAACGGACACCGTCGTCGTCGTCGTCGTCGTCGTAGGGAAGGGCCAAGACGAAAGTAATTAATTTTACGCTATTGCCTGCCGGCAGAGGCGAGTTTTACGGGATGGCGCCGTCGGGATTAACTAAACGAGGTTTGCGGACGACGACGATCGTTGAAATAAAGCTCGAGATTAGAGTCTTGAAGAGTTCACCACAAGTGGAAAAACGACGGTTCCGAAGGGGGGTGAAGCGAGGGTGCAGGGTGGATCTATTATCATAAGGAAAACTCGCGTCCGCTTAATATAATTCCCTAAACGATAACACTTTGTAATTGAATCCGGGAAACTTTCCGCGGATATTAATTCCGTTTCCGCCCCCGACCCGCCACCCGTTGGCTAACTTCGTTTCGACCCTCCGCCATTCGGTTGGCATTGAATCAATTTAATTGACCGATGGAAATTACGCGCCATCCTAGCCTCTTTCCGCGAGAGGATCTGTCTGAAGGCTGAGTCTCCTCGCAAGGGATGCGGAAACGTCGGTTTATTACGCGACACCCTTCTTATCCACGCGGAACTCTCTCTCTCTCTCTCTCTCTCTCTCTCTCTGACGTTTGTATTCCACTTTTTTCGTCGATCGTTCCGATTCGAAAGTGTTATTTTCTGCAAAAATTCATTCCGTGAAGACAAACCAACGCGGAGACAAATAATTAATAGAGATAAAAACAGTGGAACGCGATCGTGAAACTTTATACGTTCACGTGGAAGTCGTGGGGGGAAATTTTTCGAACCGCACTCGACGAGGACAAAAATTACAGCCTGGAGGTCTACACGTTCGAGTCGGCTCGAAAACGCGTAGTCGCGATTGTTAGAAACTCGTCTGGTCGATCGATTCGGTACAACTGCGAAGAACTCGCCGCGCGAGAAGATAAGGGCTGATCGATCTCTCCACCCCTATTTATACTCCACTGGAATTCTAGAAAAAATGTCCGATAGCTCGAGTTTT
The DNA here is from genome assembly GCF_050948175.1 of Xylocopa sonorina. NCBI lineage: Eukaryota > Metazoa > Arthropoda > Insecta > Hymenoptera > Apidae > Xylocopa > Xylocopa sonorina. The sequence goes on from NC_135198.1 coordinate 11,818,567, forward strand.
ATGAGGGTTCCTTTCCGGATATGCAAGCTGGGGGAACGAAAGAGTTTCATTCCCGTCGAGCTTGCCCTCTCCCTGGATCCACCGAAAATTCCATCGAGAAACCTCCCCCAATCGATCTCGGAACCCTAAAACATTTTATTCCTCGTCAACGCGTGGAACTGTTCACTTCATCCACTGTTCGAAAACAAAACCATTCGCTCATTTTCATACACCTCCCAATTCTACGATCGTTCCGCGATCGTTTCCGCCCGTACCAGCCGATGAAACGTGGAGCTGGCTTCCACCCAGCTCGAGGACGCGAGATACACGCAGATTATTCCTGCTGGAGGCGCCCGTTCTTTACGCGCACGCACGCCTTCAATTTCCGTAACGTCAACGCCGGTTGTCGCAATCTAACTTCTGTCGTTTCGCTCGATTGTTTTTGAAGCGATCTCGCCCGCCACCCCCTCGATCCCTGCGTGCGTCTAGTCGGAAACGACGAAACAGGATCGTTTTCGTGCCGCGACACTCGAGCACCGTCTATCCCTACCCTCGTTCGTTCAATTACGAGACGCACTCGCTGGTTTCAACCACCCTTCTGCCCGCGAAGCGGTTCTTAGTCGGTCGCGTCTTCCGTCGCGAGACTCGCGCTAACGCTGGCCCTTGTTACGAGCTTCCTGCAACGAGTTGTTCGATCGCGGCTAGGCAGCGAGGATCCTCGCAGCTTCGAATCGAGTGGAGAACGCGACTTGAATTTCGCCTACGACGACGCTGGATTCTGCGTCGAAAGGGGAATCTTTTTTCATCTCGGAAGTCTCGAATCAACCCCCTCGTTGTTCGCGTCCGCGCGAGGAAATAAATGACGGCGGTAGGTATAATTACGCATTACGACACGCACGTTAAACAGGGACGGTGGTATTCTGAATAATTTAACCGCGATCCTTGCGCCGATTACGGTTTCAATTGGCGACTGACGTGCCACGGTATCGCGTGCCACGGCATTTTTGTACATGCCCAAGCGAGAGGGCGAGACGGCCACGCGGACGAGCCTTATCTCCTCGTCCTATTAGAAAACTGCATTTCCTCCCCTCGATTTAAGCTTCCCCGTGGCGCGAATAAATTTCATTAATCAACGATCGCGAGCGTTCATTTTTTTTCATCCCCTCTGTGTTACTTCTGGCTCTACTTCTCTCTCTCGCACCAGCTTTCGCGTTTCAAATTGAAAATTAGCGCTCGCAGTGGAACGCGGAAATAACGTCGGAAACTATTAATCGAATAATGCGCACCTTTGAGAGCGACTGTTCCGGCGAAATTTTTCTTAATCCCATTACACGTTTTATTAGGAATCGCAAAAATGCCTGGCCGCCCAAGACGGGAAAGTTCGCGGGGTACGCTCTTAAATTCCACGCCGGAATAATTCCCAGGGAACTTTCCTATTCCCCGGTAGGAACGGAAACTTTTTCCACGGCGTTTATAAACCGTGAAGAAATTTAAAGGCCCCGTGATACCGCCGCCCCTCGATCTCGACGGGGCTCGCTACTTCAGCGACGGCTCAGCCTGCCGAGAAACACGCGCATAAATCTTCCCGTATGAGCGACTGTAATCCTGTCTGGCTTCGCTGCGATCCTGTACGAAGCTGTTCCACTATACGATCGCTGTAATCCCGTTTTTTTCGAGTCTTGTCGATATTACGCGCGCATCCTACGACTAATCGTACGTTCGTGCTACTTACCAGCGGCTTCAACTTAGTCGTTGCTTTGTCGTTCGCATCTGACCAGCTACGGGTCTATTCCACTCGTATCCGTGGTATTTAGAAGTATCGCAGGTAACTTATGAAACGGTAAATTTCCCCTGGAAATTCCATTAACCTGTCGCTTCATATACGCGGTGCTTCCACTTGTCAGACTCGAAATCAGAATATTCCATTCCGTTCCCTCTTTATTTCACCCCCGCGTGCTCGTCGCGGGGTAAAACGCGGAACTTGCGGATTTCTAAATTCCACGAATTCACGGGAACGATCCCCGGAAGGGAATACATAAAATCGCGCGGTTACAGAAGACAGAGGCGAAAAAATGGCGGGCTCGCTGGTTCCGTCTGGCTCGCACTTTTTACCACTCCGAGGAGAGACTTTATGAACGTAATATTCGTACGCGCAGCCACGCGATCCTGCTGCCTAGAAATGGAGCCGTTTAATGTCGCGACGTTCTATTTTCACGGGGCGGGGCGAGCGATCTTGCTGGATCCGAGTTATGTGAAAATGGACCCGATCCGTCCGAAGAGAACAGCCCTTTCAGAGCCTCGACCGGATAGATAGTGAGCTCTCCTTCGTATCGAGCTGGAAATATTTATCCAACCCCGTTTCGTGTCCTAATCCCAACTAATCTAAATCGAGCCCCATGGTTTATTCAGTCGCTCAGAGACAAAATTTTCTGTACTCACTCCAGAACCAATTACAGACAGCGAGACGAAGCTGGACGAAAGGCTACGAGAGCCAGTCCTGATTTCGTATTCCGCGAACGAAAGAAACGCTGGCTTCTGTACAGCTCCCGTCTGCTACTTGATGCTTAAGTCCGCACGTGTCTACTCGATATTAGACCATTCCTTGGAACGGCGTTGTTCCGCGTTTAATGCAGCTGTTCTTAAGTCCCCCACTGTTCCATTATTCTCGATCGTACAACTTTATTCGAGGAACAAAAAGAAAGGTGTAGGAGGAAAACATTTCAAACAATTCAAATTCCATGAAATTTTCACGTCCTCCTAATTGGAGGATCAATTGAACGCAATCGTAGCAAGAATACTTTCTTATCACAATGGTCTCCTCGTTATTTCCGTTATATCCCCTCTTATTCTCGAGATCAGAACCGTCGTCCATTGAAATTCGAAACGTAGAGACGCGTCAAGGATTCTCCAGTCGAGACTGGCAGAGGACCGAAAGGAACACCGACGAGGCTGCTCGAAGCAGGAGACGCGGAAATTCGTGCGCGCTGAGAGATTGCGATCGTCGAGAGAAATTTGGACTAGTTTTTCTGTCGCTGGAACCGAACTGGCATTCTCTGTTGGACACAAAGGCCAGCCTCGCGCTCGAGTTATGCGTCTCGAATCCACCCTCCTCCCTTCGCGTCCACCGATTTGAACCGTTCGAAAAAGGGAAACGTCGAGGAACTTCTGGGGAACGGCGTCAGTGGCGATCGACGCGAGGAGACCGCAATTACCAAGCTCGGATTTTCCAGCGCGAATGGTTCGCAGGCGAGATCGGAACCGCTGAGAAATCGCTAATTGAAATATAGATCCCCGTGGACAAAGATATTCGTGTAATCGTATTCACCGTGTTCATCCCAGACGGTTCTCCAGGGGTGGAGCCGATCTTGGCCGGGCTGGGTTGGTACAGCGAACGACCGGAGAAGTACTTATTGAAAAGTTGACAATTTACGAGGCAAGTTCGAGGAGGTGTTTCCAAGAGGGCGCGTGTGCCGATAAATCGGCCCTATATCGGGCCCGTGAATAATACGATGGGGAGCGTGCCGCTCGATAAATCGCCGATCTTGCCCGCCGCTTACATTGTTCCCCCGCGTGCATATAGAAAAATGTTCGAGTATAAACGGAATTTCCGCGAGTTAAACGGGAATTATACGAGCTCGTATCTAATAGAATAGAGCAGATAAAGTAATACCTAGCTGGGTCTTAATTGCGTGCTGGTAATTCGAATCGAACGGCGTCCTTACCCTTGCGTTCGACTTATAAGGAGTTACTCCGCTCCCATTGAAACCATATCGATTCCCGTTTATTCTCTCGCGTAAACATCAATTTTCCTACGATCACACCTGCCACCATCGTCGAGAAACAAGTTACCAAAAAATTGTAGGCAGTGTTTCCCATTTTCCGTCTCGATTCTCCGCTCGAACCGTACGCGACGTCGTCCGTCGTCGTCGCGAAACAAAGGAGCCGCGCGTGTGCCTTAAACGTCCGAGCACGCGTTCGCCAGCCTCGCTTCCGGCGTTCTCCACCGCTGTGGAGGCGCGCGAAATCCCTCGACGCCCGGGCACGGCCCGTGGAAATGTTTGCAGAGCAGCCGGCCCGTCCGTTTGCGACTCGCCTCGAACACAATGACTCCAGCTGCCCGGGCAAACAGCCTCTCGCTCTTATTCCGCTTCAATTCCGTTTGAAGGCCTGCAAACAAGCCTCGAGCGGCGTCGACTACACCGAGGTGGGATCCGGACGAGGCAACCTGCCCGGGAGTTTGTATCCTGAACTGTCTAAGATCAGTGGTTCGATGATGTTCGAGTCTGGCAAGTTTCGTTCGAGTGGATCTCCTTCGAGCACCGTTCTGACTGGTTCTTATCCGTGGATTCGGATACGTTCTGCGTCTGATGCAGTGCTGGATCCTCGACAGCGATACTCTGCGAGTAGACGATTGCAACTGTGTTGTATTTCGACGTGTCTAATGGTTTTTACGAGGTTGAAATGACACGTGTCAATTTCTGATGGACGATGGATGCCTGACAGAGGAGCGTGTGCGTAAATATCGCGAGTACCTCCGTGCGTTCGATTCGATTTTTCGACTCGCGTAATTGGTTAATCAATCGAGACGTCTGGTCGCGATATCGAAGGTGACGATGTAATAATCACGACGTTAAGTTCGCGAACAAATGGGACGGAATTAAAGCGAGTGAAATTACGCTCGCGACATTTCCGACGCCGGGCCAGATGGAATCTATCACGGGACGGTGTGCGACGATAAATAATAAACTCGCGCCAGACATAATAAATCGGGGACGGTGGGAATAGGCAGCAGCCGGATGAAATACAGGACTACGATGCGTCGAGAACGGAGAAATTATATCAAAGAGCCGAGCTGTAATGCGGAAACAAATTGATATTGTCAAATATGGCTTGGTGGCGAGAAAGAGGGCGAGCGGGAAACGAGGGCCGGCGAGTTCAAATATCGGCGGGGCAATTTCGTTGCCGTAATTAAGTGAAATCCGATCGGCTGGAAAATACTGGCATATGAAACAGAAGTACGGCCCAGAGAGAGAAAGAGAGAGAAATGGAGAGAAAAAGGGTGGAGCAGGACGACGAGGCGTGCAGAAACGCCACGCTGCGACACATATACTAATCGAATTCCTCGTCTCTCGATCGCTCGAAGCGTGGCCGCGATATTATATTTCGAAATATACCTGTTGCAACCGTGGCTTGGCGGCTGGCTGGCTGGAGCGTTTGTAAAATTCACGGGCCACCCCCCATTCACCCGTGGCTGGAGCCAAGCCTCCCCCTGGTAACCGGGTAATTGAAACCGCTCGACTCGCGAACCAGGAATCAGCTTGTTCCCAGCGCTTCGCGTTCGACGCTCTCGACGCTTGGAAACGCTCGACGCGCGTCGTTGCTCGCTTGGACGAGGGTTGAGTCGAGCTTCTCGAAGCTTTACGCGAGAACACCGTCGTTCCTTAAGAAGATTAGGTGGACGCGATAAAAGAAGCTGCTGTCGTCTGATCGTATTCTTGTTTACTCTACTTCTCTCCCTGTTAACGATCGACAGTGCTCGAGGAGCAAAGATTCCTCTGCGCTCCAAACAAATCCTCCTCCAGAATTAACGACCAGCTTGTTCTTTCTTCGTACAGTTCGGTAATAAAGAGTGACAACGTCCAAGCTATAGATACACGCTACGCCTAGTCCACTTTCGTCAGTGCTAAACTGGATGCTTTGTGCCTGACCCAGTTGTCCTCGTTCCACTTCGCACTTCTATTCTCGGCTAAACAGTCGCTGGGAAGAAGCAGCGCGCTCGCGCCTCGATCCGCGCCGCCTGAAATCTCGAGGAGGAGAGAGTGGAGAACCTCGCTTCGCTTGGTTACCCTCTTCCATCGTGTTTCTCCAGCGATCGTCTCGTCTTTGCCCTTTTCCCGCGACGACGACCCACGAACGTAATTTCCCAGGCATCCGATCGACCGGGTCCCGTTTTCGTTTCTTGTTTTGCGCATCGCCAGAGACCCGCTCTGCTCGTCACTCGCTGTCAACGCAGCTCGAAAGACGCGCACCGCATCCGAGAACCCTCGCCCACCCCCATCCTTCGTCTTATTCGACTGTTCATCCCAATGGAAGGACAGGAAGGATCCATCCGGATCGACGCACGACGAGAACAGATCCCAGACGAAACGATTACCCAACGATTTGGTACCGATTTCACTCGATCTATCGTCCTCGTCGTCTCGTTCGACTGTCACGTTTACGAACGCCTCGCAGCGCCTCGAATTTCATTGGAATTATTAATTTCGATCGTCTCAGAAACACGAAATCGAAGTACCTGCCGCGCAGAGGGTGGATCGCGGAAAAATTGATGAAGAAACTTGATCCAGTTCGCGGACGAAGGATCTGCCGATGAAATGAACAGTTTCTGGGACGAGGCGAGCGACCCGTGCAGCTCGTTGAATAATTCATCGTTATTGACGCTAATCGAGTCGCGAATTACCATTCGTACATATTTATCCGTGCCCCGCGGAGTTATGGTATCGCGCGATCCGCAGTCCCGCCGCGGATTACGCTTCTAATTCCGTAGAATTAGACGATAATGCAGTGGCGGGATAACAGGCGGACAAGTGATATCGCGGCAATCGGTTACCAGTTACCAAACAGCTCGCCCTTTGACGATCTTTCCCTCGATAACGAGTCGAACGTTTAACATTAACACAACTGATCCTGATTCCGATGAATATCAGCTTCAGTGATGCTCGAGGACCCGGTCAGAAAGCGACCACCAACCCCTTCTCGATCGTTTCGCAACGAAACAACTCTCGTCGACCTTTGATATAATCGAATCGCCGCCGAAACGGCCACGCTTGTTTCGAAACTCGTTACAGCGCAATTATACCGGATCAATGGGACACGCGACGTATCCGTTCCTCGTTCGAGGCTCGATCAAAGGGGTTGCTGAGGATCGTACGCTGCTCTTCTATCTACTTCGCGGATCTAACGTGGATTCGATAGCAGAGTCGGCTATGAAACGTCGAGGATCGATACGGGGAACGATATCGTCGTGGATATTAGAATATCGTGGAGAGGGTGGATGCAGGAGGGGTTGATCCTTGTCGCGTATCCACGTAACAGTCGCGGAACGTTATATCGATGCCATCGTGGAGGGTAGGCCATCTTCGATATTACGATTAGAAGCACAGTAGAAATTGTATCGTCTGGATAGACTGTGGTAATTCATATTTTTCGTTGAAACAGTCGTTGACTTAGCGTCCTTCGCTTAAATCCTGGCGACTGACGTAGGACGACAATTAGTCTTCGAGGAAGTGACCGCGGTTTAGAACGACTGCTTCAGTGGACCGTTGCAATTAATGGTCCCAGTCATGTAGCTTATTTCGAACTCTGAGTGGTTTACCTGGGATTGCAGTGGATCGTTTGTTTTCTGCTTCGATTTTTTTCTAACGATCGTAGAGAAAGAATATTTTCAACGTCTCTTTAAATCTTTTATACTTCTCACGAGTCGAAGAAGGTTCGCGTAGTTGCATCGAAGCTTTTAAGAAAGAGAAGCCAACAATAGAATTTGGAATCCGTGTCGTCGAACACTCTTCATGGCCGCGATCTTTTCTGAAGTGCTCGCGCCGCGTCGCGCGGATGCAACCACCCCCCGGGATTCAGAAACATAATTAACGCGGTCACACGCGCTCTCGAAGCGTTGATTACAATCGCCAGCGTTAACCGTCGACCCGTAATTTATCGCTGGTAAACGACTAGCGACCCAGTAAACGATACATTTTTGCGTTGACCTACCCGCCATGAAATACTATGCTCGTTAGATACGCTTCGGGGGATAATCTTCCCTTTTTCCCCGATACTTTTTATTTCCCTTCGATGTCCGTGGTGTATTGTACCAGAAAGATCGATCGTTCGATGCTGCGGATGTAGTCGCGAGTTTCCAGCAAATATGGTAGAAGAGTTTCAGATGTAATACGACACGTATCCTCGGTTGCACTCTCGAGTCTCGCAACGCGGAAGCAGCCTCGAGTTCGTCGGAGGTTGTTCCGATATTCCGTTCGAGATTTTTCGTAAAAAGAGCTATGCTAAAGAGAATCGAGGCCACGGTGGTCTACGTCACGATCTATAAGTGGTATATGAAGCTTCCGGGTGAGAGGACTGCGGAATGATCGACTGGTTCTACTTCGTCAATTATTCGGGACATCGTTCGACTATTCCCGTATCCATTTTGATCTACTCGTTTCCTTTATTCTTCGTTGAATGAATAAACGGATAAATGAATAATTGCGTCGTGTGACGTCTGATTAGACACGTAAGCGGACGAATACGTCTGATCGATGACGGACCTGTTCCACTGAGAAAAACTGACGTTCGAATCGCTATTTTCACGCGACATTAGCACCGAAACAGTCGCAGGATTTCGATGAGGCGCGCATGGAAATCCAGCTGGGTACCGGCGTTGGGCGTGCATTCAAGGAGAAGAAGACGAGTGGCAGCGACGGGCGAGAGCGAGGGAACGACTAGACGAGTGGATGCTCAAAGAACGACAACCCTAACACGTGTCTGTCGAATACGCTCCGCCGGTGATTTACACGCGACACGACTTCTGCACGTTTCCATAAAACACACGCGACGGATGTAGCTGAACCTTGGGAGGAAGGAACTCGCAGCTAGCTTTAAAATAAAACACGCTTCCGCTTGTTAAACTATTTACGAAGCGTTCGCGTCCCAGTGAATCTTGCCGGAAATTCTCACGACCTCCTCGAGGTCGATAAAAAGTTTCTCACCGACGGGAAAAACAACTCTGGGATCGCGAAAATAATGGGCGGACCTCCGCGACTGCCGGTGACGTCGACGTATAACTCGATTCGCCAGCCCCGCGACATCCCCCATCGAATGATTTCGTCGTCGAAAAACCAGCAGCGCGCGGTTCTTGCGCTCGTTCCTCGCCATTCTCGCGCGAGATCTACTACGACCCCTCGCGATGCGCGTCGAATAGCGAAGACGTTATCATCCACCGTCTAACCCCTAATTCGAAAGTTTGATGGCTCGTCGCAGCCGTTGAAACGACGACAATAACGACGACACGTATCTCGCCTCGCCATTCCGCCTTCCGTCTATCGACTCGATGCATTCTTCAACCCGGCGGATATCACCTCCACCACCCAGCGCGAAGAGGGGTTGCGCCCGTAATAAACCGTTCTCGAGGAACGCGTGCACAGCTCGCTCGTTTTCTTTCGCTCGTTCCCCACGTTGGCTCCCTCGCGGCTGGCTTCGCCTCTCGAACGTAGTGCGAGGGTAGGTAAAACGCGAGGAGAGAGAGAGAGAGGTTACGTTCGAAAGGAAAGCAGCCGGAAGGGGATTTTCGAGGGGGCGAGAGAGCGCGTGATGTTAACAGCCAGACGGTATTGTCGTCGAGCTCAGCCGCGTCTCCTAATCAGAGTGGTCCCTGGTAACGTGGTGCGCGACTTCCGCGGGGAATTCGCTCGTCGTCGTGACGGAGGCCGAATCTATGGGAGACACTCGTGGATCGAGAGAGCAAGGGCGAGCGAGAGGGCGTTATTGCCGTTATGAATCGCGTCGTAAGTCCGATTTAATCCTCCTGGCGAAAAGACGAGGCGAGAAAATCGTTGATTTGCACGAAACGACTGCTCCGCACGAACACTCTCGCGACCTGCCCGCGCGCAGTTAACGCTATTAAGGGCTTCCCAGTTCTGGGAGAAAGGCTCTCCACGCGGCGTGTTTTACGTTTCGAGGAGATTGCCCGGCGAGTTCGCGGAGGATCTCGCAATAAGAGGGCTCGCGCGGAGAAGGCTTGATATTCCTCTTAAGCGGTGGCGCAGTTTTTCAACCCCCTACTTCGTTTTCACGATCGTGCTTTCTATTAACCCGACCCTTCTCGAATCGCTCGCTACTAATACTCAATTATGCAGATTTCAATCCAGAAGCTGATAGTTTCGCAGATCTCGTACCAGTTTAAATATAGTCACTGCCGTGCGAGAGGTATCCCTGCAATTTATATAGCGCCAGTTCGATGTCCTCGCTTAAAACGATCTCGCGACCAAGTCCCGGCTAATTTCCCTTCCAAATCCGTGGGCCATCGGCGAGGCTCGCGAAGAAAACACACCAGGTTCATCGATCGTTCACCCACCATCGACGGTGGCCAAGAACGAGCGAAAGAGACGCAGGCGAGCGAGTGGAGGGGTTGAAACGGAGACGTTATCAAAGAATACAAACCCTCTCGAGGATCGATTACACCGTGGATTCCTGCGGTCGGCTAGATTACGCGATGTTCTCGAACGACGCCAAGGCATGCGCCAGGCCGTTACCGTGCGCAAATCTTATTTGAATTGGAGATGCCAAGTTTACCCCTTAGCTGGACCGGGACTGTGTATAGTCAGCTTAGAGGGGTGGCGGTAAGTAGCTTAGGTCGCGTCGACGGATGCAACCCCTTCGTTCATCCGTGCGGATACGCCTCGATTCACCCGCGGAGGACAGCCCAGGTGTATTTATGCGGACAGAGACGGACGAGGCGCTCGCCTAATTTCAGTGAACGCTTCCGCCTCGCTGGCGGTCCGGTTCGATGATTCTAGACGGTTTGCTGGTACTGTTGACGGCCTGAATTTAGCTTACACGTGGAAGATAGCTTTCGATTTACCTGGCGAGAACCAGTGAATGAGTTGTTCTAAGTAGAAAAACTAGAGACGAAGCAGTGAAGGGTAGAACCGCGGAACTCGATCCGATACTCCGTCCACACGGGTCATCTGGCATGGCGTTATTTTCCGTGCGGGGCGTCGCGAATGAAATTGTTTGGACGGCAGGTCTGGCTAGCTAAAGAGACGATTAACACGTTCCCGTGCGCGAGCGCACCAGCGCTAGCGAAACAACGTGACAATGGTCAACGAGAATTGGGCTGGTTTCAACAATTCATTTCGCCCGGCTAAATTGCCTGCGATATTTCGAAACCGGCCGGCGGAGCTACGCTGAATACGCGCGACCCTGTAAACTCAGCCCCGGCTCGACATTTAAAACGAGCTCGGCTCGCGCAACACCTGACTTTGCCGCAGATTGTCGGATTATCATTCGCGAGTGGTTCCTCCTCCGCGATGGCTCGTCCTTTCCCTTTGAAACTGCGCGCAGCGTCGAGCAGAAAAATGCTGGGAACGATGTGGTTTCGTTAAACTAGCTCGCGTTCTAGGCATTCAACGCTTCAACGTTGCACAGAGACGTTTGTAGCTTAGCTCGATCACTGGATTTAGTCTTATCGCTCAACAAGGGATTAATGGTCGACTAACACCACTTGGAGTGTGACCATCGATGAGCTGTTGCTGCTTGAATATAATTACAGGCGAGGAGATTTAATCGTTGATCTCTCCTGCCTTGACTTCGTCCACCTTCGTCTCGAATTTAATCCTCGAATTGAAACTCTTCCGGCGCGAGAGACTTCCGCGACTCCTCGCGATCCTTGAAAGAAATCCGAGGCGAGGAAATTCCTCAGCCAACGGTCCGTAACGACCGTGTGAATTAGCATTTCATGGGGGGGGGGGGGGGGGACGCGAACGCGACACGTCCTCGCCAAAGATTCCCTGAAACGGAAGCGCTGTAACGCGTCACCGGGAATCGCTTCCGTCTCGCTGGGTCTGTCCCTATCCTTTTAAAAGATTAGAAAAAAAAAGGAAAGAAAGAAGAGGGAAGAAAACGACGTCGAAGGCGAAGGATGGCGGATGGCTGGGATTTACCGGCAGGGGTGGGAGGTTTTACTTGCCACCCAGCTCGCCGAGGGCGGCTCGTTTCGCCTCGAGAGCGTCCCAGCGAAGAAGAGATCCAACGGTTTTATTATTTCAAGCCGGGAATAATGGCGGCGGGGACAGCAATTGTCAGGTCGCGTCCCGGGGACACGAGTTCGTTACGCGACGCAGCCCTCGATTGCCTCGCTAATGCTGCTGGCAATTGGCGATGGGACAAAGGCGGGCGTCGATCGATCCGCTTTGTCCCCCGTTCCTTCCTCGATACATCCGCGACTTCCGTCCGCGCGAAATTTCACGTCCGCGACGCGCCGTTTCTCTCACGCCGTCGCTTCAGGGTAGCCAGCCACCGTTCGATCTGTGTTTTAACCGGTTTAAACGCAAGCCTCGTCTGTGAGACCTGTTTTCGTAGCTCGAGAATTCGTGGAACTATTGAGAGATAGTCTGGTAACAGTCTTCCGTGGGAATTTCTGGAAAAAATCTAACCAATTGCTCGAAGCTACGTCGAACAGTTTTGATAAGTAAAGAAGGATAGAGATCGATTGAAAATGAGGGATGCGGCGATCGTTGTCAAAGGTGGAGGAAAATTATCAACGACAAATTCGTCGATTGGCAAAAGAGAGGAAGAAATGGTTCCAACGGAAGCCAGGAGCGGAGACCTCGGAATTTCATCGCGAGCACACTTTAAAACTATTCGCGGGCTACAGCGGGGGTCGACTAATCGAAATTAACCGTGGAAACGCGAACTTTCGAGCAGTTTGAACGGCAATTCGGCATAACCGAGTGAGGGGGAACACTCGCGGGCCCCCGCGTTTTCTCGCGATCGCGAATTAAAAAGTTCGCCTCTCGTACGCGCGCCCCTCGAATTCGCCACTCGAGCTGTGCGCGATTTTTTTTCTCTCTCTCTCTCTTTCTCTCTTCCTTTCCTCGTCAGCACTGTTTGCACGGAAATTCCGCTTCCGCGGATATTGTACCGGCGAATTTCAGCGACTTTCACGCTTTTTCTAATTATCGAAGCGTAAGCGCGAGAGATCCGTTGCGCGCGGTAATTCCGCTCTCCGCGTGGGCTTTTCACTCCTCTTTTTAGTACAATTTTTCGACTAATTTCGCTTACACGAGCAAAGACAATTCGCCCCTTTCGCCCAGGATTTTCGACGCTGTCGCTCTATTCCAAAGCAAACATTTGTACGTTAACTCGAATCGAATCGTACTCGTTCGGTGCACTTGCGCCAACTGGATAATCTGTAGCCAGAAAAAGCGATACTTTAATTCACGATCAGCGAAATCGGACTCGAGTTCACGGACGAGAGGAATGCTGGAAAGATACAAAGGCGAGAAGGCGCGTGGAAATAGCTTAGACGGTGTCTGTTTCTCAAGCTTATCGTCTGACTCTTCGCGGGGTGACAAAGGGGTTGCGCGCGGTTTTCCCGCGGACCAGACACGGCCGATTGGTCAGACACCAGCGGACGGAACGTCGAGGGAAAGGATACATTACTCGTGGAAACGTGAAACCGAAAGGAGGAATCCTCTCGCGTCGAATGCCCGGATAAAGAGAAAAGGGGAGGCGTCGAGCGTGGATGGAGTCACGTTTAACGACTCGTGAGCGGCGTCGTAGGACCGTGGTTAACGCCCAAGGCAAAGGGGAAATAAAAGAGGGATGTGGCAAGGCGGAAGTGAAAAAGCGAGTAAGATGCTCGCGGGTAGTTTAAAGCTGTGATACGGTTTTTTTCGGCGGATGGACAAAGAAAGGGACGAGGAGCTGGGAATGCGTGTTATTGCGGTCCCTGCTGTAGAAACGGGAGAGACGGAAATGAAAAAGTAGAGGTGATAAAGAATACCAATCGAGCGTTACATGCTATTGTACACGGTTCGTCCATTTTACGCGGTCCTGTTTAAACAATCCTCCCGCGTGGATAGTCCTCCTCTATTTTTATCCCAGTATCGGCGCGTGCCCGTGCCCTGCTACTTTCCTCTTCTTTCCTCTTCAACCTCGCGCCAGCTGCACCCTGCTTCCCGATTGTATTATCCAGTGTACGCGAAACAACGGAACACGACTCGAGCCGTCCCAACGTGATTGCTAGGAAACCGCGTCTCTAACTCGACAGGCGACGTCGCAACTTCGACCAGGCGAGGCTCGCGTGTCTCAAAAGGAACGTGCTCGTAATCCAAAAAGAGTAACATCGGCAGAGGCGATGCCAGGAAGCGTGGAAGATGTCACGTGAACCAAAACCCCCAGCGCCCAGTTCCGAGCCAAGGTGGCCGAACCGGGGATGGCCAGAGGTAAAGGAAATCCCGCAACAGGAAATTTGAATTAAAGCCGGCGGACGGAAGAAAAGGGTCGCCATAAATCTTTTTACCGTCTTCAAACGGGAAGAAAAATCCCCTGGGGCTGTGCGCCGTCGCGGAACCACCGACATACATCCGCTGAGACCAGCGAACGAAGGACCAGGCGGAAGAAGAAGGACGAAAGGATGGAGATGCCCGGCACGCGGCGAATCCTCTTCCCTCCCGTTTACCCCTTTAATTTACTAACCTTATCGGGCGGTTCTCGAACGGCCCCGCCGCACAACGACCGCACAGTCGCCGCACAGCCGGCGAACAAAGCGTCCTCCGCGTCTCCGTTGGGTCGGCTCCGCGGCGGTGACGGATGGCTGGTCAAAGGCGCGCGAATTACGCGCGGATACACAACACCGGAAGCGAGATTACCGGGTCGCGTTCCGCGCGCGTCTCCCTCGCGAGCCAGACGGAGAAGATCGAAAGAGAAACGCCGGTCGCGGGACGACGGATGGAGAGCTCTGACGAATGGATATAGGCGGAGACTCCAGTCACTGCTCTCTATCTCTTCCTCTCTCTCTCTCGCACCCTCTCTGGCTGTTTCGTTAATTAAACGAAGCTGCGTATCCGTCGCGAGCAATTGCCTGGAACGGTTTGACGAACCCGGAGAACCCCGCGTCCCTCTGCTTAACGGCGCCTCGCGTTCCCACTGTATCGTGGATATCGTCCGTCTCGCTTGGAAACCCTCTAAGAGGGGCGGTGGTGGTGGTTTCTTTGGCTACTTGGAGGATTATGCGAGAGAGACGCCCGTCTGGCTTTTGTCGAGCAGCTGAGAAACGGGGGGTGAAAGCAACGATTCGGGACAACGTCGCGTCTTCTTGCAGCGGTTCGCGGTGTTTATGCGAGAGATAATTATGGGGAAGAATGGTGGTAGATTAATTTTGAGGGTGATTTCAGGACGAAGAGCGCTAATAAAAGAGATACTCGTTGCGATTTATTGTCTCTGATAGGAGGGAAATAAAAGGGAGATCGCGAAGAGAACGTATTCGAATCTAAAGTCACAGTTTTTTTTTTCTATCCAAAGAATCGTTCTCACCCCCTCTGAAATTGCTGAAACGATTAAGGGCGCGGAAAGGACTACCTCCTCTTCACGCGTCGAAATATTTCTCGCCCCTTCGGTTCGGCAGCCATAGAAAGGGCCTCTCCGACCTCGACCAACCCCCTCGCTCGCTCCAAAAACACCCCTCGATCCCTCGAGGGCTGGTAACGTTCGTTATCGCTTAAAAGTGCGGAAGAGAAACGAACGTGGAAGTGGATACTTCGTATAAGAGACGGCGGACGTTTGTTACCGCTGCTTTCGGTGGCTTGTCTTCCAACCCCCTGCGAACCGGGGGTAACCGGATACGAATTGATGTTTTCAGAATTTTCGTACGCCCCCGCTTCGATGCGGTTACTTTTCCCTCTCGCATAAACTCTGGTATCTGTCTGGATTCTAGTTTCTCGGCTTTTTTAGTATTTTATTGCGGAAGGTTTGGGTTTCAGCCCCGCGAAGCTTTGGATTTCAGATCGCTTCTTTCTTTCTCTCTCTCTCTCTCGCTCTCCTCTTGGAGCTAGATTCGAACCGTGGCGAAGTTAACGCGGAATTTTACGGGGATCGCGCGATAGTTGCGAAGAAAAATAATAATTTCTCGCATCGTTCGGTGATGATGCGAAGGGAATTTGAATAAGAGTTCCCCATTTTGGTAGGAGCGTGCACGCGAGAGCGCAACTCCCGGTGCACGTCGCGCCTTCAGCTCCGTATTAGTCCGTTACGAAGGGTGCACGCGAGCAACAACGTCAGGCTCAACTTGAAATTGAGTTGTCATCCACTCGCCAAGTTATATGGCGCCTTTATAATGTTGCCCGTGATGCGAAAACTATTAAGTCCGAAACCTGATAGCCGCCCACCCCAGCCTTGCTGGCTGGTATCGAGGGATATTAGGGGCGGTGGGACGAGCTCGAACTGGAAACTAGGCTTCCTCCGTGTCGTGAGGGGAGTTGTTTCGAGGGTGGAACATCTGTCAGTTCCGATATCTCCTTATATCTTCATTTGCGGGGTGTCTCTGGTGCCGTTTAAACCGCTTCGATACAGTGAAATGTCAGCCGTTAGCGTTTCACCCTTTACCATTCTGACAAGGCGGATCGTTTCGAAGCACGCGAGGTGTTGTTGCGTTAATCGTCGATAGAAACGAGACTGTGGGAGGAAAAGAGAAAAAGAAGGGACGATTCGATGGGTGGATGAAGGAGTTTGTTTGAACGCGCGATCGTTTTATGCTTTCAGAGGGACGGATCCTGGAACTCCATTCGCCGGATGGAGTGCACGAGTGCTGGCTGAGGGCTGCTGATAACGCGGAGGCGAACGTCTGGTTCAACGCTCTCCACTCGGCGCTGGCGGCCCTCACTTTAAAGGCGCTGCGACTGGCCTCCGCGCTTCCGGATCCGCCGCAGCTTCAACACATCGGCTGGCTCGCGAGGAGACACTGTCTTCAGGTGAGCGGTCTTCGGGACACGCGTGCGTCTTTTCGAGAGTATCGAATTCGCGATCGTTCAACGATACTTGCGCGAGCCGCTGTAAAAAGTCACCACCGTCGAAATGAGATACGGAGCTTCGTTAAGAGGCGCCTCGTCGGGAAATATGGGTAAGCGGCGATAGTTTTTTGTAGCCACCGTAAACAGGGGAACGGTAACGAATGAAACCATGAGGGGGATGGGAAAAGAGAGCGACACGATCGACGGAGGGGGATGAAAAATAGAACGGAAGAATCAATATGATGCTCGAGACAGAGGAGTGAAATACAGCCAGAATTAACGAGCAAACCGGGTGACGGTGAGAAGAAAAAGCGAACGAGAAGAAACAGAATTTCCCGCGGAACGAGACAGCGGCGCGGGAGAACAATGAAACGAGAGGCTAATAAAACGACGAGAAATATAAGGGGACAAAAATCGAGGATAGCTAGAAAGAGGGTGAGAGGGTGGTGTGGGCGGTTTGACTGATAAAGCCTCGTAGACTGGGCAACGTGATCGAGCAGCAGGAAATGGAAAAGGGCCGGCGAAGTACGGGGTTGGAGGGTGCGGGCTAAGAATCGAGCGTAGGAGAAGAAGGAGGACCGACGAGAGATATTCCTTGTTGAAAAACGAAGGACGGAGACGGAGGAGCGGAAGAAAAAGTGGCCCAGATAAAAGATCGTAGAGGGGGGAAGTAATTTAACGGGAGAGAAAGAGAGAGAGAGGGAGGAGTACGCGGAATGGAAGCGGAGCGTCTGGCTCTCGACGCGTTCTCCTCGCGTTCGCCACGAGATCGAATAGGCTGAGGCTGCTCTTTCGCGAGCAGACCCTCTTCCCTCCGATGGAGGGCGACGCGGTCGTCTCGACGCGAGCCAACCCGCATCAGCGTACCGGCAATTTCCAGCGATCCAAAACGCCTCGTCGGATGCGTCGAGACTGTGGAACGTTCTTAATCGCCGGCGTGGAGAACGGAACGGACATGGTACCGCCACCCTCGAACGTTTCTCCCAGCTTTTCGTACGTCCCTCTTATTATTTTCCATGAAAACTCGATGAATTTTGCTATGATAAAATTTGAGTGGCCTCACCTAAATTCAACCACTTCGATAGAACCGCGCAGCTCTTCTGGTTCCACAGAAAAGGCCAATTTAATTGTCTAATCAACTCCATCGAAGCGCTCCATCTCACCCATTAAGTATCAATCAACCTGAAAACCAATCCAATATTTCTTCCCGTGTCTACCATTATACGTATCGAAACGAGTCCTCGAGCAGCTCCTAAATTTCGTTAATGAACGGGTTAATCGAGCCCATGCAGGGCTTTTAATAACGTGTTCGCTGTTAAACCATCGTCTAATTACCCGTTCGGTGAACAACAGCCACCAGGATCTATCGTCGCGATCTCTCCATCGATCGACGATTGTTGTCGGGGTAGTTAACCCTCCCATCGATTCGCGATTACCACGAACGCGTCGAAACCGACGGGCGTCCGCTCTTAAATTCGTTTCGACGGTCCACCCTCGACCGTGGGGGCGGACGGCCCATCTCGCTCGTTTAATTATCGCGGATACGATGCGACGCGGTGGTTGAAAGGCGCGAGCGCATATATCGCCACGGTTATCGGCCACGCTCGACCGCATAATTAGATATCAGAGGCGCCTTCCTCTAGCGCGAGGCGTGCCTCGCCCTCGGACAGGGAACTTCGTTACCTGGGCGAATATTTTCCGCGGGCGAACGCGATACCCGGGTACGTTGCGCGGGAACAATCGCGGATAATTAAGCGACACGACTCGCTCGCGTGTACGCGAGGGAGAACAACCCCTGAGCGTGGCCCGCGCGAGCGACCGCCTTTTACGCCGCGCCGCGCAACCTGAATGAGGGCGGGTAGTTCGCGGTGTTCGGATCACCCGTTGCGTGGAAATTGCGGAAGAATATCTACGGAGTCGGGCGAAATTGTGATACACATTTCAGATACGAACGTTCTGAAACGCATTCAGAAACGCCTCTTGTATACGACGCCGTTTTCAACCCTTCCTTTCGTCGCCTGACTTCCAATTCATCTAAATTCGAGTTCGCGCAGCGGACGTGCACGGATCCTGGTGAAAAAAAAAGAAAAGACGCTCGCTCGGCGTACGCGTTCGATGCTGTTTCAACCCCTTTCGCAATCACCCGGGTTACAACCTCGCGTAGCGTAAACATGAATTCTGAACGATATTCAGACGCGACCCTCGGTTGAATCGCTCGTCCCTTCCCGTATACTCCGCGATACGAATTTGTCTACCCAGGGTAAGAAAATAGCGTAGTTAAATGAAATTCACGGCGGAACGAACTCGCGCTGTTTCAAAGAGAAAGAAACGGAGAAAAATCGAAAACTAGAATCAGTCTCGCAAAGCACGAAGTAACCGAGCCATAAAACCGTGGCGGGGCAGCAGAGATAAAACTCGTTGCAGCAGGCAACCCGGAAGCGATCCCAGCGTCCCGTGACACCGACTTCACCGCGTTTTCTTACCTCTTTTCTTCCCCCCTTCTTGCCGTTCCATCCGTCTCGCGTTCGAAACGTTGGCTCGCGAGCACCGAGAAGGGCTGCGCCGGATGGTAATCGTCGACTAGAGTCCGCGCACGCGACGAATCGCTGTTTAATTGTCCGCAACGACCGTGGGAGCCGTTGATTACAGGCTTTCGTCGCGAGAGTACAAACCCCCGCTGATTTCTGGCCAGCTCGGTCTGCGAGGAGGGTGGTGGCTCCTTCGAGAGACGACGGCGCGATCCTCCTCGCGGCCACCCTCTGTTTGACTTACCCTCGGCTCGCCCTCAATTCTTTCCGTTACTTCGTTTGCTTTCCCACTTGGATCGATGGTAGGAAGTTTCTTAACGCGTCCGATGGCGCCGCGAAATTGAGAGTTTTAATGGAACTTCTGGCGAGAGGTAAAAGTGTCTCGGTGTATTTAATTGTAAGAAAATAGCAATTGCACTCGATTAAATGCATCTGCTGCGCGATGGACACGTATGCCGTGTTGTTTCGTGACCAACTTTTTTTCTGATGAATTAAGTACTCAGCCAATGTCCGTCTCGTTCGCAGAGTCGTATATCAGAGGCGATTCAGAATTACACCAAGCCGTGTATCGCGTTGCGGGAATCGTTTCGCGATAAGGAGATTGATGGCCTGTAAAATTGTTTCGCGAAAGTGTTACACGGTCTTGAGAATTAACGAGTTCTTCTAACGGTCAGCGGAACGAACAAGCCTGAAATTGATAGGTTGATAGCGGCAAACGATCGTTCTAAACGCCTCTTAACGAGTGCAAAAAAATCACGCGATATGATTTAATCGTGTCTTATAAATCGGTCGCATTAATTGGCGATCGTGGGCAATTTCCCGCGGATTACACTTAGAGCGCGTTAAAAAGATTATTACATCGTTCGAGTGTAAAAGGTCCTCGCGACGGGAGGATTAAAAGTACTTGCCTTAATTAAGTATCGTATAACATTACGATCAACGTTAATAAATTGTTAACAGTGTGCAACGCGCGTGAAATGGATTAAAAAATCTCAGATACAAAGAGAGCACAGTTTTCATTCCTTATTTCTCAAATTAAGAATCTCGATTTATCAGAAACACGCGGTGAAAAGTTTCCGAAAATTTCTCGAACACCCGACGACTCGTTTCGAAGGAAGAAATTCAGCTGATTCAATGCAAACGGACGACGTCCGCCTGGCTCGTCGCAAACATATCCATATCAATCTCCCCGGTCGAATTACCGATCACGGCAACGTTCGCAATCGCGCCTCAGCCTCCCGGATTAACCCTCTGCGAACGTATCGACCCTGGATCCCCGTCGATGGATCGATAACTAATATATCTGCCGCGTCTAGATGAAGACCAAACCGCCAAACGAAGGTGCCTTGGGAGGGTGAAACGGGGTGCGCGAGGTACCCTGCACATAATTGATTGGCATTAACGTACCTGATTGCCACTGCCCTCCCCGCGTTGGGGTGCCGTTCCACCGGGTGCTCGACTATCCCTCGACGTCTCTGCTGCGAGCAACGCTGTTTGAAGATCGAACCTGCGATCGATAACATCGGACGTTAGCAAGGGTGCTCGAGGATGGCGAACAGAGTCGTCGAAAAGGGGCGAAGAGGACGGAATCGTTCGACGTAGACGATCGCCACGCGGATGACGAATATCAATGAATCTGGTGAACCAAACGCGACGGATAAAGTCGACGATTTCGCGTCGAATCGCAGAGTCAACGCTTCGAGTTTGATTGAAAGGGGGAGAGGAGATTAAGACGCGCGAGTGGCGCTGGTGGGCTGCTGGGTACCACCGGGTCGGATGAGAGTTGCGGCAGATTTCGAGGATCGCCGGGGATGGTTAATGATCCGGGGCAAGAATTTTGGTAAATCACAGGTGATGCAGGCTTCGAGCCTGTCAGAGCGGTTAATCGCGGCGGATTACGCGAGTTCATCGTGCCTGTTTGCCGACGAGTGATTACTCGCGTGAAGCGGACCGCTTTTGCGGAGGGCGCAGATTAATTTTCACCGTAATGCCATTGCCTGAACGAGAGCGAAAGAGGCCATTCTACCGCCTCGCGGCCCGTCCTCCCAAAGCCGTATTAAATCTATAATTATTATCTGCTGCTCGTGTCTGGCTATAATGGATTAATTCTAGCCCCGAATTTATTCGACGCGATATTATATTCCGTTTCAGGAGCCGTCAGCCTCGCGACAGGCTGTTACGCGATGAAAAACTCCATTTACCTCTTTGACGAGCGTTCGAATCTATTCATTACTCATCGCGCAGCCTCGAAAAGAGACGACTGTTTTCTTTCGAAAAATTTACCAATTCCCAAGCCTCCACCGCAGCGATAAGAACGCTCGCGTTTTATCAAGCGCGTCTGCTTTCTAACAACGTTAACAATTTCCCGACCAAGTATCCCGACAGAATGTCCATTAAAATTCCTCGCGCGTCTCGATTAATCGTGGTCGCTTTGTCTCCCCTTGGAAAACTCCCATCAGCCCTTGACGTTCACCGAAACAGAGGAGGTCGCTGTTTGAACGACGCCACGGGAATAATCAGTTAATATCGACGCGAGCCAAGGGGTTGTTCGAGGCCTCTAACGAGCTACGATCGACGAACACGTAACGATCCGACAATTTCGCTCGTATCGTCTGAAGATTCCATTCGCGTACAATATTTCTCGCCTTCTTCGCCAGCCAATCGATGAACGAAGAATTGCACGATGAATCGCGAGGGTTGAACGCGCTCGCGAACCCTCGCTGGTCTATTCGCGAACTTTCGTCATCCTACGCTTAAACGAGATTCGTCGCGCGACTCTCGACGAATAAATCGTTTCAGAATTCGAATTAAACGATCCACGGGGACCTGGTGGAATCCTCTGGTGCTCGATCTGAATTATCCACCGCAAGCGTGATCTGTAACTGATCTGAATCACGCGGCAGGTCTCAATAGCCAATTCATTCGCGGCTCGCGCCGCACGCCTAATCTATTTTAGACTATATCCCGTACCCGTTTGATCTAAATCACACCGTGGCCTGCGATTGACCGATGCGAATTCAACAGCACCCCGCGGCCACCCATTCAAGATCAACCATCGACGATCTCACGCGCGATCGATCGATCGATCGACGCACTCCTCATCCCCGCGGCAACGCGCAGACCAACGCTTGCTGACGAACGAAACGGAAGTTCATAAAGCCGGTCGCGAACCGACCGCAATTTTACGATAATCGTCCCGTAGCCCGGATCCTTGATAACGATACGATTTATCGGGGGGGTAATCAGCGTAGCAGCCGGCAACATAACGTTCGCCAGGAAAATCCATAAACCGTAGAAACCACCCCCCTGGTACCCGGTTGTATTCCCTGGGATTATCCACCAGCGCGCCCCACTCTCGTCGACCGGAAGTGTTCCGGGTATATCCGATCGGGATCGTTTATTAAATAATACGGGAGCCGAGTTTCTGGATCAACGGTCGGTAAATCACGCCGGCAAACAAGGCGCCTCCGGACTAATTAACGCTGCCGTTGTATCGGTGCTCGGTCGTTCGTCGAACGGGCTATTGTAAATTGGATTCCCGTAATGAATTCCGGGACAACGGAGACACGTGTCGCAATTATTCGCTGCCGTGCGCGCCCTCGCGTTTTCTTTGCACCCCGACGGTTGTGAGGGTGAGTCGAGGACGTCGAGGTGGTCCCACTGTGCGCGATTGTTACTGCTGGAGGCTCTTGGACGCTGGCCATCGTCCGCTGGGAGACGTTCGCTCGATCGGATGCTAATACGGCGATCTAAAACTGGATTAAACCGAGGAAATTTGGCTGGTCGTTGTGTCCTCTGTAATTCGCGGATAACCTCGTTCGTCGTAGGTGCTCGTCTGTTCTGTTCAGGTGTACGCGTACGCGTATGTGTCTGGAGAACGTTTCACCGACGGATAGCTGATAAAGTAATATCGGGTATCGTTTCATCAAAGCGTACCGTTTAATGCATAATACGCGGCGGAGTGAAATATTTACGAGCAGTCTTTAACGGCAATTCCACGGTTCACGGTTTCATAAGTAGTCGATCTGGCATTAACGCGCGCGCCCGTTCGAAATTAACGAGAAATATGTTGTTACGCTCGTTCGATTCCCCGGCAGTGTTCCAGGTAATATGAAATACAAGAACGATCGCCTCGTGAAATGACCGCAGAAATTCACTCCAGCCGAGTCGTTAGTAAATTTCGAAGACGAGATCGCTCCGAGCCCACCATCATTTGCTTTCCATCAGTCTCGCGAGAGGGGCAAAATTCTTTCGTCGTGCGATCTCTTTGAGTAGAACGTAGAAGGGATCGAAGAAAAAGTAGAACGAAAGTGGATCGTCGAGACGTAAGGACGGCTTAAACTCGTCGCGAGGATAAAATTCGCTGCGTTTGATTCCGAGGCGGAAAGTAAGAGCAGTGTTATCGTCCATCTTCCGGGTGGATTACCATCCGTACGACCGTGTTCCCAATGTCAACGCGTCCGGGAAGGCGTGCCACCAGGGTGTCCTACGTCGCGGCGACGACGACGCTTTATTGCGTCCGTATATACGAGATTAGAGGGGACGAAATTCCGGTCCTCCGCTGCACAGCCCCCCCGCGACCCTTCGCAGATTCAATATGTGAACGCGATCAATTTATCGCGGCCACCCCTTTCTCACCCCGTTGTTTGTCGACGCCTGTGAACTATGGGACCGGTTCCGTGTGTTTCCTTTGGAAAAATTCACGATTACATCTGGGCGACGCTCGAAAAGGGGTGCTTTCAGAGGGGATGCTCGCAGGAAGTTCCTCACTCGATTAGCTGCGAGGAACTTTTGCTTCTGCGATACGTTACGGATTAGTCTTCTCGCAACTACCACCCCTTCTTTTATGGTGGATCGAACTCGTAGATCAAACTTCGAACTGGTGGCGTCAGAAACGAATATTTACATTGGAAATCTGGGAAACAACCGAGCGACGGGGTGGCATGGAAAAAAATGGTAACGATCAGAAAATGCGGATAATGCTTCGCGATGCATAAAATAACAGAGTAGCGGACGGATATTGCGTGCGTGATGGAGGAGAGTGCAGACAAGTCAATATTGTACATTTTTCAGTGTAACGAAAATATTTCAATACGCGATGTAAAACAGAAAGTGGTGCGTTTTAATTTGTTTGCACGACCATCGTCCAGAAACGAACGATATTAAATTCGTTATATTTCGCGAGCATGTAAAAAGCCATCTGAAAATGCACGAGCTCGCAAAAAATCGACTGGTCCGCCTGGTAATTACCAGAAGAGATTCGTACGAGGGGAAATCGTAGCGAGCGTTCCATCGAGCATCCGCGAGGCTTCGCGAGACCTCAGCAGCGTCAATTCTACGTGGTCGTTCGCCCTCTCCGCCACCCTCTCGTCAGATTAAACCCGCGTGGGCTACCAACCATCAAACTACCCGCTCAAAATTAACGATACTCCGTCTAAGTGTATTTTAATTAATCCAAGGAGGTAGTAAAGCGACGAGGCACCCTCCTAATATTTTTTGACGGCACACAGCGCGATGGCCAATCGACCGCCGTTTAATTAGCTAACCAACACCCCCGTAATAAAGCAACGCGTAACACCCGTCTGATCGACGCTGGTAATCAGCCGCGGAACGCACCAAATTATCCATCGCGCGCGACGTTAACCGCGACTTTAACGCCTTCACCAGCGAGGAATCGTAAAATCTGCGTCGTAACAACTCGACTTCCGTCGTTCAGAAACGGTGATTACACCCTCGAACGAATCGCGGATTGTATTCGACTCTTCTCAACGATTACACAACCGATTCGTCCGTGATCGATCGTTTCCAATCCCATGCAATTTTCTCCAACGATTCTTCCGTCCACTGCGTGGAAAAAGGCAGCAATAATTAGTCGGGTCGTCACGCGCGTTTCTTTTGATTAGCTCGCGCGGTAAGAAGGATCGATAAATCGAGCAGACGGCGGCGTTCTTTTAATAAATCACAGGGTAGCTACGGAACGACGTTCGCCGCGTGTTTTCAGGCTCGCGTCGTATCGCACGATGAATTGTCTCGCGGGTGCGACGTCGCGTGGACCAAAGAACGATTTCGAGCGAACGATCCGCGTGCCAGGACCATAATCCCTCCTTCGACCGACGATATCGTCCGCGTGAATAATGAAACGCGTCGATTTCTCTTATTAAATAACGCGACCCGCTCGTAAATCAATTCGATAGAGGTATCCAACGTTCGCTATTACATGCGGAAGGAATTTTTCGAATTCGATACTTCCACGGTGCTTCTGGTGCGACAGCAATGGAGATTCGAGGGGGATACCGATGGTATACTGCCTTTTGAAGGACTTGGGTGGTAAAACGAAAGATATTACGGATTCTGCGCGGAATGATTCTGAAAGGGGTCCACGTTTTTCTCTCCAACGTCGGTATTTATAGCTTCTCTTCTTCCTCACTTCGCTCTGTCCTCCGTGGCTGGCGAAAGTGTGCGAGGAACGAGGCCGCGCCTGGTACGGGGCGCTAGAAAATTTTAGGTCATCGAAAAGAAACGCTTTAGAGGCGCACTCCCGAAAAGCATCGCGGAAAGGAAGCGTAGTTTGAAGCGGGCACGAGCGGGAAGGTGTACACGTAGCGTGTCCCTGCAAAGAGTTTTCAAAGGGAAACAAAAAGCTGGAAACAGAGAATAAGTGGGCGGGGTGGTGGCGGTAGGGAGAGTTAAAGAGTGCACGGTGCCAAAAAAGAGCGAAGTCGTAAAGTGCGAAACAGAGTGGAGTGTCGCGTAGTGTTCCGGCAGATATAAAACGGGGATCGGGATCGAAATGAAACTACTCTCCTCCGTACGGTTTTATACTTTAAAAAAGAAGAGAAAGAAAAAAAACACGCGGACCGTATACGGGGTAGACCGATAAAAATGATTGCCCACGATAATTGTACGATTATTAAAAATAAAATGAGAACTGCTTCCAATAATAAAAAAAACAAAGAGAACAGTTGGCACGGAAAACGTTCGAACCGCGAGGCAACTCTTTTTCTACCGAATAAACGTTGCTCTAGAATTCTAGAGATACCCGAATCGACGACCTCCGTCGTTCCACCCTCTCGCTGGCGTACTGCGTAAAGCGATTAAATTGCATTATCAATTCCTCCGTCGCATCTACCGCCGCATCCTGTGGTTTCGCGTCACGAAACAACCGAACGGCGGCGGCGAGGGGAAAAAACGACGGGAGACGAGAAAGGGGTGGGAACGACGAAGATACGCGGGGGCGAAATTGTCCGCGCGATAGTAGAGAGAGAGGCGGTACGTGGCGTGGGTGAAAAAAAAAGGAGAACCACCCTCGTACGTCACTCGTTATCGTTAGTTTTAGGAGGCCGTGCAAAATCGGAGCCTCGCCAAGAAGCTGGTCGACGCTCGTTTCAACCCCCCGCCGCTGCGCTTCCTGCACCCCGCAGCGCACACGACGCTCTGCCACGGTTACCTGCCGTCGCGATACGGGCGAAACGATCGTTCCTACAGGGTGATTCACGTATCTGGAACCAGATTCTGAGCGTCAGAAGTCTCTTTAAAAATTGATACAATAGCACCTCATTTAGAATGAAATTTAGAGTTAAATTCACATCGTATCTGTCTGGATTGATGATCATTGTTCTCTTAATTTCCAGACGAATTCCATTTCACCCTCGACAGTGGAATGAATCGAACGTGTACGTGGGAAAACATTCAAGACGGTCCTTCTGGATTATTTAAGACATACGACGACCATATCGAGCGCTCGATAAAAATCGATATCCAAAACTGGCCGCGATAACGCGGAACGAGCTGTACAAGCGTGCACAGCGCAAAGATATATAGTTGGTACATGGGAAATGGGAAAAGTCCGCGTGGCGCTGGGGAACTGGGTTATCGGGGGATTTCGGCAGGAATTTCTGACGGCGTTTCTCCGTGCTTGTTCGATAATCTTCGATCCACTTTACATTTATATTATCGTGGATCGCGCGGCGGCGGCGGCGGTGGACGATAAATCTGGATCGAAAGTATCGCGGAATTCGTCCAAGTTGAATCGATTCCCCAGATAAGGCTAAAGGGGAAGAAGATGCACCCTGAGGTCCTAAAGTTCTGGCGAACCTCGTAAAATACCGCTACGATGGCAACGATGCGCCAGATTTAGACGATTACGAAAAATCGCGACGAAAGTCTGCCTCTTTCGCGCAATCTTTCGAATGCGATCCTCTCACCCTGTTCGAAATCCTCGAGGTGGCAGAGTGGATGGCAGAGTGGAACGTCGAGCGATTCGCAGCAACAAAGTCGCTCGTAAAATTCATAGCCCGTCGCGTTTAATAATTAGACGGGGTACGTACGCGACGCAAGTGTCTACGACTGGATTCGAATGTGTTACCCTTAAGCGCAGCCCTTAACCTGGCGCTGTACGAGTTATCGTTCCGCAAATCCCTTCTGCGATACATCACCCCGACGAGCTTACACTTGGCGCCCTCGCGGACACGTGGCTGGCGGTGGCCAACCGGCAGTTGAGCGTTTCGGGGTGTAATTCCCGGCGGAAGCGAACGAACGGGAAATGGAAAGGGCAGCTAGGAACAGGGGAATCTCTGCGGTGTTATTAATTCGACCTGCAGGACGACCCAGTTGCCTGGGATCGTTGTTTTACAGCCGGCGTAAAGATTAGGCGAAATTAGCCTGGATGATTAAACACCGACCGTGGATCTTTTCCAACGTTTCACGGGGGTTGCGAGGAGGATTAGGGGTTGATGCGGTCGAGCATCGACTCGCTCAGGTAATCATCCCTTGGGATGGGAGTTGATTAAATTCATCGGTTTCATCTCAGATCCATTCTTTTATTCTCTGTACACTCATCGAAATAAACCAGAGTACACGAACCTCGCGAGATGAAAATTAAACAGCCGCTGAATAAACTAATCTCGTCGCAGCTTTCCGTTCGCGAACGATCTAGAAGCAGGAGACAAGGGGTTAAAAAGAAGACACTGGATCTTCTCACAGTGGTCGATGAACCAGTCGCGACGAACTTCTATTCCGATGGACGCGGGTCGTTTTAACGAGCCACGAGGGGTGGGCAGAGCGAACGGGAATTCGACTCACGGAAGTCGGCTCGCCGCGGTGGCTTCCGCGTCGATAAACCGTGATGATCGTCCCGTGAATCTGGGACGCGAACCTTCCGCTAAATGGCTCGCCCCGTTCCCAAATCGATCGCTGTCGACTTACGAACCGTCCACCCCCAATTGTCGGGTCCTTGAATAAAATCGACATTCTTGGCGCGCGCTCTCGATCAGCCGTTTAGACTCTCCACAACCGCTCGCCACAGTTAATACAGCCGATCTCTGGTATCGAACCGCGTACAGGTCGAAGGGCTGCATGCAAAATAGCCGCGACGGGAGCCAGACGCGAGCTGGTTGCGGTTTGAACGGTCCCTCGCGCGCAACCAGTCGGTGGCGCGCTATCAGGACGCGGTGTCCTCTGCGAGGCGGTATCGGACGAGTGGGACGGTGCTCGAGATAGAGGTTTCCACGGGTCTGCTCGTTATACAGGCCAGCACAGGATCTGATAGCGCGGAATGTGTTTGAACCGTGTCAAGCCAGCGGTACAAGCATCTTGATATAACACAATGGGGATTTGGAATAGCGCGAAGAAGGGTGGAATTTGGAGAACGGCGCTCGTCGACCCGAAGTCGTATTCCAGTTATTTCCGAGACCACGTGTATGTGTATCAGGTAACTCGTGACGTTCGAAGAACTACTCGATTGCTTTTATCCGCGTTTCTAAGCTTGCATCGCTTACGCGCGGCAAGTTCTCTGTGGAGAACTTTACCACGTACGCTGGGTACGTACGCGTCGAAAGTTAAACGAGCGAGAGAAGCAGATACGGCGGATGCGAGCTCGAAACGCGCGCCCGCTTTCCGACTCGTTTCAAGTCGACTTTAAAACCCATTACAGCCACCTCCAATCGTGGCTTCGCGTTAGAAACAGTTATTCCCCTCGTTCCCCGTTTCTTTATTCCACAGTTCCCCACCATTTTTTTCCATTCACTATTCTTAAACATCCGAGTCGACCCTTTCGTCCACTCCGATTAACACGACTCAATCGACGTCCAAACACTCCCATGCCTTAACCAAACGTTTCTTACTATCACGAAACATCTCCGTCGTCCTCGTTGCAACCTAATTTCGCCGAATTTTCCCCAAAGTGCACGCGCGTTTTCCGTGGAAAGCGGCGCGCCGCTAATCCAGCCTGGAATCCAGCGAATGGGGACGCCGCGTGAGTAATTAGCGTGCGCCCAGCAACGGAGTAATCTCGATCGTCTCGAGCAACCCTGGTCCTTGAATAATCGAAACGCTATCGTTCGAGACACGCCCGTCACGATAAACGCCGTCGAATCGCCGACGGCATTTTATTGCCGGACGGGAATAATTTATGAGCAGCCGCGCGGTACGTTTCCGGAATGACTCGCGACGAGACGTCGCCGCCTCGGCCACTGGGGACCACGGAGGACCGTTTATCGAGCAGTACAATTATTTCGATTGGTCGAGAGATAGCATAATACGTCGACGCGACTGGTATGATACTCGAAACGTACCAGCTATTCGATCTCTGGTGGATTCCTGATTAAATTTCACTTTGAATAAATTATTAGAGTCACGCTTATGTATATCGTTACGCTAGGAGCTTGTATGCTTTTATATTCGCGACAATATCGACGATAATGTAATATAGCTCGTCTTCCTCTAACACGCGACGAAGCTGAAACGAAACCGTAAGGGCGACACGCTTTCGAACCATAAAATTAGAGTTTACCGCGGTGCGGAAGAGCGAAGGCTCGCTTGGGGGTGGGTTCGAGCCAGTGTCCTAAAGTGTAGCCTCCATTAGACGGGGTTACGTCCTCGAGCTGGTCAATGACGACCGATACGCGGCTCCAGAATGCGTTCAGCTCGGCGCTAATGATCGCGGGTCAACGACAAAGCTGGCGACTCGTGCTTTTAAGTAGTAAAGTTCGGTAATTGTCGGCCACCGGGTGCGCCAGGACGCGTCGTTATCGAGTCGAAGAGCCGCGCGACGACCGTTGTCGCTGTGGGATCGAATCACACACCCTCTTCTCGAACAGGAACGCGCAGTTTTACGCGCCACTCGATGAGCACGTAAACGAAGAAATTTTCGCGCATGACGATGGATCCATAGGTGATCGTGTCTGACTACAAATACGTGTGCTCCACTGAGCGCGATCGCGACCTGTTATCCGCTCGTTCAACTGCTTTATCTTTGGTTTTACGATTTCCGTCGCAGCTTTAAATTCCATTCGATTCGTGAACTCGAGGAGCAACAAACTGTGCCTCGAGCGTTAATTGAAGCGCAACATCGAAAAGGCGAGAGGGGCCCGCTATTATTCCAATCGTAATAGCCTCCCGCTCTCGATTTGATTAACAAGTTACGATTCGCGTAAGCCCCCCCCCCCCCTGCGTTGAATCAGCGCGTAACAACGTCGAGTTTCTCTGATTAATTATCATTCCTACCCCGGGTATCAGTCGCCCTCGAACGAGATCAAAGGTACGCGGGGGTCGTGGAAGGAAAAAGCTCGAGCTTTGACCGATTAGCCGATAAACCGATTACACTCTGCGACGGCTGGTCGAGAAATAATTGACTGGAAACTGTCGGCTGGAAGTTCGTCGTTTACCGTTCAATTAATTCCCGGTGGGTTCGATTACGCGGTAATTGGTCAACGGGGAACGGACGTGAAATCTTGCGACAGCGACGGGCAGACTCTTTTTTTTTTTCTTCTTCTTTTTTGCTGAAAGAGTTATCCAATTTTCAGAGGCACGGAATCAGATGCAAAGTTATGCACGGCAGCGTGAATAGCGGCGACTCTGTTGCGTTTCTGTCGAGAGCAGAGGAAGTTTTTTCGAGGAAGAAAGAACGCGACGGAGTCTCGAATGCCACTCGAGAACCGCGCAACTGGATTAAAAAGCTGGCAGCTCCGCAGGAATTTTCCAAAATCCACTTACCTCACCTCGCACCCTTCAATGTTTATTCCTCGATCTCTTACTGGTTACGGAGAGACACCACTAACGCAGATTCGACAATCCTCGAATATTATTAATTCAGACGAAAGGGTTCCTCCATTAAGAAGCTCCCCACGGGAGTAGATGGAACGAAATAGAAAGGAACAGAAAATTTGTGGAACCGCTGGCTCTCTCGCGTCTCTGCGTCCCCGAGGCGATAATTTCCGGAGAGTAGGTCTCGTTGTTCGACAATTAGTTTGTTTCAGTTCCACGGCAAGACCGTTGGGGTTAACGAGCAATTAATACGAGTCTCCCAGGCTGTCTCTCGTTAGAAGTCTTCCCCTTTGAGCATCATCGTTCATGTTTGTTCGATCGCTTTCGCTTCGTCGTTATTGATTCTACTCCAGTGCCTCTCCTCTCACGATCCGTCTCCATGTTTTTCTTGCTCCCGGTTGTTACAGCATCCCTCCTCGCTGTCCCTCGCGTCGTTACGCGTCTCGTTTTCTTCTCGAATCAATGTACGCGCGCCACGCCAGCTCCCACTTTATTTATCTTCCCCCGTTTCCGTTTTATTTCCGCACCCCCTCGTCTCTTCTGGTTGCCATTTCCTCCTCCGTCTCCGTTTCACTCTTCGCGCGGAGTCTCTATCGGCAAACACCGCCTCAAATGGCAAGCAAATTCCTCAAAGCCCTCCTCCACCGTGAAATCGCCGACGCCTTTGATATCTTTACACCGGTTCTACCCGTGTTCGAAGCTCGCGTCGCCATTATGGTGATTCGATGCGTTCGAGATCAAATACCTGCCGCAGGCAACAACCGTGCAACACGTTGCGTACCCATGGCTCTGCTGGTCATCGTTGACTCCGTTTAAAATGCTCGAGCTCTTCGCAAGATTTTAATGGCTGCCTCGAAGGCAAATCCTCTCCGTCGACGATGTACAAATTGAAGCTACAAGCCACGCGATCGATTCGTACAAATCCGAACTTCCAACGCGGGGATCCCAGAGAATCCACTGACCTCTACGCGGTACTCCGCACCCTCTCGACTCCCAAAGAACCCCAGAGCTAAGTCCATCCACCATTCACTCGTTATCCCACCAACGTCCCTTCTGCGTTCGCCTCGAATAAAGGAACCGCGACTCATCTGACGTGGATGAAAGCCGCGGGCAAAGGTCGCCGCGAGATAAATCACGCGGCGATGGACCCAGCCGGCCCCTTCTCGATATTCCGGAAGCAATTATGCGGACCAAGGGATCCAGCGGCAATGCTCTCGAGCCAGCGGACGATTAATCGCCTTGCCCCTGTTTTTCTTTCATCGATGAAATATCGAGGGGGGCCGTCCTCGACCCTTGCCGCGAAACAGACAGAGGGGCCACCTGGAGGAACGTACCGAGCAGGTGCTCTTTCACAACCCTCCCGTGGAAGAGGGTGCGGGCCTCGTCGATGGCCCCGCTGGTAATTAGAACGCGAGCCACTATCCGTTCTCAAACAGAGAACCGATCACGTCCCGTTCCACGCCTTTCTCGCCTTGGACGAGCCTCCCCTCTCGCTGGCGTCCGCCAGCACCCACTGTACACCAGCAACCCCTCGGTTTTCCCCGGCGTTGTTCACCCGCATGCCAGACAGCGGACGCAGCCCGGTCCAAGTGGATGGTGCATCAGCAATGCTAAGTAAACTGCGGCCAGAAACGAGCCCAGACCGCATCGACGATCCCCTATGCGTTCGTTCGTGTGTAACGTTTGCGGCTGGAACCAACCCCCGTTGCCATAGCGAACGGTGGCTCTATCGAGGGTTCGACGAATGCCATCTCCTTCGTGGGAAAGTATACAGTTCGCACGAATCGTTTTCGATACTTGGAAAGTTCGAATCGCGTCGCTTACGAGGCGTTGAAAATGTTCTCTGGCTACGTCTGATTTATTGTTGATCCGTTCCACTGAATTTCTGAGTTTTTTTAGTAAATAATGGGATTTTTTAATCATTTGGTTTCGAGTTTGGTTTTCGAAGCGTTCGCAGCTGCCACGGCAGGCATCGTTCCAAGAGGCTCGTTACCAATGCTCTCGAGCGTTGTTTATTCCCCTTCGCGTTCGTATCGCGAGAATTCCCGCCCAGAAGAGCGGTGGCCCGCGATCGAGCAGTTGTCATCGAAGGAACGACGCCTTATCGCCGGCAGTCGACGCGGATTTCGACGCCTCGTCTGTGTCGCGGCCGTGAAATCGAGCGAAAGGAACCACCCCGCCCATCCGCTCGTCACCCAGACTCGAGGTTCCACTCTCAGCGAGGTGAAATCGGACGGAAAGAGAGAAATATATTAAAGCGAGTCGAAAAGGGACGAGGGTGGGTGCATCGTTCGCGGCACCCTCGCGCACGAGAGCGAGAGAGCTGGTTCCCGATGGAGCACGGGAAGTTATCAAGCGACCGAGAGGATCGACAAGCTTCTTACTCCTCGTTCTTATTTCTATTCCATCCCTCGCTATCACGCGACCGTCGACTTCGACGCGGCTGATAACGAGGAACGCCGTCGAGATTGCTGGAAACGAAGCCAATCGAGACTCTCTCTCCTCGCAGGCCACCGTGAGGATCTTTGTTTTCGCATTTTAGAGCGCCTGTTTCAAAACCACCGATCGAATCTCCCTCGACGCGGGAATTCTTTCCACCGTGTACGAATTCCTCGACGAAATACCGTTCCTCCTCGATGGTCCAATTTGCGAAAGTTACTTCCTCTTTGGAGGAAAAATTTCTAAGGCGCTCCATCCCTCTCTCTCTCTCTCCCTCTCCTTCTCTCTGTCTACCTCTCTAGTTTACGAAGCGCCCGTTCCCAAGCGTTACGACGATGCGAGCTCGAATTTCGCATTCACCGGCTCACGCAGGGTTCCGTAACTTCTCCCTTAACCGCGTTCAACCCTTTCCCGATGGGGGGTTAAAAGAGCAGTTACAATCGCGTTCCCGGAGGGGGTTAGCCGCGTCTCGACGTCGAATAAATACCGCCGGCGTCGATTGCCGAACTTGAACCGCAGGGCGAGCGTTGTCTGCCGTCCCTCCGTCCCTATTTCCACCCCCTTAGGCTCTCCGCCGCTAGCTGACTCCGCCGTTCCCTTTGCTGGCTGCAGTCTTCCCTCTGCCTTCGAGAACGTCGAGCACGATCACCAGGAGTGCCGTTTAGGGTGAATTCGATGGGGTTGAAAAAATGCAAGGGTTGCTGTTTCAACTTCGCACAACATTTCGACATTTTTTAGCCGCGCCACTCGACGATTAGAGCACAGGAATGTTTCGAGTATCGATGTTCGCGAGTCTTCGTGGAACTCAATCCGAGTACGCAGCGCTCTGACAGTTTCGAAACGGCGACAATTGACAGATGAAACATCAGAGAGAGGGAGAGCTCGATAAAATCGCAGCGCGATCCTCTCACAAAGGAACAGATAAACCGATCAACTGCGCGCGCACAAAGGGAATCGTCGATCGCGGACGATTTTATCGGGACGGCGCAAAATACGGGAAACAACGGGCGCTAAACGATCGAAAACGCGGAAACTCTGGAATGGACCTGCGCGGGGATACACGGGAATAAGTAATTCCCGCGGTACGATCGGCGGACGCGGACGGGGCATTTTAATCGGGGGACGCGTTCGCGAATAATTCATCGTTTGTAACGCAGCGAACCAGTCGGGATTTTGGGGAACGTGACGCGTCGCATTTTATTAATATCCCCCTACCTCGAGCGTCCTGCTTTGCACTTTCCATCTTTTCTGCTTTGCGTCCGCGCTCGAACCGCGAGCGTGCTGCAACGATTACGTCGCGACACGCATCTGGACGATTATTCTTCTGCTCGCGTCGCGTCGCGCGTAACGAAAATATTAGCAATTTTTATCGGCCGGCAAAATACACCGGATAAATGCACGCAAACATTACCGTTCGAACGCGGTCCCATCGGCCATCCTGTCGAATAAAACGTAAACCAATCGGCCAGCATTTTCCACCGGGTTGCCAACAAGTTCGCGGTTCCCGCGAATCGTTCGCTGACGCGCGAAACGCAACGCGAATCAGCATACGTTGCGAGCGGTCTACCCTCGACCACCCCCGCAACGTTTGTGTATTTTTCGTTGCATTTTTTTCTCCTTTCTCTTTCTCTCTCTCTCTCTTCTCCTGTTTCTCTGTTGTTGATACAGAGATACGCCACGATCGACGAGTATTTAACGTCGAAATTCCATTTACAGATATGGAATTTCCGGCAGCAGTGATTTTCACCCCCTCCCGCGTTTGTTACACGGAAATATCTAACCGCGGATTTTTCTTTCGCGAAATTTTCCCCCGGGTTTTCCGAAGAAATTAAAAGTTATCTTTAATTTGGAAAATCTACCGCCAGCGATGTTAAGTTTTAATTAAAACGTGCCCAGGGTTGATGCGATTTTGCGGGATTTTCGTTTCATTGTCCTTGTCTTGGATTTGAGAAAAAGAGAGGGAGAGGTGGAGACACGGGGAAAAAGCATCACAGACGAATATGGCGCGCGGAACGAAGGCTGGCCGTGATATTTAACTTCGTAATTGATAAATATTGTATTTACGCGCGCGGAAATAAACCACCGCCGCGCAGGTTCCTCGATGAAATTCAAGAGATACCGTGGAATATTTCATGCCCGAGGAAACGCGTCGCGTTTTAATCGAACGGGCACTTATACGCGAATTATATAGGTAAATATTTAACGAGCTCCATGCACCGTTTAATTACTTTTTAACACGGTCCACCTGATGAATCTCGTTCCGCCGCCTGAAACACTTCCCCGCGCCATCCTCCGCCTGCATATAAAATTAGAATCGGAACGTTCGATTTAATTTTTTCAACCGGCTCTCACCCGTCCATCCTCCATGGAATAATTTCCTTTTATACAACCTGTGAT
Organism: Xylocopa sonorina; assembly: GCF_050948175.1. Classification (NCBI taxonomy): domain Eukaryota; kingdom Metazoa; phylum Arthropoda; class Insecta; order Hymenoptera; family Apidae; genus Xylocopa; species Xylocopa sonorina. The sequence goes on from NC_135198.1 coordinate 11,854,511, forward strand.
ACCTCAAATATCCCAAAACTCCTTTTTCGTCCTCGAGGGAAGCTTCGCGTAAGAGAAAACACCCAAAAATAACAACTCGCCCCATGCTTCGCAAAACCAGACGAGACAAGCGTAACTCGATCAGGCGTTAGTCATCTGCAAGAGCGCCTCTCGTATTTGCTGATTAGCCAGCAACAGCCAGAATGGCTACCTAAACGGCACTTTTCTCCGCCAGGCAACTTTCCTCGCGCGAGTGCGAAACGAAGTTTCGAACAAACTGCGTCCGCCCCTCTCCGCTTCGAGGGCGGAAAAAAATCGAGGAGAAAAAGCGTCGAGGTTGCCTGGTCCTGGAAGCGTCAGCTTGCTCGTCCGCCAGCCATCTCCCAAGTTCCACGGAAGTATGCATATTACCGGGACGATTTTATTAACCCTTTAGAGGGGCTCGTCGCGGAGCATCGGTTATCCCGGCTCGTTAGAGCCAGCCTGGAAACTCCTGGGGGGTGAAATGAATTTTTCGACGTCGAGGCGCGGCCACTGCGCTACGAGCGAATCGCTGTTGTCCATCTCGTCGAGTTAAACTGTTTTTATCGCCGTTTAATGGAGCGACGTTAACAGCCGCGGCGTTACCATGCAAATGCCGCGAGTTCTCCAGTTTTTCACCGCGATGCCTATCAATATCGCGATCCGTGGTTCGTTACACGGCCAAATTTCAGATAACCGGTGTACCCTCTCGACCCTCGTCGAGAGCGTCGCTCCTGCGACGACCTCCGCGTGTTCCTCCGCGAAAGCCACTGCTACCAACTAGCTGGACGCGCGTTAATTTCGAGTGGAATAGATCTGAGTCCACCCTCGAGCAGCCTTGACGCGATAAATCTCTGATACCGCGGAAACGTTTCCATCGCACGCAAACAATTTTCGTAAAAATGTCCCGCGTTGAATGGGACGCGGACAGAGGCCGCGCTCGTTCCCTGGCCCAGCCCGTTTCAACGTCGAGCGCGCCTTTTATCGCCGCGTGGAATCTTGCTTAAAAAATGGCACAATGTCGAGAACGAGCCCTCCAGCGCCGCGCGTTCTGCGGAAGCGGTCGTCGATCCGTGCCGGAATCGACGAGCCGTATTCACCGCGCTTTTCAACAGGGCCAGCGCCATTATTCCTTTTCGTTATTATTACCGCGGCTGGCTCGATAACGCGAGGGCGTTGCGGAATCGACAACAGCGGTTGATGGATGGAAGAGAATCGCGATCGGCCAATGGATGGTCCTGGCCAGAGGCGTCGATTGACGGCGATAGTGCGCGAATAAAGGTTCCATTTTTACGGGAGGAACGTCGCGCTGTTCGCGAAAGAAGGCCTGCACTTCGATGACGATACGCGTGTGCGACGAATCGAAACGAGCTTGACTCGCTGTTCGATTAATCGCGTCTAGCGAGTCGCAATCGGTAGGCGAGGATGGTTGGTAGTTTCATCGAGGGCGCATTGTGCAGCCACGAGGCAGGATAAGCTTTTTAAAAAACCGACCAAGTGGCTGGACCAGTGCCAGCTGAAAGAAAGTCTCGAGCTCGAGGGGTTAATTGGCTTAATTTCCTTGAAGAATGAGGACCGCTTTCGAGCTCCGTCTTCCTGACGGTTTCTTTCTACCAACGAAAACGTTGTTTCTCCTGGCGAGCGAGTTGCTTCTTCCTTTAACCTTCCTGCGGTTCGAGCCTCGTCTCGCGCAGTAATTACCGCTCGTCGCTTCTCTTTCAAAAACGAAATTTATTTTCTGGAAACTGTTCCTCGTTTCATTCTGACGCGTTGTAATCGGTTAATTCGCGTCAGATCTGTTCTGTTGCTGAAAAATACACGCCTCTTAATGAATAACCTTCTTCTCATCGAGAAAGCTAACCAAAAGCAAACGCTTCGCATCGTTCGCAAAGCGCGTCGCCTGAAACTTTGATCGATCCCTAACGAGCCCTTTGTCCCAGCCTGAAAACAGTCGCAGCTTCTTTCAGGCCGCGACGAACGCCCCTGTCCCAGCCAGACTAAACTCCCCAGGATTCGTCGCTAATAATTAACCGCGGCGAGCGTAGAAAACGGCGGTCCATTATCGCCACCGTGCTTTAAAAGCCCTCTCCGTAAACCGCGTAATTTTCCTCGGGCTGGTCACGACGCTGTATCGTTCCCGATCAATTATTAAAGGGACAGGACGCTTGAGCAACGGTGCGAGGAGCACTTGGTGGCTCGCGTGTTCGCAACCGATGGCCGGTTGCGAAATTAATGCCTCGTCCGGGGAATTAGGGCCGGGTACGTGGCCAGGGGGATCAGGGAGGGCGTCTCGACGTTAAATCGATGCTCCTAGAAACGAGGCGGCGGATAAGCAGCTTTTATCGCGGCCCAGAAAACGAGGTACGGGCTTTGAAATATCGAGCGCTGTCACGGGTTGCCACGATGATTTCGAGGAGGGCCGCACCGCGGGGTGAGGATCGATCGCGCGCGCGTACGGATTTAAAGCGCCGCGACGACGGAGGGACAGGGTGAACAGGGTGCACGTGGCCAGCTCGTAGGTCGAACGAGATTGATACGCGGCTTTGGAACGGCCGGGGAAGAAGGTCAAAGGGTGGACGCAAATCGGACGAGAGGACTGCGAGAGGATGCCTCCACGTTGTTTGCACGCGTCCCCCGTCTCCTCTCACCGTTTTTCCGCCGTACAAATTGGATAAACATACCGCTTTTGTAGTCGACCGGCCACTGCGCGACAATCAACGGTTAACCAGCCAAGAGCATCGCTGGTCCTCTGCCCGCCAAGACAGGCCCTTTAATGGAACACGGCACAGTGAAACGTGGAAAAAGCGTACTCGAAACGGGTAATTAAACGATCCGGTTGCTTACAAAGGGAACCGGATACCAGACGACGCGCGTGTCTGTTCGTTTCGCAGCGGGACCAGTCCTGGACGCGATCGAAGCCCGCTTCGAACGATTAAAAGTGAAATTTCTACTCCACCCCCTGCGATGACATCCTTTTCTTCTTTCCACTCCGCATATTCTTGCATTTTATTGGTGAACCGTTGCGACAGAGCGGAGAATCAACGAACTGCGATCGAATTTCATGTCGATGCAAAAATCGCGATCGACTATCGCGAGGGTAAGGGGTAAGGGAATTCTTGTACCGCGGAGGGCTAATAGAGAATCATCGTTAAATGAACCGCGAGAAATTCGAAGAATTTCGAAGAATGCCCGGCAGAAGGAGGCCGAAAGGACGAGCGCAGCGTCCGCAGAGAGTCCAGCGGCATGCGATGTAACCATCGTGGCGTAAACACGCGGCGTTTTCAACGGAATGTCAATATTCGACAGTTCAATTAATCCCCGATGCATCATCCCTGCGGGGATCGTATGGAGGACACAGTGTCCTCGAACTGCATTCCAGTCGTAGTGAAAACCACCAGCGCGATACGCGTAGAGAGCGACAGAGAAGGAAAGAGAGAGAGATGAGAGAGAGAAGAGAGGGTTTACATGGCCGTATCCAGCGCACAAGCCGCGCGCTGCTACGCCGCTCGATATTGTCTCCCGGATAAGTGGCAGCGGGAAAATGCGCTTGACACTTATGAGGCAACATTTCTCGGGGACGCGGCCACTCTCTTCCGGTCCCCTCGTTCCCTACGCTTTTTCCCTGTCGTCCCACTTGCGAGCCGTTCGCCAGCTTGCAAACGACGCGTGTCCGGAATGCAATCGGAAGCCGGCGGAAACTGCCAATGCGTCGACCCGCTGTTGTTTCCCTCTCACCTGTCGATAACGAAACGGGACGCGTCCCCGCCTTTTTCCTCTGTTTTTCATTCTTACCGCCTCGCGATGCCCGTGCGACGTAGCGTTGATTTCCTCCAAAGCAGAAGTCTGCGCTGGTTTATTGCATTCGAACGCGAATCGCGCGAGCAGACAGTAACAGAGGCGAATCAATGGGTCGTAGAAGCGAGGACAAAAGAAATTAGCCGTCTTCGCGTTCTCGAAAGACGCTCGAGCCGCGTCTCAAAGCTAACAGCGATGTACGAGCGCAGGTGCGCGACACATCCCCTGGAACGAAATCACAAATTCCACGCGGCGCGTTGTTATCGTGGCCAGGCAGGTATCGCGCATAATTTCACAGCGGCGCAAATTTGCCTCGACGAGGGTGGACGGACGGTTCTCGCCTCGATTCCCCGCGGTCTGGCTCCCACGGAAAGAGAACCGTCGTCGTTCCGCGTGGATCGTGCCGGATCACGATTTCCGGCGCGATCAACGGACGCGGCGCCGCTCGGCTGGCCCTCGGCGTGCACGGTGCAGAGAAGATTTACGAGCCGCGTACGCGATCTGTCCACAGAACGGACGTGCCAGCAGCGAGAGCAGCGAGGACGGCGCCGGGAGCAGCGCCAGCACCTCGCGAGGAGCCGGAAGCGGATTCGGGTGCACTGGTGGGTGGCGCAGCGTCTTTGGCGCAGTCTCCGGCCGGGAATTGAGGCTCTACGAGTGTGCACCGTGGAGCCCGGAGGCTTGGGCCTCGCCTAGCATCACCTGTCCACTGATCGCCACCAGGTAGGTCAAATGTTTGCTTCTCTTCAATAAAAACTAGGTAATAAATAGATACGACATGTTACATGTATATCTGATCATACGTAGATAGTTCTACTAAGAGTCTCTATTATCGCTTGTAATTGAACTGAAGCGGCTGCGCTGCTTCAGTTTTTGCTGTGCTGTAAAGATGGAGGAAGAAAGAAGGAAGGAAAGGAAAGGGGAAGAACGTTTCGTCCTGGGCCTGTTAGTGGACTCATCAGTAAGGCTACCTAGCAGGCCCTGCCTTAGACGCTGGGATATTAGGGACAGCTCAGAACTTCTGTATATTGGAAACGATGGGTCATCGGGTACTTTCAGGAAAGTGCAAATGGTGCTGTCCCTCTAGTGGCGAGTGCCGCCACGGAACTTTCATTCAACCCTGGATATTCCATCGCGGATCGAAACCCCTAGCGTAGTAGCTGGCGTACAATTGGCGGAGTCGAGCGCGTCGATAATCGCAACGAATAGGTCCGCGAAACGAATCGGCGTCGCGCGCGTTTTAACGGTCCGGGCACGTAACGGGCGGGCAGCCACGCGGGCGCGTATAATAGTCTTAATTAAAATAGTGGTCTAACGAACACCGCTAACTGCGGTAATCCGACGTGGCTCATTGGTAATCCCCAGCCGGAGCCGGTGGACACGAATGCGTTACGTTGGCTGGCCTGCTGGTGGCACGATCGACTGGAACCGGCGAGTGGCTGCGATATCGAACCGGATTCCACGCCAACCGTGCGCCTCTGCGTGTGTGCGTACAGCTGGACGACGTGACACCTTCGCGGTTGTCTGTCCACCGAATATCACCCGTGCACGATCGGCACTGTCGCGTGCACGCGGTCGCCTGGTCGAGGGAGTGGATCGGTCGTCTAAGCGTCTCCTGAGATCGGTTTCGAGACCCTGTGGTGTGAAACGATGGGTTTTCTTCGAGAATAATACTCGCGGATGTCAGTAAAGAAGATCGTAGGACTTATCGTCGTGTAGACTACTTGTTCTTGTAACGAGTAATTCGAAGATTCCAATATTTCGACGAGAAAAATTCACGATTCGAGGGTGGACAATCGTCGACGAAGGATAAACCTAGCGATGCCTCGAACACGGAATCCGCTAGTCGATGGGTACATATCGTTAGTCGAGATTAGGCGAGGTTAACGGAACGCCGCCCTCTCGAGCGTCTTCTCAAACAGTGACGCGCCCCTCGTACCATCGTCCATCCCCTCGCAAATGAATTATTTATCAATCAAAATCCGACTCGTGTCCCACGGCTGCCGCCCTCTGCCCTCTGCGGTGCTCAATTTTATCTCGAGCGACGCTCAGCGATAGCATCCGCCGTCATAATGCGCCGTGTTCGTGGGAAACAGCCGGGTCCATTTGTTCGCTCGCGGTACCGTGTAACCGGAGACCCGTTTGCCCCCGGGCGACGTAAGATAGAAACAGAGGCGGAAAGAGACGCGAAAATGACCGCGTTTCTCGGAATTGGATTTTCGCTGAAGGTGAGGGGAGGGGTTGCTCGCGATCCGGAAAGTTAATGCAGCCTGGGCCGAGGGAGCCGCCAGACGGCACCCTGTGGTTAATTCTACGCTACCCTGGAAACGGCGTAACCGATCTCGCTCCCGATGTTTAACGCTGAGGGACCAACCGGAGGACACACGAGTCGTCGTGATTCCGCAGCGTTCGGAAAATCGAGTTTCGGTTACCGTTCGCCTTGGCGAAGTCGCGGATATCTGGGAATCTTGGGAAGGGGAGCGAGTCGAGCTCTTCTCGCGTCCACCACCCCCTGCGAGAGATTTAATCGGGTCACCGTCTCTTTATCGTTTCAGCGTGGAACACATTTTCGAATCGAGTTGGTTGTTGTTATTATTATTATTATTATTATTATTATTATTATTATTATTGTACGCGTCGTACATTTTGCACGATCGGGTGAATTACAAAATAGGGGAAAATTAGTGGTTTAAATCGGCAGTCTGGTCGCATGTGCGCGTCGGGATACTCGGCTAATTGAGGAACGTGATTATCCTATCGTTAAATTATTATCGACGGTGTACAGATTTCACGAGGTAATCAATGCTAGTAATCGAATCAATGATACGCGGTACACGAGCGCGAAAGAATCGAATTCCCGTGTTTTCGCGTGGAATTGCGCCGGACGGGGCGACAGAGAAAACCAACGGGATCATTGATTGAACGACGGGAACAGTGATTTTTACCGGCCCGTTGATTAATATCGCGATCACCGCTTCGATTTGTTCGTTGAAAAGCGTGACAACGACAAAAAAAAAGACAGGAACGGAGGGTAAAAAATACACGCGAAAATGTAAACACGTAGCCGCGTAAGCGAGCGGCGTGGAAATTAAAAATCGACCGATTTCCACGGAAATTGCGCGGCGTTTCGCTCGTTTTATTCTATTATCAGCTAGTTGCATCTATTATTAGTCTATAAACGTCCCGTGTGTTCGAAATATCGGGAGGGGATGGGCCTCCGCTCGTTTGTTTTAATCGCGTCGAAAATTTATTTACTCGACGAAGATGAACGTTGATAAATCGGATTAAACGATAAACCGGCTGCCGTTCGACGAAACATTTTCACGAGTATATTCTATTTAGATTGAAACAAAAAAAAAACAAAAATAAAAAAATGAGGAACAAAAGCGACAGGGAAGAAATTATGATCGTTAACCGCGGGTGGATGAGCTTTAAACGTTGTTTACATCTAGCCCGATAGCCAGCGTGTCGTTTAAATGGCCGTCGTCGCCAATGGGGTGATTAATAGCGCCGATCGTAATTAACGATTTAGCGCGGTGTTCACGGAAACTCGAGAATCACGCTGGTCCCACAAACTCCCTCCACGCCATGACGGTAATCGTTACCGAAGTAATCACCGAAACTACCCTCGAACCAGCGGCAACTCGTTCGGTTATTAATTAAGAAGGATACGCTGCACGGATCCTCGAACCGCTTCGATTCCTCGAGGACCCCACGCGTCCCCTCTCGAAGAATAATTCCATATTCCAGGCTCGCTTCGAGGTTTTCCAAGGTTCTCGATCGCGAAGGACTTGGGCGGAGTGTCTGTTTCCACGGGGCTGGAACTACTCGCGAAGTATGTACAAGGACTCGGTCGTTTAATGGCAGAGCGGCTTTAAGCAGCTTCTCGTGGCAGACTTGCCCAAAGTCATCCCCGGCTGAGTCGAGTCCGTCTTTGTCGCGGTAATACGGAAACTCGGTCTGGTACAACGGTACGCGCGTAAGATTACTCAACCGCTCTCTCAGCTGCGACGACGGAACGAACCAAGAGAGAGAGAGAGAAAGAGAGAGAGAGCCCTCAGACGTGCGACAGTCTCTGTTCCGGATATAGCTGTACCGATGAGACCCAACCGTCAGACCACCCGTCAAACTATCATCCCCCTCGTCTGCCACCCTATTATCCTTTCCTGTATTAAAATAGACGAGCTGTCCGCGAAATTGCGCCAACTCGAAACGTAAACAGCAACGAATCGAGAGGTGGAAATTTAAGAAAGGTGAAAGAAGAAAGTTTTCAAGCACAAGACTAGAAAATTGCGAGTCATCGATCGAAGAGCAAAGATCGTGTTTGGCTTACGTACGCGAACGCTCGTGAACCACGGGTATTAATCGAAGGGGTAGCCGATAATTAACGGGCTGGCGGCTTATAAAAGTTAAGAACCGTGACCTTGCCGCGGAGCAGCGGCAATCCCCTCGCAAAGAGGGCGGAGGAGGAGCCCGCGCTGGAAGCGTTCCAACCCTCCCACACACGGGGCCAACGATTGCCTGGTTAATTAATAGCGAGTGATTAATCGTCGGAGGATGGGGATACCCTCGTCAAACAAACCTTTGACGAGGTCCCCGGCCTCGTACGTGATCTGCGAGCACGAAACGATGAGAAACCAGGGGGTTGAATTCTCCTTCGTTATTCTTCGCTTTTGGTTACCCTCGTTACAATTAAACCGAGCCGTCTCCTCCCCTCTTCTTCGCTCGTGTCTCCTCGGAACGATTTAAAACGCGATCGTCTCTCGATGGACGAAAAATTTCAACCCCATTTAACCGAGGAAAGAAAAGGGGTGCGAGTGTGATGGGGTGGGGGGGGGGGGGGGGGGGGGTGGAAACGTTGGCTGGTTCGAAAACCGCGGCCCGATATTGCTTGTCGAGGCAAAAGTCAGAGTCTACGTCCTGCGAGACGTTATTAATCCACATCGATCGGGGAACGGAAGCCGCCATTCAGCATTCGCGGTCGAGCAAGCAAGATTTCCGGCTCGCCACGCAAAACACGCGACCGATAAAGCGCGCGCCGCGTCTCATCCCCTGAAATATAGCTTGGTTGGCACATCGTCCTCCCTCGTCTTACCTTGTCCCGCGTGCGCGCGCGTATACACGAGCGAGTACTCTCCGCCGCCGCTGTCCCGAAAGGGGGTTAAACGCTCGTGATTTATGTAAGAAGCTCGCCGTGCCCGTGGATACGGTCTCGAAAGAGAGACAGCGACGTGGCTGGGAGTCGTCGCCGGAGTTAGAGAGGCGGAGGCGAAGCGGAAGAAGCGAGGAAAAGGCCGCGTGACGGTACGTCAGCCGAAGATATGGGAATTTCGCGGCATTAGAGAGTGCCTGGTGGATCTGACGTCTCCTTCTGACGGGTCTCCGTGCAATTTTCGACTCGCTTCCGAGCGGATCTGTCGCGGCGGTGAAGAATCGCCCCGCTGTGGAAATATTGTTGCGCCCTTCCATCGCAACCGAGGACGAACACGATCGGCCAGTTTCTTCACCCCTGAACCATCGTTCGAACGATTCGCGACGAAAATCGGACGCTTCCGCGAGGAAATGTCTTCTCATTTGGGAAATGATTTCCCAATGGCACGGAATGATTAACGAGCAGCCGCTGTTTTGTTTTAATCGTGGAAAAACACGCGGCCAGGGGTGGACGGCCGAACGAAATGCATATTCAACGAGGTGACATGAAAAACAGCCACTTAAACGCGGCGACCGTGCAACCCCGGTCGCCGCCGCGGTTACTTGTTCCTCGAACTTTGTTCCCTCTTTCGAGGCAACTTCCTGTGAAACGGCGAACGCACGTCGACGCGTGCACGTTTCCGTCATTCTTGTACTCGTACGTGATATTCATCGTTTCATTCTCGACTTGCTTCGTTTGACTATCCACGGTGCTATACTACTTACTGATCGATGTGAATACTGCGCGTTCAATCTGATCTACCTGTAACTTTGGTGTTTATTTAATTACCAACGGAGTCTAAAGCCACGTGAACTATAAATTTGCTCGCTAACAGACACACTTGTTAATCACACCCCGAATGTAGCGCGCAAGCTCTTTCGAAACCTTGCGATTAGACTGAGTGGAAAGAAAAATCCAACGATTTCGAGGCGAGAGGGCGAAAGGGAGCAGGTCGATTGGATTCTCTGGCGAGCCATATTTAAAATCGGGTCCCAGGGTGGCGCGGCGTATCGACCAACGCGAGCAGACTCGCGCCCTTCCATTCGCCCACCCACCGTAGAGGGTATCGCCGTGGTAGACATTTATTTCGCGGGGCTTTTCGGATTTGACGGATTAGACCGTAGCTCGTCGATGGCCCCGCAGCCGCGGCGATATTAATGCCCGTCGAGCCGCACGCGTCCCGTGAAGCGCGACGCGAAACCAGCGCGCGCGGACTGCCTGATCGAGCGGCGAGGAGGAATGCAAAAACGCGCTGGTAGCAGCTCGAGAGGACTCCTGGTAAAAATCGCCTCGATAGATAAGACCGCTAAAGGCGCCATTCGTCTCGTGCGCGGTTGATGGCCGCGATAAAGTTTCTTTCGCCTCGAAGTGGCTTAACACGCCTCTTCACCGACGATCTTCGCCACCCATTCGGATAGTTTTGCCAGCCGCAAAAACCGGATATCGCGGACGAACAACGTGCCTTCCGGACGGGATTCGCCGAGTTAAAAACGTGCGATTCGACGCGGTTGAAGAATGGGCCTCGTTGGGGTGGAATTATAATGGACGCGGTATCCGAGCGGAATGGGTGGACGCGGTCGACTTTCGTCGAGGGGTGGCGTTCAAATCAACATTTCTGCGATAGACTTTTTAAGCGGAGAATGGACCAGGGATTGGCAAATTGCTAGCAGTCGTTAGAAAAGCCTCTTTCACCGCGCAGTTCAAACACTACACCCTCTTTTTCACCCTCTCTCCAGCTTCGTTCCTCTTCGCGAGAGCTTTTCTGAAAACAGAGGCGCGCGTATTCGACGATCGAGTGTGTTGAGAGTAACAAGGGACGAAGGAAATCGAATTTCAACGGGGGGGCCAGAAATTTATTAGACGGCGCGGACGCCGTAAAGTGCACTCGAAAATTCGAGCAGCCTATCCGTTTTAAGAGGCTCGCCGCTCGTTTTCGCGCTCGCCGTATCCACAGGTTGCTAATATCGATCCCGATGCCGATCTTTCGCCGGCAAATTTTCGTCTCCCTTCCCCGCTGATCTCTACGCGCGCGCGCGCGTGGCTGCGTTGGCTTTTTTATATTCACGGCAGTCGCGTTTATTTATTATCAGCCGGTCGACGCGAGCCGCGACCATCAATTCGGATTAACGCCTGTTCGACAACAGTTTCCGAACCGCAGTCACTTTTCTCGTTACACTCGTTGCTGGGCGGTCTCGTCGTTGTCACGACCTGATACAAATTTATGAAACGACAAATCGCGCGAATTTACCCTCGAGACGTCTCTCGATTCGCTCTCCGTGGCCATCGAGACTGCGTACCGTCTGCTGGATGTGGTTCTTCAGAGATAGAAACATTTTTATCTCGTAATGAATTGCATACATTAAAGTTTGTTGGTTCTATTTTCAATTTGAACTCGTAAAATAACTTCAAATAGAGAAACTCTAAAGGTGCTTGTCCAGCAGAAGACAACACGTCCGCCATCGAATCCAGAATCAATCGCGAGGCGATTCTAAGCTCCGTCCAAGGTAACGGAGCGACAAGACGAACAGCCACGTGGAAAACAACAGACGTTCTCGCGTTGTCCCGTGAAATTGCGTTCGACGCATCGCTCTTCCTCCGCCGCCATCATTCAATAAAGGGAAAGTAACCGCGTCGAAGTGTACCAGCGAAGGGTAGACGAGGCGAAAGGGTGCTCAGCTTCCATTTGCCGACTCTCCGTTCCGTGTCCGCTCCCGAACCCCTCGCATTCACCCCTTTCTTGCCTCGCGCGTGTCTCCTACTGTCCCTTTTTCCGACTTCCTCTTTCCCAGGCCCCAGGCCAAGGAAACTGCGGCCTGGGCTTTTTCGCGGTGGTCAGGAAGAATAGTGGACCGCAGAAGAGAGCGAGAGAGAGGAGAGAGGAAGGAAGAAACGGTGGAAAGAAACGTGCACGGGGTTACTCTCTCTCTCTCTGTGCGCTTCGCCCGGGGAACAGGAGAAATATTTCCACGGGTTCGTAATTTATAGAATCGCTGCTGAAACGGCAGATCCAACGCCGCTGGAACAGCTTAAAATCCGGTCGACGTAATTGGATGAAGCCTCGACGTAACCTTTCACGTGATTGTGAACCGTGAATCCTTCGTAATTCTGCCCGCCGCCTTCGCCTCTCCCTCTCTCTCGCCACCCGCCCGCCCTTCTTTTTGTACTTTCATTTTCCCTTCGATCCGAGCAGAAGCTTCTATGATTCCCACGGAGCGACGAATCATCGAATGGAATTCAATTCGTCCGCTGGATCCACTCGAAGCTCTTTCCGTTGCAGCACTGCAAGCATTTGCTGCGTCCCTGTTTTTTATAAAAACCAGTGGGGTCCGTAAAGATCGTGTCTGATTTATCTTTTGAAGTGGTTGGATCCTCCATCGAAATAGCACGGGGAACAATTATAATTTCTCTTCATCGTAGGCAAATAAAATTGCGGTCGTACGCAGAAGGGGTTGGAATTCTTTTCAATTCCACCGGCGTTTCCAATCTACGTGCCGCGCGATTTATTTAAATCCCTACCACGGCTCTCGAATTATGTTTTCCACTTAATTTCCATCCGAACCGCGCGTTATCCAAACTCCGCCGCGATTCTATTCCTCCTATCGCTTACATCCGGCCCCGTGAGCCGGGGTTAACTCGCTCGCGCCGCCGGAGAGTCTTCGCCAAATACACCCCGGCGTATATTGCGCAAACTCTTCACCGAGCGTAATTGTATTCGAGAACTCGCGTACTCGCGTGGAATCACCGCTGGCAAGGACTTGGGAACACGATTCCCGCCATCGTCGCGTTGGACTGAGTCGCGAAAAAGAAACAAACGGGCCGCGTATCTGCGGACGCGCGCGTTAAACGACGTTTCAACCCCTTCGTTCGATGTCTCGACGTCTTCGAACCCCTGCGACTGTGATTCTAATGATCGAGAATTATCAGAGACGATTAGAAATTTAATCGAACGAAGCGAAACTGTTGATCGATGTACACTCCTTGATCGTGTAATAAGCAGCGGACAGTGAAACGCAGGATCGCAGCGGAATTCCATCCGGAAGTTGTCTCGTTCTCATCAAATTTCAAACCGTAATCCCCTCTCCGCGATTGCAACTCGAGGTTCCGAGGCAATTCACCCCGGAACGCCACGCTTCAATTTACCCTATCCGAAACTAAAAGCAGACTCACGCGAGGGGCCACGGAGCGGGCAAACGGATCGAACTTCCGTCCCTCGGTTATTGTAAACGCGTGGATTCCATGAAGCAGAACAACGACGAAGGCCAGACAGAGCTGCACCACGGTCTGAATTCTTCTGCCACTCGCCGTTCCTCCTCCCAGCCTCACCTACAGCGAGACGGGGTCCGTTTGTTCGTCGTCGCCAGGGGTGAGTTAACCGTCGACGTAAACGTGGATCACTTTTACGCGGGAACTTGGCCCCGTTCGAAGCGTTCGCGTTCAAACGAAATTGGATTTTCATTGCGAAACACGGGGCCTCGGTTAATCCCCTCGTTTCTTTCTCTCCATCCCAGGCTTCCGCCTTGGAACGACGCTTATGAAAACGTGGAAACGAGCGCCGATTCGAAGTATTACGAGGCGAGGAGGCGCGGTGAACGCGTAAACGATGACGACGAAATTTCATTTCTATCTAAACTCGGGAGGGAACGTTCGATTGACTTCTCGATAAAGTAAGAGAGAGAGAGAGAGAAGAGGAAAATGGAACGAGAAGGGGTTGAAAAAAGAAGTGGAAGATCGTTCGAGGATAGAGGATGATAAATAAAAGAGGAAGGGACGAATTGAAAATGGAAGGAGAGGAAGAAGGAGTTACAAGTCAGTGTGAAAGATGGGGCTTCGATAATCGAACCGGTAGTGAACCGGATCAATTAAACCCCCGGGGTGGGCGTTAATTATTGAAGGTGTCGTCGACAGTTTCCTATCGCACGTGCGATCCTCCACCCTTTCGTTAACCCCCCGCGATATTCGAGACGAGTTTCAGGATTTTCACCAGCTCCTTCCATTTCCACGGTCCGCTGCTTCGTCCGTTCTTTTTTTCTTTTCTTTTCCTTCGTCTCTGTCGCACGATCGTTCCCACCGATTTTTCTTATCTCCCTCGACTGCGAGACCTCGTGCCACGGAGGTGGTTCGTTGCGTACGACACGGCTCGCCAAGGGGCGAACTACCCCATGGAATTATTCAGACGACCGAACGCGCTGTTTCGTCGTGATTCTCCGTTGTTGCACGCGTGTGGACGACTTTTACGAGGACGCGAGGCTGGTTAAAAAGAGATTACTTGGGAAATCGCGTCGATAGCGGCACGAAGTTACGTGAGTTTCAACCCTTAACACGGCTACGCGCCCTCTCCTATCGTCGCTCTCGATAACTGTTCGGTTCCCGAAAACCATATACTTCAAAACTCATCCCATAATTCATTACGAGATTTATGCCACGGTCGGAATGGCTGCTATTTTTGAGAAGGGTCTTTAGTTTTCCTTCGCCATCTGGGTGCCAAATTCAGATGGTACGTGACTTTACACACATTTTGCAATTCCTGGCCCTAACTTATCTCAATAGCATGCACCGTGTCGTAAATCTCCTCACCTTCCACAACCCTCGAAATCACCCAAACAGACTGTGACCACATGGACAGCTCCAACAGATTCGACAGACCTGCACTTACCTTTACCTCTTGTTTCTATACCTACCCGCATGTTTTTTAGCATTTTTCCGCCTTTTCCCACTCTTTACTTTTCCTTTACCTCGACACACCCTCACACCAAGGACCTCACCAATCACTGATCCACAACTTCCATTTCCACCAGTCCAACCACCCTCGACGACTCTATATAACCAGACAGATCTTCGCCCTCAGTTGGTTCTACAAAATCATTCATTCCACGACGCATCAGCACACACATCAATTTTACCACGAGATACTTGTACATAGTTGTAATTTAGAAGTTAAATATACGTTACAAAAATTGAAACAGATAGTTGTTCTTAATTGGCGGCTATCGAGTACCCAGAAACACAAGTTTGACGGTACAATAACTCTTGGCAATTTCCTCGTCTGCGCTTCGTTATTAAATGATACCCAGTGTAAGAATAATTATGGTACTATTCGCGACGAATTTATCAAAGGAAATCATTGAAATTACGCTAATTCAGCCGTGCAGTTTGCGCCAAGCGCGCAACAATACACCCGGTGGAACTGTACCGTCGACGTCGCACGAACAGCTTCGATCGTTGGCTAATGGCGGACACTGATTAACTCGAGGGCGTAGAACAGTGGAACGCAACAGTTACGGAATACGTTAATCATCTCGCGCAACGTCCGAACGGCCATTCATTAGGGCCGGTTACTCGAAAGGGTAGTTCCGCGTTCCCCGCGAGCCGCGCAACTTTATTTCACGCTTATCCAACCGTTGAACAAGTTGCTGCGCGTGATAACCAACGACGGGTCGCCGCGTCGGCCAATTACTGCGTGTTAACAACGTTACGCGGTATTACACGGTCCATTTTTAACGACGGAATCCCTCGTTGGAAGATTACAACGACCGAGCGACCCTCTCGCAATTGAATCATAGCGCGAGCCCACCCCTTGCTCGCGTTTTTTCACTTATTTTCCCACGTAGCCGCGCAGATTTTCCCACAAACCGCGACGCTAACTTTGCAGAAACTGTACCCGAGTTCCGTTTAATCTCTCGCGGAGCAGAGATCGCGATCGGATGTCTTCAGCGTTGGAAATTGAACTCGTTCTTTAGACGTGATCTCAGGGTGGTTTCAGGGACCATCGTTTGAAGATCGCGTTGTTGCCATGGAATCCACGCGGCCCTTTAAACGCTCGAGCGATTTCCTTGAGAACAGGGTTCCACGAGAATTCCTTCTGTTTAATTGCCCTCTAACAACTGGGTTTTTTTTAACCCCAAGAAAATAACCGCTCGTTATGCGAACGTTCTCAAACTTTCTGCTCCTTTTTTTTCAAGGCGTTTCTTATAGAAACGGAACTAGGATGCTGCTTTGGTATCGCGCTTTTCTCGACTAACCGTTATCGTTCTTTGACGCAATTCTGTGCGACGAATTATCCCTTTGCGTGCACGGTACGCTTTCGAATAACTCTCGATTCTATCATCGATGGACGAGGTTCGTATTTTGTGCTTCGATAAACTAGCCTCTACTCCCTTCGACTCGCAGTATTGTCCGATAGCGTTGTGGACACGCGTGCAAAGATGGATCAAAGCAGCGAGGATCGTGAAACGATGAATGCATCGATTCGCAAAAATCCAGAGACCACTGTCATCTCGTTCGACGCAACTTTTGCAGGGAATCCTGGCCACGCTTTTCACGTTTTTTACAGGCGGCTTAAATAAAAGCGGCGAGGACAATGGCCGATGATCAGCGACAGAGGTCTCGGGGATGAAGACCGATGCATCGCGGTCGGGTTCGTCAATTTTTCACGACGCGATCGCCGCGCAAAACGCCGATGCTCGTCTCTTATGAAACTTGCACGCGTGTTCGAGTGTTTTTTCCATTTTTAAACAAGAGTCTCGAGCGCGCCCCCTCCAGATAAAATTTCAATCCGGCTTAAACGATGCAACCAGACAGCGAGGATTCGACTGTCCCGCTCGCGTTCCATCCGTTCAATTTTTAAACGCACCCTCAACCGTACGAACACTGCTCTCGCCTCTTTCTTTCCTTTCCACGAAAATTTTCCCAGTCGTTGAACCTCTGGTCCACTCCTAACCATTCGCGCGATGAAAAAGAAACGGGAAAAGGGGTAAGACGCGCAGGTATGGCGAGGCGGATGGGAAGTGGAGCACCGAAAAGCTATTTCCGTTCGAGGGGGTTCCTATCGGGCCCGCGGAGCTACGAAATGACCGACTTAAGGAAGTTTTACTGCGAGACAAACCGGAAGTGATTCGGCTACGACCGAAACACTTCTTCCCACGTAGCGAAGGGGGAAGAAAGTTTAGCCCCCGCCAGTGCCGCGCGGCTTCCGCCTCGTTCCTTTTTGGCTGGGATTACGGGCCTCGGACGAACATCCATTCTCGTTTAACGCCTTTATTTACCGTCCGCTGCTTTTCCTTTTACCCCCTGCGCACCCTCCTTGCTATCTCCCTTCCTCTGAGTCTCGAATCCTCGGCCACACCGGCTGTGTCTTCCTCTTTTCTCCACCCCTCTCGCCCCGTCGCGTGGTTGTACATTTCTCTTTCGCCTTCTCGACTACCCTGTCCCATTTCGACTTCTGCCACCCCCTGCTCCTCTCGTTCGTTGATGCCGGATGCTCCGTCGAGACTGAAGAGGCAGTCGCTCGGCTTTTCTTTCCCTTTGCCTCGTTCTCTTTCTTTCTTTTTTCTCTTTTTCTTTTTCATCCGCCTTCTTTCGTTCGTGCTTCTTACCACGTTTGTTCGCCCGGTCGTTTAATTGCTCGAACGATTCTTCTGAAGCCCCTCCGTTGGTATTTGCCCCGACAATGATGGCGGTTTAATGGTACAGGATTGCCTCGAGTTTGCCGAAGAAGATTGCGGGGCTTATCGTTTTATAGACTAATATTCGACCCTGGTGGACGTTCTGGGGTGAGTCGACCGGTTTAAATAGAATAATCGTTCGAAAGTGTCGAATGTATCCAGTCCCATATCCGATCCGGTTGTCAAGCGGTTGATCGATCGATGGAGCGTCGGTTCGCGACGCGGCTTCTTCTTCGACGCGATTTAAATGCGCGAAATTCGAGCAGCGAACGAGCAATTGCTCGAAATAGAGCGTGGAGAAAATAAACAGTCGAAGATCAATCGCGTTCCTCCGCCAATTATACAACGAATCCCGATTCATGAAAGCGTCCGTGCCGCGATGCATATTCATCCGTTACGTCGCGCGTTATTCATTTATTATAATATATACCAGCCGTTAAATATTCCGCGCCGGAGAAAATGAAGCGGCCGAGCAACTGAAACAACAATCCCCACGAGCCTAGAGACCGGCTCTGTTCTACCTCGCGGATCGAACGATCGATCCGAGGGCGTCGTTGTTGCTGCTGCTCGCGTCGAGGATCGCGAGTTTCGGAACATCGACCGACAGAAGCGGAGAACGTTCGCCAGAACAGGATACGAGAGTCGAACGCGATCCAGAGGCAACGTTGGGGCTGAGATTGCACCCCTAGGAACCCCTGTACGATGCTCGTTGCGCGCGTTTTCTCTTGTGGCTCTGTGGAACGAGTGAATGAGCCAATTGGACGATACCAAGAGAAGCCAAGTAGAATAAGGCTTGGAGATTGATTTTGTTCGCGTGGTGTGATAGTGAGAAGAGCAGAAGCGATTTTTCAACTCAGATGTTTTGACTCGGTTAGAAAATATATTCTTTTTCTATCGTAAGACGAACAAACGAGACGTTCGAGAGTGAAGGGTTGAAGGTAGAAATCCATCGTCAAGTCGAATCGCGACCCTCTCGCGACTCACAGATTTGACCGGCATTTCCCCGACGTGCAGCCGAAAAATCTATAAATTTCACGCGCACGGGGCCGCGTACCGTCACGACCATTCGTCAGCGGACAGATTGCAGCGGGAGGGTTGAAGAGCGGCACTCCGGTGTCACCCGGGTCCACGCCACGCGCAATAAAGCCGCGAGCGATTTTTACGATCGAGGCTGGATCGCCATGACGGGGTAATTCACCTTTCAAGGCAATTCGCGCCGCGCTCAATACGTGCGTGCTCGTAAAAAAAAAGGAAAAAAAGTTCCCCACTCGCGTCTGCTCCCTCTCGAATCGTCGGACTAGGACGAAAACTGCAATCCTTTGCCTTCATCTTGCTCTGTTCTCCGTCTCATTGAATACTCCTCGCATTGTTTATCTTAAACGCTACATTCCACAGAAATTGTACAAACGAATTACTTTTAAGGATCATTGTTAAAGAACAATAGAACTCTCTTCTTTTCTGAGGAACCGTGCGCGATTGGTTGCAGATTGGTATCGTCGCCAGCGAGGCAGAACGAGGCAGCAAGCAGCAGTAGCGGCGCGACGCAACACCCTGCGACGTTCGCGGTGAGGGTGGGCACGATCGACGGCGTCGTGACGCATCATCTGCGCGCCGAGACGCGGAGGGACCTCGCAGCCTGGGCCAGGGCGATCGTTCAAGGCTGCCACGCGGCTGCCCACTCTTTACGCGAGTACACCGTTCGTGAGTGCAGTTTTTATTCAAAAACTTTGTCAAACGAGAGGGTACAGTTAAAAAGGAATTCCTATTTGATTCTAATCGCTGAGAAACGCGCGCAGGGGGTGGAAAATGGTTGGAGACGCGCATCTATCGAGAGAAAAGGGAACAGCGCCAGGATGCACCCCCAGATCGTGTCCGGTTGCTGCAGCGCCGTTCGCTTCGATGAATTTTAATTTCTTTTCACCGTCGACGTACGGCAATAATAAATCGAGATTAATGCCCGGCACCGGTAGTCGTCTTTTTGCTAGCGCGCGGCTACTCGTCGAACTCATCGATCATGAACCACCGCGCGGGATCCTCCTCGCTAGAAATATCGTCTCGTTCCTTTTGTCTGCCCGCCTCGTTTTCACCGGGGAATTCGTTTTTCGATTTACAATCGGTTGGTGTTAGGCGATCGAGCCTGGCTCTTTTTCCCTCTGCCTTTTTTTTTCTTTTTATTGAAGAGAGAATCGTCGATTTTTCATTTTAAGCGCCGGTTTAATTTTATTCGATTCAATCGCGGAACTACCCCCGTTAATTTAGCGTCGCGTCGATGGAAATGATTTTTATCCCCGCATTCTATCTCGATTGCGCTCTCGTCGAGGAATTCCTTTTTAATCGGCGCGATCGTCCACGCGCGACATTTCATTTTGATCGCGCTCGAATCGCGCGCGTACGATTAAGGTTCTCGTTGCGCGCAGGGTGCACGTGGCAGGGCAAGGCCTGTCAGCTGGTCGTCAACCACGAGGACGGTTTCGCACTGTACGCGGCTGGGACCAGAGGCGTGGGTGGCAACGGGGTCAGTCCTGGCTCACCGCCGACTCCACTCTGGAGAAGATCCTTCGACAAACTGAGAATGTCCGCGGACGACGGCGCGCGTCTACTGTGGCTCGACTTTGGCGGCGACGACGGCGAGATCGTGAGTGCCGCCGTCCATTTAAACCATCAATCCTTTGCCCATCCAGAAATTGTAAACTCTTGAACGTCCTCTCGAGGCTGATTTCCCAACACCCTCGAAGCCTTCGTTATCGAGTCGCTAAGAACAATCGGTACAACCCTCCTCGAGCCGGTGTTCCGCGCGAAGAAAGGAACCCTCTCGAGCGAAACCTGATTTCTTTTCGATTCTAACGAGTTCCACGTAGCGAGTGGAATGAAAAAGAGTAGAGGGGGGAATGGAAAGGAAGAAAAAAGGAAAAATTAGCCTCGGAACGTCTAGCTGCCGCTGACGTGTACGATAATGCCCCCGTGCGGGCGGGGGCGTCGCGATCGAGGAACGCGCCGGAGGAAGCATTGTGCGAACGGGAAAGAAGGCTTCCTTTCTTCCGGCGGGCGTGGTATTCAGAATTTTAATTGACTCCGCCTAGACTATCGAGATTATTATCTTCGACGAGCGGCGGGAGATATGGTGAAAAAGAGGGCTGTGCGCCGAGTAATCCCATTGTGCCCGTCACTTTGAAAGAGCCCTCGATGCCGTACCGCGATGCCGTGGAATACGTATTTTACATCTTTCCCAAACATCGTCGTTTCACCCCACCTCTCTCTCCTTTCTCTCTCTCTCTCTCTCTCTCTCTCTCTCTCTCTTTCTCTTTGCTACCGTTCAATGGCCATTCATAACGCTTCTGGCTCTCTGGAAAACGGTCCGGAACGAGCCGAGAAAGAGAGGTAGAGGGACGGAAAAAAGCATCGAGGGAGGAAAAATTTCTCGCGACAGACGTCTCGATGGAAAAATTATTCCGCGAATGGAGAATCCACAGGACCGTTCCTCCTCGGGGATTTTTTATTAACCGATCGGTCGCGAGACCGTCCCGCGCGGAAGAAAACAATAATCCATCGACGAGGGTATCGGTCCTCGTTTAATACGAGACGTCGTCGAGCTAAGTAAACGGGGCTTCCTTCCGGCTGGGTGCTCGCGCGAGCACCCATTCCTCCTCGCCGTTCGCAAGAATAAATAACGATTCAACCGTCCCAACGCGGCGTTAATTTTCCCTCTCGAAACTATATCTCTTTTATCACGAAAAAACGATCGTTTATTCGTTCTCCAGCTATGATCTCGTCGTACACAGACCTAAAATCCCCTCTACCCCTCTCTATTAACAACTCCACGTGTCGCAACTAATCTAACGAGATTCCCAATCGACGAAATTCCAGGAGCTGGACCTCGAGAGCTGTCCAAAGCCGATCGTGTTCGTCCTCCACAATTTCCTCTCTGCGAAGATCCATCGGCTCGGATTGACCGCATAGGGGTACGAGGGGGCCCCAACGGAGGCCCCCGACCTGCCGCCGCACACCACCAGGTCCGTCACCAGCGTCTTCCTCCACTGAGCCGCCGGCCAGGACGAGCTGGGACCGAGGCGGCCCAAGGGACGGACCACAGGATACCATTTGGAGTCAGCTCGACGGGCGATATCAGTCGGCTCGCGCTTCGATTTCCATCTGAACGTCTCGCGGTCATCCCCTTATCGTTCAGGACAGGACAGGATACGCTGTTCCGCCGTGTTTCTTCGTGTTTTAAGGAGACGAGGGGGTGGGGATTAACGGGAGAGAAAAGGGGTAGACAGAGGGAGGGGGGAGGGAGTGGTACCTTCGACGTGGCAGACGGGAAGAAAGTATCAAATTTATAGCCCTGGCGACGATCGATCGTCCACGTCGAAGCCATCCAACGATTTTCCAGGAGGGCGTTTAGCCGCGCGACGCAACAAGTAGGGCTAGAGGGGATGGAGGGGGTTGTGACGAGGGGGGGAGTCGTAACTAATCAACGCGCCTAAGTAACCGATTAAAAAAAGAAAAAAAAGATAACAAACGAAAAAGTAAAAAAAACAAACACTATCTACCTAAAAGTAAACGAAAAAAAAAACACGCTAAGTAACGAGAGAGGGTGAGATTGAGAGTGAACGAGAGAAAGAGAGAGAGAAAGAGAGAACGAGTGGATGTATTTAAAGAGAAAACAAGAGAACGAGCAAAGTAAATGGTGGGAGGGGGTTCGAAGATGCTCCGGGTCGAACGCTCGATTACGGAGAACACTAGCAAAAGCTAATCAATTACTGTCCAACCGCCGCCCGTTGGCTCTCGCTGAAGGATCGCCCGACCCTGGCCATCCGGAACTCTTCTGCTCTTTGTTCACCCGCTGAGGAAGACTGAGACTCCTCCATCTCTTGGGTATAAATAAAGAACGCCGCGAGAGGGGATGGGTCGCAGATAAGCGTTGGCAAAAGTTTCGTAACGTCCGACGGAAACGAGCTTTGAACAGCTCCCGTGGACGTTGATCCCCGCTCGACGCGGACGTCCTCTGATAGCCGAAACTTCCGTTTCTCTCCATTGGCGCGGATGATCCGCGACGCGAGTATCAGAGCTCGAAACGTCTCCACGGTTGCGTCGCGGAAGTTTCGCGACGTTTAAGGGATGGCGGAGCGGGTGCACGGAGGGCGAAGCCACCAGGGTCGAACACGCGAGCGACGGGCGAGCGTCAATAGTTGTTTTGTACGATTCGTATTCTTAACGCGAATAAGTGTAAGATGCCAAGAAAAGAAGAAAAAAGAAAAAAGAAAAGAAAAAAAAATACGTCGATGTGTATACTGGTAGCCGTGATTCCGCGCGATTACTCTTCCTCCTCGCGGAGATAACTCGTGGAACGGTACTCGCTTCCATTCTTCGCTTCCGCCGTTTAAACGACCCCGTCGGAACTTGCTCTCGGATCGTTCTCGGATCCCCCAGCGAAAGTTTCCTCGTTTCTGTCCCGCAACAAACCGTACGTATATACTTTCGGATACTTTGAATTTCATTCGGGCCGGCGTCCGATCGGGGCTGAAACTTCCTCGTTTAACTCGTCGCTTCGTCCAGTAGGCCGATATCTTCCATAAAGCTGTTCGATTCGAGCCCTCCCCCGTCGAAGTTCCAGCTGGAAAGTTCCGGCGACCGCTCGAACTGTAAATAAGCCGTCGTTGTAAACCGAACCGCCGCCAGCTACCCGGTTCGCTGGCCGTTATCCAGAGAGATCCTTCGCGAGAACGGGGCGAGGTGTCTCGACGAGGGTGTCGAAAGAGGACGCGAGAAAACGGCTCTCGTCTCGTAGCTGTCTCGAATCCTCCCGAGTTATCCCGCGGGCAAGTGGTGCGAGCCGACGCGTGGCGCGACGGAGTGATTCGCGAGGTTATCGTCGCGTGCGTTAGATCGGAGCCATCCCTTTTCGTCGGTTCTACAAGCCTTGGAGAAGAGTTGCGCGGTGTCGGGAGAGGGCGATGATAAAACGAGCATTCGACTTTAAGTAGAACGTATCAACGAATCCGCGTACCATTGATCGTGTCCGTTTCGTCGTCCGTTTCCCAGCTTCCTTTCGCGGTGGTTAAGCAAAACGGGGGTGTCTTTCGTTGCTTGCGATCCGTCACTCGAGATTGTATATAAATTAGTCGATTTGTTGGACGATCGGAGGTTCGTCGCATCGAGAATGATGAGTAGAACGAGTCCGTCTGCTGGGTTGTTTCGAAGCGTTAATTACGTTCACCGCTGCTGCGTCGCGTGTTATTGGTAGCATTTTATTGGTACATCCACGGATGGTCCATGGTTCAGACTACTTTCCTCTGCTGGTCCACCGTCGAATCTCGCCGCAACAATTTCGCACGGGACCATTTCTGGCAAGCTTGGCTCGCGACGGCAGTGGTGAACGCGTTTAATGTACATTGTAATTCATCAAGGGGGTTAACGCGGGAACGTTTCAACACGAGCGACTGCCCGCTCGATTCGCGACGATTATCGTTTAATAAACAGCGTGATCGTCAACGAGATGGTAACGAGCACGGCGAACAAACCGCCGGTGCTCATCGAGGCGAGTATAAAACCGAGCGGCCCCGCGTTCGACTGGTTAAAAGCGGCCGCCAGGCAGACGTCGCCGTTCGCCAGGGGGTGGAGAACGAGCCGCGTTACCCGGTAATTGCCACGCGATTAAAAACAATTCGACCCAGTTTTTACCGCAATTTCGCGGCCATTACCCAAATTGGCGCGAGCGTGGGAGCGGAATTTTCGCGGGGACGATCCGCCAACGGTTCGAGGGGAGGTGGTGGTGGCTCGCTTTGACGGGCCGTCGAAAAACGGGCGCAAAGAGAACGCCGTTGAGCGATATTATAAATGAGCCTCTGCCACGAAATAATGCGAACGAGATAGGCGCGCGATATTCGTCTCGTCGAATCGATCTCGCGTAATCGCGTGGATAGAAAAAGCTGCGAGATGAATCGATCGAGGATTTTTTAGGGGGGACGCCGCGAAAGGAGGAAACGGCAGGCGCAGCGTCGAAACGCGAAGCGCGAGGACAAATTCGGAACATCGACGTCTGATTAATAATTCTGTTTCGAAAGGACTCGCGCGTGAACTGTGTATTTTTCTAATGATTTTAGGTCGCGACTGAATTCGCGGTCGCGGCTCGATTTCCGTTCTTCTTCTCCTTCTTCGTATTCGGTTCCCATTTTCGTTTCGTTTTTCTTCCCTCTATTCAATCGTTGCTCCCGGTACGTCGTTAGAGGAAGGAACTAAGTAAAAGGAACGGGACACACGGTCCACCTGCGTTTTCATTTCTCTCTAGACTTAAGAGAACGTTAACGTGTATATCTATGAGTTACCAAATAAATGAGACCGGTTAGAAGATTGGGTGGCATCGATCATATCCCTGCCTGCATCTCCATTCGTGATCGATC
Organism: Xylocopa sonorina; assembly: GCF_050948175.1. Taxonomy (NCBI): domain Eukaryota; kingdom Metazoa; phylum Arthropoda; class Insecta; order Hymenoptera; family Apidae; genus Xylocopa; species Xylocopa sonorina. The sequence goes on from NC_135198.1 coordinate 11,879,335, forward strand.
GAACCTTGCGTTTAGCATGTACATTTGCAGGATTTTCAGTCTGCCAATTGGAGTCTGCTGGAATTGGACTTTGCGGTGAGTAGCCAATAATTAACGATAATAATTCCTCGCGATAACAACGTGGAACCCTTTTTCAAACGCGAGACTTAGAGCGTCGTATTACCCAAGAATCGCGCGCCATGGAAATTCAGAACTAATTCGAATCTAATTTCTGGTACGCGAGATGAACCTGCTGGAATATACGATTTAACACCCCTCGAGCGGTAAAGGGTTAATTTTACGTGCAAATATACTTTTCTCGTCCCTTGACTAGACGTCAGAGAATGTTTCGCGCGTACAAGCGCGAACCGTTCTACACCTCGAGCATTCACATCGACGAGCGCGTAGTCGGCGGCGAATTCGAGAGGAATCGCGGCGAGGGGCGGTCTAGACGCGGCAGCGGCGAGAAACTTTCCCAAGACTTTGTCATTTTTATCGGCGAACCCGATATCCAAGCCACGGTGATTGGCTCGCGAAACTTTTCTGATCTGTCTCCCTGTCCGCTTTCCACCGTTTCATCCTCCAGGCGTCTTCCAACCCTCCGACCCTCGCGTCCCGCTGCTTTCCGCTCGAAATCCCGCCGCGCGTAAATCACGCGGACGCCGCTAGACACCCGTTGTGTATCGAGTCAGTCGTTTCTCGCGCGTGAACCGCCTTTTTTCCCTTAAACAATTTTAATTAGATAGATGATCTGATTTTTGTTAAACGAGTCTTCTCTGTGTTATAGATACGTAAGGAGGGCATACTCTTTGATGGATCAGCTTCGTTTCGATGATACGTTTAAAGAGGGACGAAGAGGAGGCGCAGGAGGATGCATCAGGAGGAGAAGAGAGAAGAGGGAAGAGGACAGTGTTATATTATTTACTCTGCGTTACTTATATATCATTTTCTATCGAGTTATTGTATTTTTCAATAGAATATACTTTAGTTTCTTTTAATTTTACACTGTTGGAAGATATATTATGTTACAAGTATGTGTATGAGTGTAAGATGAAGTTTAATTGTAATATGTTGTATATTTTATTGCTTTTATTAAATAAATTGGTTATTTAAAGAGAATATAATGTGTTAGATCATTTACCTTTAATTCAAACCTATTCCAATCCCTTTTCCCTGTCATTTATCATACATTAGAATAAGATAGTTTAAAATTTCGCGATCAACCGGAAGTGACGTCAATTCCAGGAATTACGAATACCTCCTCGCCTATCATGTTCTCCTGATACAAAGTCGAATTTTCGGATTTTCGAGCGAAAAATTGAGAATTCTTCCATATGATGACGTCATTGGAAATATCGGCGATTCCTGGAATTCTTGATGACGTCATTTCCAAGAAGTGGCACTATTCGGATACCTCCTCATATGTTATGTTCTCCTGTTACAAAGTCGGATTTTCAAGATTTTGCTCGAAAAATCGGCAATGTATCAGGAGAACATGACGTCACAGGAGGTATCCGAATAGTGCCACTTCTTGGAAATGACGTCATCGAGAATTCCAGGAATTTCGTCGTTTCCTGGAAGTGACGTCATTTTCCTAGAAGTGGCGCGCATACCTCCTCACCACTTATGTTCTCCTGATACAAAGTCGATTTTTGGAAACTTTGGTCGAAAAATCGACAATGTATCAGGAGAACATGACGTCACAGGAGGTATCCGAATAGTGCCAGTTCTTGGAAATGACGTCATCGAGAATTCCAGGAATCGCCGATATTTCCAATGACGTCATCATATGGAAGAATTCTCAATTTTTCGCTCGAAAATCCGAAAATTCGACTTTGTATCAGGAGAACATGATAGGCGAGGAGGTATTCGCAATTCCTGGAATTGACGTCACTTCCGGTTGTCCGCGAAATTTTTAAAGATCTGACTGCCAATTTAACTTAAATCTAGTATTAACATGATCAGGACTATTTTTTACGAGTTTTTTCTCGTTTATGGATTGGGATTGGCACTGTTAGGGATGGTTAGACTGGTCATTCAATGACTAAACAGTCAATTAACAATAATTAAACGTTTATTAAACCTTTATAACAATGTACAAAGTGCACTGGTATCGCTACCAGCGAAATCTTATAAATTATTCATATAAACCCATTTACAATACTTCTTACAACTAAAGCTTATGCTAATTTACAATATAAATGCTTGGAACGATGTATAGTATCGATTAAAAATAAAAATTCCTTCTGCTAAGTATTCTTTCTGCTTGTGTAAACCTCCAGGAGCGAGAAGTCCTGCGCTTCGATTCCTCAAATCCTCGTCCACTGCGTCCACTGCAATCCGCGAGGCTCGATCGTTCTGATAATTAACTCTGGAACCTGGAACTTTGATCCTGGCAAAGAGATGATGCGTCCGCGTATCCTGCGCGTGGTATTGTAAAGCTGGACCAATTATACGGGCGTGGAAACGAAACAGCATCGAGCTAAGTTCAAGACTATCGTTCCCCGCGTATCGCGTTGATGGTTGCCCGCGGAAACGAGATGAGAATCGGAGTCACATCGTTTAAAAAAAAAAGAAAAAAAAAAGGAGCAGCTTCCATCAGCACCATTTGAAACGAGAAACGCGGAACGAGATCAGAGAGGCTTCATTGTTTTCCTCTGACGGCTCTATTATCCGTCGTTAAAACCGCACGTCTCTCCCGCTCGGTTGTTTCGTTCCCCGGATGTTGGTCGTTACCAACGCTGATTTTAACGAGACCAGCTTTTCGGGTGGCGGCAACGTTCGAATTAGAGCTTGTAACGCCGACTCGGATTTGATATAGTCCAACGAATCGACGATACAGAGTTAACGAAGTTCGCGGTTGCTTCGATCTCGACGGAAAAGGGCGCAAAGTGACTCGAGTTTCGAGGCAACTCCTTCTCGCGGTTCCTTTCTATTTTATTTCGATTATAAATTAATTCGCAGCTGTCCTGAGAGACGATGATTCTTCGAAATGAAACTCTGATGCAACGACTAATATCGTATGTCGCAAGGAAATATAAGAAATCAAAGGTCGCGCGTTTAAAAATCACCGTGGGGGTTCGAACACCCCCGCTAATTGAAAACCAGCTCGTGCAAAGGGAAATTCTATGCGGCGTATCGAGAGGAGGACGATAACTCGCGAAACTAGCCGGCAGTGGGCCCAGGATATTTACAACGTGCCGCTTTGCGATAACGCAACCCCTTCATTTCACAGCCAAGCTCGTTCCATTCCTCCGGGCCACCCCCTAATCCCAGCGCCACGCCTCGAATCGAGCCAGAGAATGTTTGGAAGATTATAAAAACCGAGGGGTAACAGCCGCGTATAATTCACCATTGTTATCCAGCATCACGGAAGACCGTAATGATACGTTCGCTCCATAGAATTTCACCCACCGCCGCCCTCTATTTCACCACCGAAAACGACAACCCCGCGCGCAATTACACCACGCTGGTCTACGTCGTGTGTGTACCCTGAAAATAATCAATTTCTCCGTACACCTGGGAGCAGACTTTACATCCAAAGGATGTAATATCCTCTTATCGTTAAATCAATTATTTATACTTCGTGCGTTATCTGGAAGATCGTCTGGGGCCCTCGATTTTAAATTAAAATTGATACCACGGAAGAAAGTGGAGGGAGAAGAACAATAGGGATGTTAATTACTTGCACGATTTCTGATTGTCGTAATTGAACGCGAGCGTATCGACGATCGCAACCCCTGTGTTACACAATGGTGGGAGAGGGGTTGCAATTCGAGGAGCCAATGCACAGGAAGTCCCATGCTTCTTCCGCGGCGTGTTTCGCGGCAATTTAACAGCGAAACCTGCCAGTGAGAATAATGGTAACGATACGAGGGGCGTTGAAACGAATCGCGGGGATGCAGGATCGCGAGAAACGACGTCCTCGCGGGCTACGCGATCTCAGGTGGGTAGCAGAGGTCCGTGCTCGAGCGTATGAATAATGGAAACGATAATGGTTCGATGGAACTCCGCGCTTCTAATTGGGATAATAGATTTTCGATTAGAATCGGATATGCAATTTTCCGCGGGCCCTCGCCCCGCCGCCGCCGCTCTGTTTTAATAATTCAGCTCGATCGGGGATGGAAAGTGGCCCAATTTGCGCGCGGAAAGTGCCGGCCCCAAATAAGCCCAGTAACTTTCAACCTCGCCTCGAACAACGAAAGTCTTTCGACCTTCCGACTCCCCTCGTTTTTATTGCGCCCGATAATGAGCGAGAATCGAACGTTTATTAAAACGGAATTAGAGGGAATTTTCCCGAGAATCAGCGATTCCAGGTAATAGCAGCCCCATTTAGGTAGCCGCGCGCTATCGTTCCGTTCCAGCGACGCGGATAAATCGCAGCGAATTTCTATCATAACGGAGTTTTAATGCGGTTGGAATAAAAAAAAATTGCAGTTTTGTCAGGTTCGAGGGACGACGGATCCCCCCGCTACACGGGGCGAACAAAAAAACTGGAAATCTCGCCCGATAATAATCCCATTTCGAGCGACCGTTCGACGCTCCCGATCGCCTGAATGAATTGTAATAAAATAAATTCGCCAGCCCAGATATATTCGAATGTAACCGGAATAAAAGTTCCTCTAATCCCGGTAATAATAATCCCGTTTGATCCTGGCGCGCGCACCCTCGGCTCCTCGATCAATTCCCGACGTTCGTTTCACGCGCATCCTATCAGAGGGGAACGGCGGATCGCGCGGTTTTACGCGAGGCTTTCCAGAAAAGGTGATCGACCGACGGTTTCCGGGCTTTGCCTTGACTGGCGATGCTCCGAGCGCGATAATTCCCGCGCTTTTTTGCCGTCCACGCCAGCACGAACCCACCATCGGCAAGAAACGTTCGATCGAAATGCAAATCCGTCTCGGCTATCTCGGTTATACCCGGTGCTCGCGTAATTTTCATCTGACGAAGATTCCTCCCTATCGATGCCTGATCTATGGCCCTTCCGTAACCGGGATATCGGGACCGGAACTCGTCGAGCGCGTCGATGGGAAACGACTTGTTTGCACGCGCGCGGATAACATCGCGGAGATACCCGCGAAAGTCGAGAGGAATCTCGCTCGCCACCTTTCGAACTCGAAACGCAACGAGTCGCTCTTTGGAAAATGAAATCCGTTCGTAGTTAAAAGCGATCGTCTTAGGTTCGTCTTGAAGATCGTGGGATTTCCTTTCGCACTTTAGGAAACGAGCGCTCGAGAGCCGTCGCGATCGGGTTCCTAGTCGAATTCGAGGTGTACGAAACCAGGATAAAAGAGCAATTTTCACGGTGGAGGGTGGGTCCACGGGGACTCGTTATTTAATCGTTAAAGATACGGCGATGAGGCATGCAACGTTTCATGCGCGGATCCGATAAATTTCCCTTGTACAACCGCGAAACGAAATTTCGTACGATACAGACGAAAAGTTTGCACACGTAATTTTCTGCTAGTTTTCCTCTTAACGAGGGCTAAACGCCGCGACTCTGTCCGGCGAGCGAGAACCACCCCTTTCAACGGGAGGATCGAAAGAACGAACGCTATCGAAGACGAGGGGCGATAAAAGCGTGGCCATCGAACCGACGCGTGATAATAATCGTAACGAGAGAGGCCAACGGTGGTTCGAAGCCAGATATATATTTTGCTGACAGAGAGAGAGAGAGAGAGAGAGAGGACAGTGCGGTCGATTGAAATGCAAATCGAGACTCACCGGAAGTTATTTCGGTGCACGCGTCGCTCCGTTACAACGCTCAAAATTCGATCTGTTTCCTTCTCCCACGAGGGTGTGCGTCCCGTGGCGCAAACAGCTCGTTGCCAGCCGGCGGAGAGGAAAAAATCTCGTTGTCGAACCGGTTGCCTCTTCCGGTTACACCACCGTGCGCCTCTAATTTCGTTCGCCTGTATACCGCCACCGCGATTTCAACCCTTGACACTTCCGAAACACCAGCGAAACGTTCGATCTTTAATCAGAGACCAAGCCTTGCACGTTCGCGTAAACCGTTTCGATTAAAATATAAATACCTTCAGCCGCAGTCACTCGGAAGGGGAGCGGTTGGGTTATTTCCCGATGTTCCCAGAGGCAGCGGCAGCTCTCCTTCGGGACGCGACCGCGCTCGAAACATCGGCCGCGCGCGCGGAATTTTAATACCCCCCATGTTTGGAATTTTAATATTTCTTCGGCTCCTGTCGCGGTTCCGTAATCTTATGGAAATCGCGCGCGGGGGGTTTTTCCGGATTAATAATCTCCGTAAGTTTCCCGGGACACGGACCTGGGGGCTGGCGAATCTTTTACTCCGCGGCGGAGTCCCCCGGTGATTAAGCTCCGCCGCGAAGGGGATTATTACGGAAACGTTGAACGAGACGGTGGCCCAGGGGATCGTTGGACTTTTAATTAAAGGCTTCGATTGTTTATACTTCTACCGCGGCTGCTGAACGATTTTTAATCCGCCACGGAAACAGAGGGAACGCGAACGAGCAGCCGTCCCCGCGGTGCTCGCCGTACTCGTTTCTCATCGACGCGCGGAGATTTTCCTTATCGCGTGGCGGCAGACCAGAGAGGACCGCCGCGAATCCGCTCGCGGTTATCGACAATATCTCGCAGGGAAACGTGCGAAAGAAGGTACCCTCGACCGGATGAAATTTAATATTCGCGATATTGTGGCTGGTGGTTTTTCGAGTCGCGCGCGACACCCAACCCCATCGCCAGCGGCGCCACCCCCGTTGTTTCTACGCCGATCGATCCCCTCTGGGCTAGCTCCAGGAGAATCCTCCGCTTCATAGAAAGTTTCGCTTTTCTCGAAAAGCGCGATATTACAAGTTTCTACGAACAAGAGTATTCACTGGGTCGAACCGACGCGAGCTCGTCGCGCGCAAGGTTTATATTCAGGCGGCAACAAATTCCTGTTTGCGAATATTTCTCTCACGTTGGTAGGATAATTAGAAGTGAACTCGCGGCGTTTGTAAAACGCGCGATAAAGCTTCTGCGAGGCTGCGGAAAAAGAAGGAGAGGAAAAAGAGAGGAGGGAAACGAACCGTGGCGCGCCTTGACAAATTCTCTTCACCCTTCCTCATATTTTCCCACGCCAGGGCGGCCCCGAAATCCAACGTGGTCCTCAACCCGCCGTCCATCACTCACGCGGCTGGTCGATGGTGACTTTTCCATATAATTCAGCGCCGGCGGAAATTCCGGCGTCGGATTTATTTCCCGACCGTGTGCGCCGCCGTTCCCCGCCTGGTCGCTCGAAATTTCATTAGCCCGCGGACACGAAAGTGTTACGTTGTCGCCGCCATCTCGCGCGCTTTGTATAATTCACGAGGAACCGCGGCTGCCACAAAGGCGGCCGTCCCACCCCCGCGCCCCGCCAGGGATTCATCATTTAACAGAATCTATTTTGTTCATTATCCGACACCGGCTTCCGCCAGGTGTCCGCTCATTTATTTTCGACTCCGCCAACGATCCCCCATTCACGCCTAATTATGAATGTTACGCTAATAATTCACCGCGTCTTCGTGCCCCGTCATTGTTACCCCGAGCCTCGAAATTGCGCGATGCGAATAAACGCATACGTGCATCGAGAATCAGGGGACATTCTTTCGCAAATCGCGTTGCTGCCTCGAATTCAAAGAAAAATATGCTCACCCGCGCGTCCGACTTCCGATTCGAGTGGCGAACTTCGGATTAATTAGGTTGCATTATCATTCCAGTCGACGGTTCCTCGAACAGCGGGACCAATTGGGGTTAATTGAATAATTCCAAGTTATTCTCGTCAACCTCTACAGTCGCGATAATTATCCCACGCCGTGCTGATCACCCTCGACGCTTATCACTGGACTGCAAATGTCGCACAATAGTAGAATACCCTCTACTCTCACCTCGCGCCACATTCCTCCAAGAGTTACCTTCGATTATATTCATAAATATATGAATTTGCATAACCGCCAAGTAGTTCGTCGGACCGATCGTCCCACTCTCCGCTATTTTTCCTGGCGAACGTGAAGCTTGCGGACATAGACGACGCCAGGGTTGACGCGAAACAAGAGGGAAATTTCGCAATTGACGCATACCTCGCGCTCGAACGGCTCGTTTCCGGGACGCGTCTGACGGCGAAGAATTCTTATTCGCCGGTTTCGCTCGCGGTGGGCATTCCACCGCGGCTGTAACCGCGCCGGAAACGTGCCACGGGGGGCTGCCCGCTTCCTGTCGTTAAACGTCGAACGCCGCGGGAGAAAATTAAATCCGTGGTGTGGTGTGAAGGGGTGCGATTCGAAGGACGTGATTCCAGGGACCGCGAGTCGCTGAGGGAAAAGCTGGGGCCGCGAAGTAGGACAGTAGGTCTTCGCGATGTAGAGCATTGTGCCTGGATCTTTGTTAACGAATGGAGAACGCAGGGCTACTGGTTACAATGGACGATGGCAGAAGTTTGTTGCTGGCTGAAGTCAGAGAAGCACCGTTCCGCGCGGTTTCTTCCGATTCTTCTCCTCGCTTCTGGGATTTCCCCGACTCCAGATATTCCGGGACACTCCCCGGGGATATTAAACACGTCCGTCTCCTTGAAAATCGAATAAAATCTGAAATCGTCTGCTGTATGAACTATTTGAACGGGACTGGATTATGTACAATTGCTTAATCACGAGCGTGTTCATATTTAATCCCTCGTCCTAGGATCGCGTGTCTATTCGCGGCGCGGATTACGGACCGCGTGAAATATAAATACCCCGTACGGTTTAAATAGAATTGAATTTGAAGCGGATTAAATCGCAGACGGGGGATCGAGAATAAAATAATAACGGCGAGTGGTTAATTAATCGTAAACTCTCACGATCTATCGCGTGATCGTTAACGTCGTACCACCGCCTCTCCAGTCCTCTCTCTCTCTCTCTCTCTCTCTCGAGTGGCTCTCGACTATCGAAACGAACTCGTCCTGCGTCGTTCGCAACCCCCGCCGAAAACGTGTCCGTTCGCCGAGTAATTAGCCAAATTCCTGTCCACGGGCGACGCCGGATCAAACGGCGACGCGAAACGGCGGAATCCAGCCGGGCGTAAGCGAGTCGACAGAGTTACATAAATTCTGCTCGGCCAGCGACCGGGACAATGTTAATTAAAAGCTAATTAACACCGGATCGGCCGCGGCGCTCGTTAATGCGGACGCGAGTCGCGCGATACAACCCCTGGCGGACGTTACGAGGGACCAGACGGTGGAACTCGTCGCGAGCCACGCGTGCCGGTCCCACGTGCACGACCGTCGTAGTCACGTGCGGGATCGAACGAGATCGATGGCGCCGCGATAACTTCACCCCTTTCACGGCTGGCGAAACCGTTCCTCGAGGAAATTGTTGCGACGGAATCTCGGATTAAACGGCTGATAAAGGGAGACCCTCGTACGAGGGAATTTCGTTTCGCAGAGCAGAGAAGTTGCGTCGCAGCCTGTCCGATGGCGACGACGACGACGACATTCTTTTCTAATCGCGAAGGAACTTTAAAGGGCTTCGCGTTGTATAATGTATCGTGGCGTGAGGATCGATAAGACGATGGAGAGCGGGATGCTGTTTATTATCATCTGTTGAGGACGCTTATATTTTATTCAAAAATATCTCGACGCGCTTACAGCTACCTCTATGCGCATGCATCGGCTCCGCGTATCTGTATGCCGCGCAACACTCGGCGTAGACCACTACTCGTATGTACATATTTCTCGAGACGCTGAAAGGCGACTCGCTCGCCAAGTTTCACCCAGCGATGGGCGCTTATCGTTTCTAACCGAACGAGTTCCGCGTGTATCTACAAAGCGCCGCTCACTCTGCCTTCTATCCCACTCTGGCTATCCCGACTATCGATGCTGGAACTGTCGCGCGTTTATGATTACCGCGATAATTATTGGGTTACCTGTCGACTAAGCCTATCCTACAGAGCTACTGTCGAGCTGTCTTACGAAATCGATACTCTCGATCGTTATGATACATGGTACAGCCGTGCGCGCAGCGAAACCGCCGAATCTCGTCCCAGAAATCGATACCCGTTGGGAATCGACGATCGATCGTTTCCACGACGAGACTCGGACGCTCCGCCGTGGCCACCGTGATTTCTCTCGAGAAATTGGCACTAAGAATTCAAAGACAGACGAAGGAATACTGTTGGTACATATTCTCTAACCCCAGACCTTACAACGCAACCGCGACACGTTCAGTCTGCACGACGGGGGGTTGCGACTCACGCTCGAGAGGGTTCTCCAAAAGGTCGCAGATTGAACGTGTCGAGTTGGAGTCTCGCCTATGCAAAATGATCCGTTCAGTTTGCTATCAATTCGAGATCCTCGAAGGGCCCAAACGAAACGCTCGCGGATTCGCGTGAGTTAATCTCTCGAGGACCTCGAGCTGCTTAACATCCCTCGTTACGAGCAAGGGTGAAGTTTCATCTCTCAACTGTTAAATTTTTACGTATCTTAAAAAGTGAAGAAGAGAGAGAGTAATCTGAATCCAGAATCGTGCAGGCGAGAGCTCAAGGATTCCCAGATACGTCCTAATCGTTCAGTCCAGGGTGGATCACCGCGCGATCGTGTATCGCGCTCGTTAAATCTACCCGTACACGCGCCGGATCAGCCCGTTTTATCGGCTAACACGCTTACTAATTCGAATACGCGTGTACTTATCTACATGGAAGACGAACGTGGCCCGCGACGGGCGGTGAACAGCCACCCGCGCGGAAGGTGCGAGGGAGACGGGACGCGTCTCGAACGAGCGATAAGCAACGGTGTACCGACTTCCGCGTGAAACTCGCCCAACGACCGGTGTAATTAATTAAAGGACAAAGTTCACTGTCCCAGCCGCGCTTCTAATTCTAGTCTTATCGGCGCTCCCTCGCCGCTCGTACGACTCCGCCGCGCGAGCGTTCCTACACCGATTTCTCCTCGCCTCGCTTTCAGAACGTACATCCGCGCGGTTGGACAGGTAATTTCGTAATTTACAAGGAAAAGGGAAACGAGTTTTCGGAGAGGTTTTAATAAATTAGAGGGAACAGCGAGTAGAGAGTCTCGCGATACTTGAGATGGGGTTGGGAAAATGGAGTATCGGATAGTTAGACGTGCCAGTTTGCGGTAAAACAATTTTTCGTCTTCTCTCGTCGATGCTTGAGTAAACGTCGCGATTTGCAGACGCAACAAAATTGTCTCTACCCTTTCGAGAATTATATCTTTGCGTTCTTTTTCTTTTTGTTTTTTATCAAAATAACGCGCGGCTGTCGCTTGCCACTAGCCAGACGAGCGGAGGAACGAAATTGTAACCGAAAGTCCCTCCCGGATAACAACGTCTCGAAGGTGGTATCTCTCAAGGACCGCGATCCGTTTGTTTTCCATCAGCCGGTTGTTTTTACCCGCAGGGGATGATTCTTGGGGAAAGAGCGCGAAAGATGTAGGAAAAGAATATATCGGGGCGGATAGGACGTCAGCATAATGGCGGATTACCGTTGGAATGAGTATAATAAAGGGAAAAAGGAAGGGAATCGCAGATGGAACGTATATCCGACTCTGTTCGACTCGTTCTTTTAAATTAGAAAGAAGGGCGCGCGTGCTGCGATTGTTACAGCCCCCCCTATTTATCTTCTGTCCACCAATCTGTGCGGGATCCACGGGCGGGAAATTTTTTCTAGTAATCCTGATATACGTGGAAATTAGAGAACTGGTAGAATTAAGTTAAAAATGGCGTCGTACGAGGGACGAGGCGGTACGAAAATAAATAACGCGTTCAGACGTTAATATTACAGGGCTTCAGCTCCATGAACTGATAGGGCACGTGCAGAGTGGTGTTGTTGTGCTCCACTATCAGGTGACCACGCCTGGGAGACGCTCCCACAACCAGAACCGTTTCACCCTTCAGAAGGACCACCTCCCCTTCGCCCTCTTCTGAAAGAACAATAACACTGCCCGTATTTGGGAAAGAACACCAGATGCCTAACGCTGTACGAATCCAACAACGGTTAACCAAACATCGAAACCCTCGATTTAAATAAACCATCCAGCCAATTTTTCAAGCCAGAGAATATCCCCGACGCGATAGTCTCCGATGATCCTTCAATTTCCAAGTTTAACAAGATCCGTCGCGTACAACAGGGACGACGGTGTCCTTACCTGGGAAGGGCATCTTCATGATCCTCGTCTGCGGATAGCCCAACTTCGTGTTTCCAGTCACGGTGTATGATCTGCTGGGCGGGACTGGGGGCGGTCGTTCCTGGAACAAAGTTCCAAACACCTCCTATTTCGTTTCACGACTCGAAGTCGCGACTTTACAACGAGGGGTATGTCTCTATGGAGACGGGGTAACTTCGCTCACCAAATCGAGCCCGAACAGAGTGCACGTTTGCTGGATCATCTTCTGATCTGCACATTTCTCGGACGGGTCGGGGGGTGGCGTGCCAGCTATCGGTTGTGGCCTCGGTCGTGTCCCAGTGCCAGCGCCCGTCCCGGTGGTCACGTTCCTCTGGACGGTCCCGGATGTCGGCTGCCCAGGCTTTTTCTGCCCCATCACGGACGTCACGCCTATGGTGGTTTTTCTCAGCGGCCATCTTCTTCGCACTCGCCACCCTCTCCACGTGGCCTGATAATCAACAAACGAATCTCTCTTCTATCCTTCTTTCTTAAGACCAAAACAAATTTTTCTGTAAAAATACGATCTAATCGACTGATCGGTGGTAGTCGATTGAAAATTAAGGCGATCTCGTAAATTCTAAAAATTCTAGGATACGTAGATGCTAGAGGGGAATGAGAAAAGTAGCTCGAGAGCGGCAGACAGGTCTTTATTAAAGCTTCGCCGGTAATTTGGAGATAAGGGTGGGTGTCGCGAAGAAATTCCATTACCTGTATCACGGTGGCGGCTTTCCTGCGCGTTTCCGAGCGCAGATTCTCGAGCTGCTGCCTAATGCCCTCGCTGAGGAATATGTGCCTTTTGCCGAGCGCCCAGCTGGTGCTCGCCCCGAATTTGCTCTTCAGCTGCTGCGCGTTCTGCAGAATGAGCTTGGTGTCCTCCACCGCTTGCTCCTCGGCCCGTCGCAGCTGCTTGAACGGCGCGATCAGCCTGTACCTCGCGTTGAACGCCTTGAATCGCATCCGATGCGGATACCCTGCAATTTTATCACGGAAATACACGATAAGGAATCACGATTTTACTATTCCACGGAGAAACAACCAACGACGGGAGTGGAGAACGGCAGACGCGAGAACTACACCGCGTACGTATGTAAATCTCGCCTGTTCGTGATAGTTCGAAGACGTACCGCCGGCCATTAGGTTCACCGTCTCGAGAACCTGAAGGGATCGTATCTGACGCATAGTCACGCCCCTGTCCAGGTGGAGCGGCGTCTCGGTGCCGTTGCTTCTGATACACCTGACGAAGTGGGGCCGCGCGTGCACCAGGGTCCTCAGAAGATTGTCCAGCCTCGTGTGGAAGTCCTGCGTCAACGTGGATATCGGCTCGTCCCCGTTCAGCCTGAAAATAAAGTCGACCGACAGTCGTCGTTGTGCTCCCTCGCCCCTCTTGCTCGAGAGTCTATCTCTCGAGGCTTCTCTGCGCAGTCGTTGGTCTCCTTCTTACAGGTCGGTGTGAGAGGTGGGCGATATCCTGAAGCTGACACCCCTGGGCACCGTGTCGCTCGCGTAGAGAGCTTTCAGCTCGCTGCCGAACAGGTGGGTCGCGAACCCGAAGCTGCACGTGTGCTTGTAGAACACGGCCACCAGGTCGTCTGGCACCACGTCCTTGTTGGTATCTTAACGAAGGGAATAATTGCTATTGCAACGAGCGATGGACAGAGTACACGATCGAACCAATTATCTTGCGCGTACCTAGAAAGTCGGACGCGTCGTACGTGACCCTGCCAGCGAAGTGTTGGATCCCGAAGGATCTGCAATCGACTGTCCTCGGCTCGAACAGCCGCGGATTCTGCTTGTGTTGCACCTTCACTTTCGCCACGTAGCTTTCAGCGGTGCCGCGTATCGAGCACTCGACGTCCAGCATGCTCAACAGGCCCGTCCTCTGCGAAACAAATCGCGAAAACCTCGTGCTACACCCTCCTCAATCATTCGGTCGAAAACTCGGTAGGAAATGAATCGTAAGGAATCCGATCGGAGCACTCACCAGGGACGAGATGAGATCGATACACGGCACGTTATCGACGTAGTCGACCTCCACGTCGCATCTGATACCCTCGTCCCGGCAGCTCTCGATCGAGCTCTTGAATATGTGCGTGTTGTAGAAGTGTTGCATCGTCTCCGCGCACAGATTGATGCACAGGTGCTCCAGCTGGCTCGGCTTCGGATCCTCGAACCCGAACATGTCCAGGATCCCGATGAACCCGTCCGTCGCGTGTCGCACGGCGTTGTTCAACGCGGTCATGCTTCTAGAACCGGTACCACCTGCACGTGACACGAGAGATCGGTGACTGATACGAGAAAAGAACGTGCCCGGGGTAAACGGAACTGATAAGGGTGCTAATGGGTTCCCTTTCTCTCACGGGTAACGGCCGTGCCGTTCTTCCTGGCCAATTTCTTAATTTATTAATACCCCCCGTGCAACTTTATCCATACTTCCTTTTTCTCAACAAATTATACCCACACGCACGTAACTGCCTCTATAAATCTACCTTTAATCTGAAATCTTGCAAGTAATCGTAAGACTCGTGACGTGTAACGATAACGCTACAGAGCATTGATCATTCTCAAAGGCTCAAATTCGTAGCGATACACCTACCCGCGGGACTAAACATCGCCTACCTGCCGAGCTACCAATGGTGGACGCGTGTTGACTCGTCACTTCCGCCTGGTTATGAACGGACTCGTTCGAGTCCGAGGACAACGTGCCAAGGGTGGAGCCCAGTCTCTTGAGGCTGTTGGCCCTCCTGACGATCGTGGCCACTGTGCGACAGTAGAGAGCTTTGGCCAACGAGTCCCTGGTCATGTTAGACTGCGTAAACAAACACCCTTCAACATAATACCGGGTACGAGCCACCGCAGTAAGAGCACGTATTAACACGGGACGAATGAACGGTACCATATTCGCGTCGCAGACCGACTTCACCAGCTGGCCACGAGCGTTGTGCGTCCTCGAGGTGAGTCCCCTGAGCAACGCGGGCGGAGGCACCCCCAGGAGTGCTGCGACCGAGGCCAACTCGTTCTCCCCTATCACGCCGACCTCCACCCCGGGACGATCCGTGAAGCCCACGTTTCCAAGGATCAACACCGCAGCCAAAACTCGGACCACGTCTAAGAACGGTATGCCCAGCACGCCTGTGAACAGTTTTCGTGGTATTTGACGAGCTCTGGAAACGTTCCTCTCGATATTGTGAACCGTGGAATATGTGGAGGTGTAAGAGTGGATCGGTGTACCGTACCCAAACAGGCCTTCCACGCTTGAAACCTGATGGCGTCCTCGGCCTCGTCTTGCCTGGTGTCGCCGTGCTGCAGATACCTCAAATTCTTCAGGTTGTAGCCCTCCAGATTAAGCTTAACTACCGAACATCACGCGAATTATATGAAACTGGCGACAGCTGTGATAATGGTCACGCGCGTATCCTGTCGCGTCTCGAAATCCCTACCTCGTTCCTCGTGCGACAATCCGGCCAACATTTGGTAAAATATGTGATAGTTCTTCTCGTCGGGCAGAGGCCTGATGACCCTCGTCTGGTCCAGGAAGTAACAATGTATCTTCGTTCTGTACAAGGCGCCGTCCGTGACCTGGACCTCGATAAAGTGACCCTGTAGACAAGAATCGCCATGATCCATCCGATCCCGTTCTCCAGTCGAATCGCGAGCGGTATCGCGAACGATCGGGATAGAAAATAATGCACGAATAATAGAGTCACGTACTATCCTGGAGCTCTCCGAGTTGGTGGCGGTCTTCGCGGATCCGAGCGACCTGAGGACCGTGAACGCCGCCGCCAAGTGTTTGAACGCGTCCGTTTCTGGGCCACCGCCTGCGACGTCGAACAGCTGCCTAAGCAACAGCATGGAGGCGTACGTCTTCCCTGAACCGCTCGTCCCTGAAGAAGCGAGAACCGCGTGAAAAGACACCCGTCTAAGTATCGTACGCGTCTTAAGTCGCGCATAAAGTCGCGCGAGACAGTTGTCGATGAAGAGTATCGAAGCGTTTACCGGAAAGAATGATGGCCTGCGGGTACCCGGTTTCCGACTGCTGTCGCACGGCCTCCTGAACGACTTTGTTCAGCTGGGGCGCCAGAGGTACGGCCCTGGTGCTCGTTAAGGTCAATGGATTCCCGACGTCCGTATATGGATTGATACAGACCAGTATGGGGCCCACGTTCGTCTGAAACGCGTCTCGATTATCATCTGGCCGTCCGATTGTTGGTTCGTCTTCGAGGCACCGAACGGACGATGCTAGATGAGGCTGGCCATCTCTCGTTTCTCTACTCTTTTCTTTTTTTTTTTACTTTCCACCGCGCGCCGTCCAGCAGCGTTGCTTTTTGCATTGTTATCGCGCATATGGGTCGCGGGGATTATGGATGCCTAGTGCCAGCGCCTCGCGACCAGCCCTCGAGAAGATTAATCGTGGCACGATCTTACGGGGCTGATTATGCCGGGCTGACACACGGTACATCTATCTTCCCTTTGTTACGACGTTGCGCTGATATCTGCGGGATCATTTCAGTCGAGCGGGAAAAATTTCAAATTGAATCGCGTGAACGGTGAAGTACTCTGGCCGGTCGAGAGAAATCGATTTCCCGCGTAAAACAATCTACCTTCGTCGCGAGGGAGTCGCGGACGACCCTGAACCATCGTCGTCGAACAACAGTTCTATGCGAAGATTCAACGTGGACCGTGAACGCGTTACCGTCGGCGAGTGGTATTCCAGAAGGGAACGAAGGAAATCGGGACAGCCAGGACGAGGATGGAAGCGAAGCGAGACGGAGGAGGGCAGTAAGCGCAGGCTGGTGCAACAGGCTACGTGCGGCGGGGCTTTGGCGGGTTAGGTTCCTATTAGAAGCCCACCTAGAGAAAGCAACGCTGCTGCGCGGGACGAACAAAAAGGTGAAAAACGGCCGAAACCCGGGTGGGGATGTAGAACCGGTCTGACGTCGGGCCCTGTGGCCTCTGATGCGCGGCTACGATCTCCCCTTCTTGGCTCGAGCTTACGAGCCACTCGCTTATTATACGCTCGAGCTTAGATCCCTTTTGAAATGAAAACCCGTGTTAACAGTATTTCCATATCGTTTTACGACCTCTGTCCCCGTAAACCCGATGCGCGGCATAAATAAACAACCTATTAAACAGCGTTTATATCCGCGCGACATCTGCTGGCGATTATCAATTTCCAGGCTGTCGTAGAACGCGCTAGTTCGACGTGGAACGAGCAAGGAAATAACAGACGCTCGTCGCGCACCGATTAAACGAAATATTTTCGAACGAGGAACGCAGGACACCGCGTCGATCGTAACGAATATCGTGGAGCGTTCGCGAGAATTAATTGCGACACCCGGTAAAGCGGACGAGAAACCCTTTCTTTTTTCTACGACCGTCAGAGAGGAGTCTGGTCCAATCGAAGCACCGCGATATCACTCGACGCAAGAACCGTCGACAGATTTTGCTCACCCGAGGCGTTCCCTTTCTTTCGCCTCGAGGTTTCGCCTTCGTCTTCGACGACCTATTGGGAAACCTCCCGATTTCTCTTTCGATCGCGTTAAATTGATGACAACAGCCAGGCAGATCGGGGACGATAATCGATACCGTTCGAGCTCCTTCGACCAGCTCGAGGGTTGTTAATTGATCCTCGTGGCGTTGCGGAGGGTTCGCGCGCGATTTCCGAAACGCGGATGAACGCTGAATGGAACTGCGGAGGTAAACGGCTCCGCGGACCCGGGGGCATTCATCTCAATTAGAAGCGGCGCGAACTTATCGTGTCCTGTCGTCGCTATCGAGGCCTCTGGTGATTGATGCACCGGCTCGATTCAATTGGCGGTGGGCGAAGAACGCGCAGGGCACGATCAGCTGAAATTCGTACCAATGGTCGAACCGTCTGATTCCCTATCGAATCTATACCGATACGAGACTCAGGAACTGACGCTACGATCGTGAATTCACCACGACTACCGTTACTCGTACACCTACGTTCTCTAACAAATTCCATGGAAAAGTGCAACGATCGCGTATTCGTTGAAAACTCTACGCCTACCTCTTCGAACGAATGCTGAAAAATGTAGACGACGAATTCCAAGTAGGAATGCGAGGTACTCACGTGGTACTGTTTGGCACAGAATCGAGCCTGCAGGCACTTGAGCACCGCGTCTTCCGTCAGCGGTCCGGGGAGATGAATGAGGTCGTCCAAGGCCGTGGACGTCGCGGGCCCCGAAGAAGCGGCGCCTTTCGGGAGACATCGATGCTGGCCCTGGTTACTCTTCGCGTTCTTCACGTCGGCGATAATGCTCGAGATCGGCGGCGATCGTAAACAGCCCAGTGCCGTCACGCACGACACGATTCCGTCGTCTGGGATCCCATTGTGCCGCTTTGGTGGATCCAAGTCTGCTCGTAGACAACAAACGCTCTCTATCATCGATCGAAATTAAGAAAAAAACCACTGCCATTCGCCTCGTCGATAACGTGTACGCGATACCAAAGATCGAGCAACGATTTCTGCTGGTATCGATAGAGAGAAGAGATCTCTCAGAGCACCCGGTTCAGATACGCTGCATCGCGATCGTCGGATAAACAATTTCGCTCGAAGAGAAGAAAAAGTACGCTCGAAACTGGGGTGGTAAATAGGAGAGATGGCTCGAAGCAGATTGAATCGAATCACGGTTAACTGTACCCGCGCGCAGTTTCGCCAGGTGAGACTCGATTAACCGGAAGGGTATCCGAGATCAGATAGGAGAGGCGCGCGCGGGCACCAGTGAACCGCTTTGCCCGTCGCGCAAACATTTTCGTTCTTCCACGGGGTGGAAACCGCATCCACTCTACAGCCCTGTATTTTCACCGTCGAGCCGAGCCGATTGTAAAACCGGGAAGGCGGCCGCGGGAACGAAAATAGAAAAACAGAGCCACCGGTAAATAAATCATAAACCGTTCTCGAATCGGTGTAGAAATAGCGGCTGTGTAAATAGACCGCGTTTGCAGTCCCGATGATTTCTGCGGCGGCCCCCGCGCGTTGGTTATTTAAAACGGTCATCCCTCTCGGACTTCCGCGCGGCGGAAGAACCGAGCTCGACACTGGACGCTCCTCGCGTATCGCGAATTAACGTAATGACGATATTACGCGCCGTTTAAATATTAACGAGCTCGGGACGAACTCTCGATGGACGTCGACGCGCTCGTCCGCGTGCACGCGCGCGCACACACATAGAACGATCCGCGTTTTAATTCACGATAATCGGCCGGAACTGGTTGCCCGGCTGCAACCCCTTCCGTTCAAGTTACATAAATTCCATATGTTGGTAAATATCGAGCGATCGCGATGAACGGTAGACGCTGTAACGAACAGAGCGAGCTGGAATTTATCGACGCGCCGCATTCCGTGCAATTTAATCGACTCGGTGGTAACAAATTACTCCGATGCGAGTGGCCGCGTCTACGCGAAAAAAAACCTTTCGAAGTTGCATCGAACACGGTAGCCGATTCCGATTCGAATCGAATCCGCGGCCGTTCCGTTTCCAATCGGGTGGTGCTCTGTGGATCCTCGGCTCGATAACGATGGCGGACGATCGAACGTGGCGGATAACGACGCTGGGACGCTGGTATACTGACCGGATATTAAATTATTAGCCGCGGTCGAGTTGTGGCCGAGCGTGTTCGCGCCGGCGTGATTGACGTGCGGATGAACGATCGCGGAGGCCGTCAACGTGTGCCCCGAAGGATGCCCGAGGCCGTGGGGCAGCGTGCCGGAAAGCGGAAGCGTGGTCCTGGGCGGGACAGCGGGCGCGGGTGACGACGGTACGCCTGCCTTTTCCGGGCTCTTCGACAGGGGCGCCGACGCGCCGCCGTTCGGCCCTGAATTGTTCGGCGGCTGGTTCACGTGCAGCCGGTTCCTCAGGGTCACCAGTTCCGTGCTCAGGCTCCTCAGACGCTGCTGGAGGTGCACGGCTTCGTTCGAGGACGAGGCATCTGCGACAGAAGAACGCGCATCGATTAGACCCGTTGACAACGAAATTGGGGAGAAGGATGAGATTTTTTCAGAGAGCTTTTGGGAGAGGTAGATTCATAAGGACGCGAGATCGGCGGTAAACAGCCGAATTTCAAGGAACATCCACTTCGAGCGGAAATCCCGTCGATAGGTCGGCAAATATCGGTGGCACGCGGTAGAGGGGCGGCGAGAAGGGGCGCAGGGGATGTTTGTTATGCGCGCTGGGCGGTTCGCAAACGAGGACGCGCGCCCCGGCGTGCCGATAAAAGGGTTATTGCGCGTTTCGCGAGCGGCCTGGGTAAACAGCGGCTCGCAAATTCGAGGCGGGGCCTCGTTTTCTAAATGAATTATTTCTATAGGTGAAATGGCCGCCGGTCCGACCGGCTCGGCTCTCTTTCGCGTCGGCCGTCCCCGTTGAATTTTCCAACCTGCCCAAATTATAGGCAATTTGCCCGGCCGCTAAAGGCGCAACGAACGAGCCCGTTTCGTTAATAGCCCCGGCCCTCCGCCAGCCTTCGCCACCCCTCGTGGAAAATGTACATACTTGCCCGCACGCCCGACCGTGTTACGTGAATATTTCACCGTGGAAATTGTACGCGTCACACCCCTCCGCTTGCCCGCGTACCCGGGGCGGGTCTAAAAAATTTTCACGCCAACTCGTTCACGGCCCATTAGCCATTGATCCTGTCCCGCGGAATTATTGATTTAGCTGGGTTCATAATAGCGCCCCTACGGTGATATTCTGCGAGGCTAGTTAATGCAACGGGCGGATCTAGAAGCGTGGAAACGGGGGACTCGGTGATCTAAGTCCTCGCGATAAACCAGAGATCATCCGTCGAGTAGAATTTAACCTTTGGCTTCTTCTATCTTTCGTCGATCGTTCCACTGAGATTAACGGGAGAATCGAGATCTGGCAACTGTCACGAAGATCCCCATTTTTGCGCAGGATTCGCGATGGTATCCGAAGAGAAATTTAACAGTGCGCTCTGCATCGAAGCTGTAGTGTCGTGGTGTGTCATTTCGAGCGGCATCGAGGACGACGAACGGATGGTTCGAGCGAGGCGAGTGCCGGTTCCTAATCACGCGATTCACTCGCGATCAGCCTCGTTACCGCGTATTCGCGTAACAGAAAATCGCGGGATCGCCGGTGTGTAACGTCGGAACGTGCTTTCGAACGGGCACCAGTTCGACTGGTTTCACGAATATAGGACATGAGCGGCCGGTTCCGTGGTTCACGTGGCACGCGGACAGGCGGTCGGTTTGTCATAGCGAGCGGACGTGTTCGTTTTTCGAATGCCCCGATTAGAAACTGGAGTACCGCGTCCCGCGTAGAAAACGTACCGCCCTAATCTCAGCCGGTTGGCCAACGGTCGATGAAAAATTCAGATAACACCCTGTACCTCCGTAACCGCGTAGCGACCGGAATGGCAACCGGATTGATATCCGTTCAAAGTCGGGCTAAATCCGTCCTGGCTAACCAGATACCCTCGATGCTCTACGAATTGAAAAGGGGTAGACTTTTCCATCAAGGAACACCCGAACGATCGTTAAAAGCAAACCAAGAAATGCATTTACCAAGATTAATTATCAATTTCTTCCCAAGCGATCCAGAACGCACGATCCTCTCGTCACTCGCTACTTTGTACTTGACTAAACACAGGGTCCTAACCGAAACTAGGTCTACCAGTAACGATCATTATAAAGGAAGACGAAGGTACTAGTTGAAGATGGCAGTCTTTTATCCGTCCTACAAGAGACACCTGTCGATCTTCCGTCAGAAGGTCAGGTCGCCAAGAGTGGCACACCTGCCAACGGGCAAGATCGAGCGGCCGTGACAGATCCTCGTGCTCCAAGTCTCGTTTCACCGTCTCCGCTATTGTGCTTTGGATTAACGGTACACCCGGACAGGGACGTCTGTCCGCGAGTAGAATCGCACGCGCGAGGAGAATGCAGAGGATCCTGGCGGGTGTCCCTCGCGAAAATCGAAGCGAAGTCGCGAGAAAGGGAACGCCGCGACGTGTCCTCGTCCCCTCCGGCGACGTGGCAAGAGGAGAGAACTCGCGGCTAGGCGACGCGGGATTTTTCCTTTTTCCTTCGCGAAACTCCGCGCGACGCCAGCCTGAAGAGGCGGGAAAAAACAGCCGTCCCTTTTTTTTTCCTCCTCTCTCCTCGTCTTTCACCGCTCTCGCGGTTTTTGCCCTCCTTTCCGCGGTATCGCGAGCAGCATTGTGCCAGAGAGAAGTTCCTCGTCTCTGGTGAGAATAAAGGGAGACGTCGAAGCGAACGGCGGGCCAAGGAAGCGCGAGTTTCGCCGAGGAGCAGCTTTTAGGGAATAATCAGGCCCTCCCCGCGGGTTCCGTGCCGCGGCGCTCGTGGAAGCGAGATTTACGAGCGGCCACGCGAAAATCACGGCCATACGCGCGTACACTTGGCTCCTTTTCGCTGGCCTCCGGTCCCCGGCTCATTCAGGTGCACGGGGATCGGCCATTTTCATTCATCTTGCCTCGCCACGCTCGCAGCTCCGCTTACTCGCGCCTCGTTTTTTGTGTCCAGCGGTTTACCGGCCGTTTCTCCTTTTTTTCGTTCAATTCGCCAGCGAGAGATGCACGCTCTAGCTACGTACCTGCATCCACTTATTCTCCGTGAGATTTTCCATCCGAGCGTTTAAACGGACGACGCAAAAGAAAAACGCGAAATGGCCACTGCGAGCGGAATCTACCTCATTATTGAAAACCGTGGAATTTGTGATTTAAATCTGATTACGCAGTAAGCTGTACCGGCGCTTATACACGACGTTCATTAATTAAAAGGGTTCGTAACATCGAAGCATTTTTAATTCCATTTTTCGCGTCCATTGTTACGCGTAGAACAACGCACATGGGAGAAGAGAAATAATTTACAAACACTGGCGTTGTCAGTAGTGCAATGTTTTTTTTTATACGTATATATATATATTTTTTTTGTTGTTATTTCTACTCGAACGGTAAAACAAAGGGGGATAACAATTTACGCGAGCTAGAATCGCCAACGGTGCAATGTTTATCTCTGATAAGCCATTTTTAGCTATTACCGTTCGACAAGCCCGAAAATTACAATTTCCCCGGGAAAAAAATGGAAAGACTGGCCTCTCGCCGTATCGCGAGAGGATTTCGTTTCGTTCCTTCGATATCGTTTTCGACGAATATCACGTTGCCGCGCGAGAGGGGTTAACAATGCGCACTAAACCGGAATTACCGGCGCGGAGCAATGTTTATCGCGTCTGTGAACGTCGATTATGGGCGGCGGACGCCGTCGTCGAATACCGAAACGATCCGCCGTCTGAGAATCGGGAATGCCGGGCGAAACCGTCGCGTAAATAATGCAACGCGCGTACCGATTCGAGGGCCGCCGTTAAATAACTTATTTCCAAGTCCCGCAGCCTGTTACGTAACTAATCTCGTCTTCCGGAAGTTGGCAGCGCCGGGGAAAGCCAGTCGCCCCGTCTGGAACGATCGTCGCGAGATCAAAGGGAGAAACTGCAACCGCGTACGGACGGATTAGAAGAATGAGCCAAGTAAGAAAGAACGACGCGAACGGCGGAAGGAATCGCGCGCGGTTGGTTCCGGAAGGCCGAGAGGAACCGACGAAAAGGTCCGCGGCGACAAATCGGGACCGTGGACGGGACGCTGAAAGGGAATAGGCGATGCGAACGAGCAAAAAGGATGTATCAAGCTGAAGGGGAACAGCGTGCATGAATTAATGAGAGGGAGCGAGCGATCGCTAAAGGGGATGAAGAATAAAAACTGCGGAGACGTAGGACGAGAAAGGGTGGAGACCACGTTGAAGGGAAACAGGAGCCGGATTAAAGAGCTGGATCCCGAAAAGCGTGGGGAATCAAAGCGAGAGAGAAGTGAAAAAGGTGAAAAGAATTCAGAGAGCGAAGAGGTAAACAACAAAGAGACCGAGGCGAAGGGAAAGGCCCGCGAGAAAAAGGCGGCAGAACGAGTGAAACGAGCAAAAAGAGGGGTAACTAACGCGGGGGTGAAGTGGTGAGTAAAGACAGAAAGGAGGAGACCAGAGGGATCCGGCGAGAGAGAGAGAGAGAGAAGAGGAAGCAGCGTGAAGAGCATAAAGACGTGACGTCAGAGGGGTCGGGAGGTGGCGAAAAGTTCTGGCTGAAAGAGCAGAAGGGGCGAAGACAAGTTCCGGTGGGATGGCGGCGGAGTACGTGGATCGTATATCACAATGAGGTAAAAGTTTAGTGGCCCGTTTCGCGGGCTAAATGCATAGCGATTCATGAGACCCGAGCGTTCAAGGAACACTTTCAATCGGGTCGGTCGATCGAAACCCGGTCGAGGCTGAAAGCGATACAGGGTCGAACCTTGTTCCTCCTGGACATCGTGCACTGTTTACCCGCTCTCGTGCGGAGTGCTCTCTCTCTCTATTTTTCAACGACGCGGAAAGCGCCGGTGGAAAAAGAAAAAGAAAAGGAAATTCTTTTTCTATATGGGCGATTCACTCGATACTTGGCGGCGAGCAATCGCAGGGGAGGGCGAGTTCATCGATGCTCGATCGAGATGCCCGCGCGAAATTACTGCCGCTTTTAGACAGGCGGCGATCGGTCGATCGAGCCTCGGAGCCACCGTGAAAAATGCACGCGATTTTTCCCGGTATGTATCGCTGTCGAAAAATCCAATCAATCCGACAGGATGGGGGCTCGACGAGCTGGTGGCTTTCGCCATTCGCGGGCTGTTTCACATCGACCAGAAATAATCGCACAAACCGGGAATAATTCCCGTCGATCGATCGTCCCACACTTTCCACAAGGTTACTCGAGCGGGCGTGTATTATCAGAAACGTTAACTTTCACCCTCGGCTCGAAAACGTCGAACAAGTGGTGAACGAGAGGCGGGGCCAGGCGAAGGGCGAGACGTCGTCGATGATTAATTATCCTCGCCACTTTCCACGGGTCGTTCTAAACGCAGCGGACGCTTCTTTATTGGAAGACGTCCCGTACATACATACGCGGCCAAGGAGGAGAGACAAACGGAAAGGAGTCTCAGGGCTGGCAGGTATACACCGGGCGAGGAGCAGGTCCTACTGCGGCGGAATTAAAGCGAACAGGTATCTTCGGGGCTGAATGCGCGTTCGGAGAAAACAGGTTCTTTTTCGTCTTCTTCTTCTCACGGCCGTCTACACCCCGTTCGCGTTAACTCGCCGCCAGCAGCGAGCAATCATCTCTCGACGATGAAGGGCAAGGGGTGAGAACGAACGGAAGGAAGACGCGCACTTTTTTCATTCCTAGTGGCGAAAGAAAAAAAAGAGTGGGACGAACGAAACGTCCGATGATTGTAGACCACGAGGAAACAGGGGATCGCTTATTAAGGGTTGCTCGTAATTACATTTACCCTCGGTTGATTATCGGTCAACCCTTTCGCAACTTGCGAAGACCTCTCCGTACGACGCTGTTGGAACTTTCGAACAACTTCTACAGCGAAATTCGAAACGCGCGCACAGTTTGATACTCGGTCTATTATAGCGCGAGGCGGGCTTCCTTGCTCGGTGTCTATTCCAGCGGATCTTGCTGGCGAGATCTCGGGAGGGTAGTCACGAAATTCACGCCGCGTCCGATGGAGAAGCGCGAAGTGAGACGAGGACGAGAAACGGAACGCGGTGGACTATCTTAAACACGGGTGTTCGACGCGGCCGGGCAGATAAGAGCGAAAACGAATCGATCGGACGGGATTCCCCGCATTCCTGCATGTAGAAACCGCTTTATTCGATCGGAGGCCGGTTAAATCATACGCGGCTCGCGTTAAAACAGGATCGCAGCGTAGAAATCAACTGGAGCGGCTGTTAATCATTACATTCTGCATACGCGGCATCGCTAGTGGAGTCCGAGTAAACCAAGGGGCAGATCGATCGCGTTCCACGGCCGGGGTAAATCGCGAAACAGAGGTCCAGGTGAACCGAGTACGAGCGCGGTTGCGGATCGAAACGTGGAAACGGTTTAAATCGCGCGTAATCGCTTTTACACGCGGCTGCTACTCGATTAACGCGTAACAGCGAAAAGAGTCGAAAAGGCAACCCCCAGGAGGGGAGGGTGAGAAAAACGTAGGCGTGCCGCGGGGTGAACTTTCAACCGTTGGAAAGACCGAACTAACGACGAGGGTGGATGGACGGGAAAGGGGGAGAGCGAAAAAGGAAAAACAGCGGCTCGAGAAGCGGGAAAAGGGATGAAAGCGTTTTCCAGCGGTCGCGCGGCAAGCGAAATCGAAATTTCTAGCCGGCGGCCCGAGGCGCGGGCAAATAGAACGAAAATTTTAATTGGACGATGCCAAGGAGGGGGTGGCGGCTGAGAAAAAACGACCCCGTGGAACACGCTCGCCGGTAAACGGAGAAACGGACGAAACTTTCCGCGCGCTTCAAGTTCCTCGTGTAATTCCGCCGGTTTGCTCTTGTTCGAGGCGCGTAAAAAACGCGACGGCGTTGCCTCGGAAGCTTCGCCGCGTTAACTTCGAAGGAATACAAGTTTCCCTTCGTTGCCTACGGGGGATTCTTCGATGGCGGATCCGCCTCCACGTGTACGCTTTCGCGCCGCGTTTTCCGCGTTGCTGGAGAGGGGAGTCAAAAATTCGTGAGAGTCAATCACGGTCCCATTATCCACTTTCTCTAATAATCAAAGTCGAAAAGAATCCTCCTCGGGCGAGATAGAGGGAAGAACGAGGCCAGACGTGGGATTCCTCTGGCTTTGGTAACTGGACGCAGCCTCGAGCAGAGGCGGGACGGCGGTGAGCGAGACGAAGAGGACGGCGATGGCGCGGATGGGCACTGACGAGGGCGGTGGTCAGAAATTTCCGCGAACACCAGTCGAAGTCGAGTGCGGGCCTCGCATTATCTCGCACGAAACGATGACGCGGGGCCCTGGGAATGCGCGTACCTTCCGAGAACTCGAGGAAAGCTTATGGACACACGTCGACGGCTACCTTTTTCACGAGCTTCCGAGTGAAACCGAAACTCGTACGTCTGACCGCCGCCAGGTTAGCTGGCGTCGATGCACAAAGGAGCTCGGAGGAAGAAAGAGACGAGGGGACGTGTTTGCGTGTGTTTTCAGCTGGTGTGCGCGAGAGAGGCTGGCTCGACCTCGGGGTCTAATCAGATGCGGGTTAATCCCGGCTGTTTCTCTGCCCTTAAGGGTCGTCCACACGTGGCAGGGGGATGATCACTGCGTAACAGCGCGGGAATGGAAGTATTCTACGAATTCTCGCAACATTTTTCACATCGATACGCCTGATAACATTAGTCAGACTCGATCTGAGAAAGGTACACGAATATTTGGAAACCATACTGGGGGAGAGAATTGCTGGTAGCTTGAGGAGAAGAGTGACGAGGATCGAGGAGGGTTTTCCAACGGAATTATTCCAAGTAACGCGAAACGCGCGTTTAAAAGCGCGGGGAAAAGCTTAAGCGAGCACCGCGATCCGCGGCTTGTAAACAAGATTTAAGAAAGCTGGACACGCCGAAGCGCTTAAGCGAAACTGCGAAATTATATGAGCGCCGGGGGCCAGGGTTGTCTGCGGTATTGCACGAAATTGCGACAGAATTCGCGGATAAACCGGCAACTTTACGAACCCGGAATAACCGGATTTTTTAAAAATAGCCTAATTGCACGCGGCGTGACCCGCCACTCCGCTATTTGTACCTCGTCGCATCGTTGGCGAGGATCTGGCCACCGAACGGAGCGCGAGGAAGCCGGAAACCGCGGGCACGTGGACGCGTACCAACGCGGACGAATATGCGCGGCGGATTCGCGCTGAAACCGCGCCCTCCGCTCGAACTTATCACGCGAACGCTCGAGAGCTGGCGGTAAGCGTAACGAGCTCGCGGAAGTAGCGTTATCAAAGCAGAAAGAGCACGAGTAACGGCGATCAAGAGACGAGCGTTCGCCAGCAGGATCGTGTCGAATGAAATTTGAAGGCTGCCAGGCGAATATCTCCGTGGATCTCTCGTAGATAGGAGGCGCACGAAAACGTCGAGGAGCGTGAGACGCATTCGAATGGCCGTGTTCCCGGTATGAACGCTACTTAAGGCGACCTGGACGGAGAAAAATACGCGAACACACGTATGGTATCGCGGCTGTACACGCGTGTAGAGGCTCGCGAGGCTATCACCGATGCCCAGACGATTCTCTCGAGCATTCGAGCGGTTCTATCGTGTACGTACGTACGAGATGCTTCAGCCACCCGGTGGCTCGGTTCGAATCGAATAAGAAGAACGGCGTCGCCTTGAACTCGAAACCGCGGGGCCGCCTCTTCCTCGGCCTGGCGACACTTGGAGCTCGCTAATTAAAACCGCGTCACGAGCCGGGGCTTCCGAAAAAGAGTTAGAACGCAGCTCAGGTGGCGGTCCCGGCCACGCTCTAATGCACCCCAATTTATCGTGCACGCTAGCCGCCGCGCAATCTTGTCCAAATCCACCGGCTAAATGCTCTTAATGTTCCACTATTTATGCCTGCTAATCGGCTTTTGTAATTTAAGATCAGGCGGTCCCTAAATATTCCCCCGTACCGCATTTGCTAACCGAGTTCTGTAATCTTCGAATTAATACATCGAGTCCACTGTTTCGTAGAAGCAGCAGCAACTTTCGCTAATTTTCTCGAGTTCTACCACCTCAATTCTCCAAGTACCACCGAATCGAATGTGTCACGGAACTACCCCCTAGTTGAAAAAATTCCTACAAACTCAGGATCCATTTTTACTTGATTCAGAGACGCTGAGGATGTTTCCAAGGATCGCAGGATCTACCAAACGATCTTCGAAGGCAGTTGACGCGTCTCGAACCCATCGCTAGCCACCTATGCGCAACGAGCGTTCGTGTTTACCTGACCGCGTCGGTGTTCGCACGTGGTGCACACCAGCCAGAGGAGCCGGACAGTTGCAACGGGTACACACACTCGGTTAGGCCGTTGCCCCGCATAAATCCGTGGAGGATCGCGAGGAGCCCCCTCCGCGGAGTTTATTCCGGCAACTTTCGAAGATGGGTCAAGGGAGCCCGCCGGGACGCGAGGAGCGTTCCCTCGGGTCGAAAGAATGTCGCCCATTCCCGCTGAGAATGCACGCGGATCGATCCGCGATCGTTGGAGAACATGGCGAACGATGCGAACGATCGCGCATAATTGCGGGTAATCGGCGACGGAATTCAGACGAGCCATTAAACGGGAGATAAGCGCGATAAAATTGGAGCAGAAGCGTCGGAGTACGTTTCAGCCTTTGTTAAATCGACAACGCGAACCAGTTTCGGTGTTTGCGTTTTGTAAGAACCGTCCGGTCGAGTTTTTGCGCGATGCTCGTAACGTTCACTCTTTCAGCAGATCGTTAGATCACTCCTCCGTGGCGATTCGACGAAAGGA
This sequence comes from Xylocopa sonorina, assembly GCF_050948175.1. Taxonomy (NCBI): domain Eukaryota; kingdom Metazoa; phylum Arthropoda; class Insecta; order Hymenoptera; family Apidae; genus Xylocopa; species Xylocopa sonorina. Next base: position 11,908,822 of record NC_135198.1, read on the forward strand.
AAGAGTGGAAGAATAAGGTGGTCCACTGGTGGAGAGTGGTGTTTCCCTGAAGGGATCCGTGGCTTAAGGTCACGGGAACGCGAGCGGTCGACCGGTTGCCGAAAGCGATCATTAACGATCTCAAGGCTGCACCCAGGGTCCCTCGGATGTTTTACACCAGCCGTTGGAACCAGTTGTCCCAACGGTTCGTGGAAAACCCTCGGATCGCTCCTCGAATATCTAACTGTCTAACGCCTTACCATTCACCGTGCGATCGTTCTATGATAGCCGGACGAAGGTTCGTGGCGTCGAATAAACTCTCTCCGAGACAACAGTCCGGAGAGCGTTTCAACGGATGTGGGGAAAAAAATATCGAGAAACGGACGGGCTCTTTTCTAACGTAACAAAACCGATTACGTAGCCGCTCCATTAAGACAGTTTCTTGGACAATGCAACGTAACGATATCTCGACGGATCTCTCGCGTCTTAGGAACGATTGTGCGTGCTTTCTTGCGAGAAATATAATTGCGAACCCCGAGGGACTGTGACCGTTCCCTATCCCCATTCTAGAGTAACTTTTCTCCTCGTAATCGCAATCGTATACCATCGACAATCCATTCTTCGCGATTGTATCGGTTCTCCAAGGATCGATCCGTACTATTCTCTCGCTCGAACGCTTCTCGATTCCTTGGATACTCTTTTCGAGAAGATGGAGGAGGAAGGGATCGAGGAAACGCGCGATGACGATCGGTGGCACGGCAGAGTATACGACAGTGGCTGCAAATTTGCTGGTTTCGGAGCTTGCACGTGTTCGCGGGTAACCAGCCAGGTTCGATTGACCAATCGTAGCCGGGAGTTGCTCAAGAACGGAAATCGGCGGCGAGTCGCGGGTGTTTTCGAGGTTCGCGAGGGTCCCACGATGCAGAGGACGGCGGGCGAGATGCGCGACGGGAGGTGCGTGGGCGTGAGAACGAGCGAGGCAAGGGACCGATTCGTGCAGCGTTTGGGCAGGCAGAAGGAAAGGTAGTCGTGACGAGGGCGAGTTGTGCAAGTAACGCGGAGAAAGAGACCACACGCTGGTGATTCAGAGGGTCCCGTTTCTCCTCTTCTTCTACCGGCTTCCTCGCCTTTCTCTGCTCCATTCCGTTTCCCCGTTGCATCGTTCGACGAGCACCGCGAGGAACGATGGGCGAAACGATGATAAAGCGTTTAATGTTTCACCGCCTAGTTTATGAAAGGGAACAATACGCCCGGACGGGTTAATGTGTAAAGTAAGAATTACGATTGTTATCGCGAGTAGAACGGAAAATAAACCGTGACAAGATAATAAATTTGGTTAACTGCGAGCGAGGCGAGCGGGGAGGCGCGTGCAGATACACGCGTAGTCGTCGAGGAGGAGAGAAAAAGGAAAGTCCGTGGAGGAGAACAGGAAGTGGGAAAGTGGCGCGAAAAAGCCACGAGACGTAGAGAGCGCGCGGAACACGGAGAACGGTTGAAATAATCTCTATCGCGTTAAGGAGATTAAGCGTACGCGAGGGGAATTACGCGTGACGTGGAAATTCGAGGGAAACAGAGGCCGCGAAGATGGGTGCGTAACAAACCTACGAATGCGTGTAAAGAGGTTTCAAGAGGCTGCGTCCACAGAGCCTACTTCAACAGCTGTTCTTCAACGAAGAGACCTTTAACGAGCCCAGCAACGGCCATTCTCGGTCAGAAAGAATTAATAGAGGAAACAACGATCCCAAAGCGTGAATGACAGTCGAAACGACCGCGAAGCGTCGTAACAGGAAAATTCGTCGAGCTTTCCCGACGAAAGCTCGAATCTATCCTCGCGATGGCGATCAACGCGGAGAAACCGCGACGACTGTTTTTAACTGTAAAACTCGGGTAACTTCAGCAACGACTAGCCGCGCGGCTCATCGTTTTCAGGTGGACAGGGACGTAGCTGTAACCGTACGGCACCCTTCCTTCCAATCTCGGTTCAGGAGTCGGCGATGCGAAAATACGACGACGACGACCAATCCCCCGGTGAAAACGACAGCCACTTGTAACTTGATTACGACTACGGAAACTCGTTGAATCGAGCGACGGATAAAGGGGCTTTGACGACGGTGTAAAAAAAAAAAATAAAGAGGGAACTGAAGGGAACGCGGCGGACGCGAAGAACGAAATGCAAAGGAGGAGCCATTCTGGCCAACGCTGCGCGTCGAGTTTTTCAAGGGCCGTTAAAAGTACGCTCTTAATCCGCGCGCTTTTATACGCCGTCCCGTATTCGTAACGTTTAACCGTGTTTTCGAATCGGTTCGTGATTCTTTCCTTCCTTGCTTCCTTCCTTCCTTCCTTTCTTCCCTACCGAACGAGGATCCAGGGAGAGGGGTAGGCGGAGGAAACGGGGGACCGTTCGAAATTCATAAAGGCAAACGAAGAAAGAGGCTGGCCGCGATGCCTTCCCAGTCGGTCGGACCGCGCTGCATTTAAATCGTGCAGCGTCCATGAAAACGCGGCACGACGCGGGCCTCGAAAAAGAAGATCGAGAGCGACGGCCAGTGGCGTACCTTGGAGTTTCTTCTCGGTCTCCCAGAACTTCTGCAGCTCCGTGAAGTACTTGTCCAGTATGAAGACCTTGGAGAGGCCCAGGGTGGCCATCTCAGGCGGTCGAGGCTCGTTATCGGCCAGAATTTTCTTCGGCTTACTCGCGGACTCTGTTTGCACGTTATTTATTTATCTCCACTCCTCTCCACGCGTCTCTCTTCCACGCTGTTTTCCCTTTCGCGACGCACGCCGCTCGGCTCCGACCTGAAACGCGTAGGATCGCGGATCGATCGTGGGGGGTCACCAAGAGATTCACAGATCACCCGGACATCTCATCGGCTGCCAGTTAATCGTGTCCTCGGCGCACTCGTCACCGCACTCGCACATCTTCCTCCCGCGTTTTAGTCGCACTAGTTTCAGTCTATCCCCGGCTGTCACGATCACGTAAGAAACACTGGGGCCCGGACGGGTCTCATCGCGCGTTCCGGCAGCGGCTACGAGGTTCACTTGCGCGAGACACGAGGGACGCGCACGAAACGAAAACCGTTCACCTGCTGGATCACCAAAAGGGAAAAAAGGAACGCGAACCGCGCGAACCCTCGCCGACACGCGACAGCCGACGTAAAACCGGGACGGGTGGAAACGCGCGCCCACCTCGGGGTGATAGTTTTCCTCGAAGAAATTTCGAGAAACACTCCGGCCGCTCGAAAAGCGTCGTCCCAGCCGCCTCGTTCCTACTCTGGCTCCTGTGCACCGGTACCAGGAACGTCCAACGGAGGGTTGCGACGCGAGTTACCTCGATCAGCGTCACCGTGCCGGACACCTGTCGAGCGTTTCGTAACCTTCGAGGAAAGCAGTTTCGGCGCACAACCAAGTGACACGGGGGCCGTGTTTGCAAGCGGCACGGAGAGGAGTGTGGCGACTCGGCGAGTTCAACTGGGCGTCATTGTTGCCTGGAACCCACCTCCGTGAGCCCTATCTCTTCTAAGGTGCCTTCGAGATAACTCTCCGCGGCTGGCTCACCTGGCCGCTCGGAACGCCAGTTAGGTGGAAGGCAGCGGACCAGAGCGTGCCGGGGCCCAGGATGTCTGGACCGGGCAACGAGGCGGGCCACGGGGTGGGGGCACCGGTCCCCCGACTGGACCGTTGCTTGTGGATGCTGCGTGGAAAACTGGCTGGGGCCCTAGACTCACCTTAGGCATCTCTCCCTCGACCTCCTCGGCCTCCTCGGCCTCCACGGATCTGCCTCGCGGAGCTCCGCGGAGCTCCGCGGACCGAATCCAACCGAGAGGCGCTATTCCGCGCTTTCGAGCGGCAGAACACCGCGCACACGCCACGTTTCTCGCGCACGTTCGATGAACTGTTGTTTACAAATACGACACCGGAACTGCTGGAATGCCGGTGGATCTCATTTTTTTTTTTCTCCTTTTCTGTCTTTTTATACCTTTATGGTCGTTTTTTTTTTTTTTTTTTCATCGCGGTAGAATGTGTTAATGGGACGCGGACGTACCGCCGGAGGAACGCGGAGCGAGGAATTTCGATCGATTTTCATTGGCTGATTTTAGCGGTGGTTAGATGATTTTTATGTTTCTTTTTTAAGAGTCGAATGCTTTTTAAAGAAGAGAATTATCGTGGGCTGATGGGTAGATTAATTGTGCTGATTGGTTGTAGTGGAAATTGAATCGAAATGGAGCTGTACGAAGCTCCGGTTTTATTTCGAAGAGGAAACAAGTCACAGATTTTCAGCATTTTTTCGTTTTTTTTTTCTGGCAGTACCGCGTGTTCGATGATAGAAACAGCATCTGCTGCGAACGATAGAGACCAGCCCTGCTCTTCGAAATTCATCATCCGGGCTTTCATGATCTGATTTGAATTGCGCGCACCGGATGGACACTTGTTTCCTATATCGAAACTCGTTGATCGGTGACACGCGTTACCCCATGAATTTCTCGCGGTGATCTGGGCCTGAAAAACTTGGGAAATCGAATAATGCTACGGCTCTTGTACACAGCTCGGCCTCGTTCGAGCCTAATTGGTCAACAGCGTAATTGATCCCGCGCAATTAACCAATATACCAGACCGTGTACCTTCGTTAATTAGGGGAAAAAAGGTGCTGCCCTCTGTTTTAGAACCGTTTCCGTTTTTTACGCGACGGTTAATTGCTTCATGGGAGACACACGACCATTAGTTATCAAACGTTTTCGACGGCGCAAGGTTCGCCTTAATTGCACGCTCGTGTAACGTGGACACATCGGCGGTGCGTTTTCGGCGAAAACTTATCGATTCCACGAGATAATTGCTACCTAAGTCGAACGGAGGCTCATTGTTAATTGCTCGTTACCCGTATCTACCGGGGAAGGCCTTTGCCCGTGATTTATGCTCCTCCGAGACGGCGAGTGCGGTTAACTTAATGGACGAGGGGCATTACGGCATAGTTACCTGGGGAAGTAAAAACCGCTCCACGAGTACAAAATATCCTACTTTCCGAATGTTTCATAACTGCCTTTTAGTGGCTAAACAATGCGGCAAGAAAACGGTACCATTTACGTCGAACCACTGCCAAACTGAGCCGCGAGGAACAATCGCGGATTGCCTTAACGGTGCCCAAAGAAACTTTCAGAGCGACTCGAGTCCAAAACCGAGCCGTGTATTTACTTCCATCCGAGCAGCGAACATTGTCATTCTTTTCTCACGCCATTTGCATCGAACTACCGCCATACAGCTGATCGTTAAAACGATGGAGAACAGTTATCCAACTCGCGCCTTGGAATTAATACAAGATCCGTATCTAACCTCGAGGTATCCATTGCCATTCTAATTAGCGAATGCCACGGCCAAAAACTATTCCCAGAGAGACGATACCCACTCGAGGAACCGACTGTTTAAGGAAAAATACCGATCACTCCGTGCTAAGAACGCGACGAGGATCGCCGTGTACTTCCCGCCACCCGTCGTCCCGATACATCGAACCGGCTGAGAAAAAGCTGAAGAGAACCGCGGCGGCAACCCCACAGTTCGACTCACCCCATGCGGGCGAAGCGTAGCGCTACAAACTTGCGCGCGGTGACACGCGATACGCGTCACCTGACCCGTCCGCCGAATGAATGGTTCCTCGAAACTCGCGATGTTAACCAGCCCGGCGGAGCAGGAGGCACCGGATGCGAGCCGAAACAGGATCGAAGCTGCTCTCGTTTCGTCGACGGGCCGGCTGGGCCGAGCCGAATCGCGGGCGATCGGTGCTGAGCGGCGAGGAACACGAGGACGAAGGAGGGAGGAGGAATGCCTGATCCGTGTATCTCGAGAGGATCCTGAACGGACGTCCCGAAGCGTGTTCCGCCTTATAATTTTGATCTACAACGCCGAGAGGAATCCAACATGGCCGTTCCTCACCCTGCGTCGTAAACAATAAACAGCGCTCCGCTCGATCCTCCGTTCTCGGCTCACCCTTGCTTAGCTACATTAGAGTGCGCCGCGACGCTTCGCATCCACGTGTTGCGGGTACTTGAAATACGTGGGACTCTGAATATATTTACTGCGAGCAAAAAAAAAGAAAAGGTGGTTCCGCTGGATCTCATCTACGATCGATACTCGCCGCTAGAGTTGCTACGAAATATCGTTGGTGCGATTAGCGAGCTCAAGAGGCGGTGTAACGCGCCGCTATTTAATCCTAGCCGCCATCCCGTTCTCTTTTCTCCCCGACGTCCCTTACCACTCGAGCGACCACTCGACGTCCCGCTCTGTGGGCCTCCTACGACCCTCCGCGTGAGTTGGCACCGTGGCGAAGCCGCAGGGAAGAGGAGGAGAGATAGATTCTCTCACCAGGGGCCGACGACCACTACCGGACCCAACTCTCTCTGCCCAGCTGGCCGCCTTCTTCGAGAGCGCGATTATGCGAAGATTAAACTCGGCTCGTCGCTGAACCGCGACGGAGATTCGACGGGGAGTCTTGGGTGTCAAAGGTGTCCGTGAATCTTTTCGGGGTTACCAGGAATAACGAAACGAGGGAGTCTCGTGCGTTCCAGGCGGTGAAAGTAGACCGTGGAACAATTTTTGATCGCGTTACTTCGCGCATCAAGAGTAATCCACAACAAGTACTCCAATCGCGCGTTGTACGTGGAACCATTTCTGAATGCGTTGCATCGGGTGTAAGAATCGTATGGAAGAAGGGAGGTGCGTCGTAGGATGAGATCGGTTTCCGGTGACAATCGAAAACGGTGGCTGGACGGTCCTCGCCGATGGAGCAACCGCGAAGGGCCTTACGGCTGATTAACGAGCGCATATTCGAAAAGTGTGAGAGGCCCGAATTTCGAGGACGCGCCGGCCCTCCCAGCGTGGCCACCGGAGCACCTGTCGCGCGTGAGATTTTAAGAGCGTGTCGTTTACACTCGGCCAGCGAAAGAATCCCGTGGCAGCCTGTCCTCGAGCCTGAATTACACCAGCGTCCACTTCACCAGATTCCCTCGCGCGCGATCCTCCGACCGCGAAGCCCATCGATAAATCCGAGCGATTCAATCCTCCATTGGGAGGAAGGAAACGAGCAAAAAACTGAGGGGGGGAACCAGAGGTAGGGGGTGTACAATCGAACATTCTCCGGGGCCAGATAGAGACTTCGAGGCGGGCCCTGTCAAAAATCCACGCCGGAGGAGCGTGTAATCGTTTCTGAGGCGCGTAAAAGCGCGGCGGCGTACGAAAACACACGGGCCCAAGCTCTCCGTGGAAACATCGGGCTACCCTTCGTTCGTTCCAGGCTCGAAGAGCCGTCCCTCCCCGCCGTTCGAACGGAGAAAGGGGATACAAGACGGCGAGGAGGAGGAAGAGGATCCGCTCTTTGCGGTGAAATTCAAATCTCCACCGAGAGATCTGCCGTGCACGCCCCGCGCGAAACCGGTTTCGCCGCTCTCGACGCTCGAGGGGGCTTGGCTGGCCCGTTCTATGCCCTCTTCGAGCTAACTCCGTGCCGATAAAGCAGGCAGCGACAGGCGAAACCACGGGGCCCGTGTACCCGCAGCACGATCTGCCGGTGGAACCTGAACGCTCCTTCGTACCCGACCCGCCTTCTTACCGATACTCGAGAATGGGCCTGATCTCGCTCCGCGGATGCGTTACCGATCTCTGACAGGGTCCGTTCGCGAGTAGATTTCTGTTCTCGCGAAACGAACTTCGAACGATTTTGGAGGGTAGTTCCAAAGGTGAAATATCACTGATCGAGTGTGTATGGAGACGTTTAGAGAGACGTTAATTAGGCGCCTTTGAGATTGGTTCGAGGATTGACCCACCCGGTGCTGTTGCTCGAATTCTGAAGAGTTCGAGAAGATGATGGTAGAACCACACGTTGAAGTGTGCCGCGTGACAACTTGCGCGCACAAGATCCTTGAAAGTTTCACGACCCGGGGAGTTTTACACTCGAGGCTGCGGAGTGTAAACTGTGTCCTACGCCGGAAAAGTTGTACCGCCGCCGGAGCTTCGATGGAAACCGGAAGATGTAACCAAACGTTCACCGTGGACGGTAAAAGGAAACTCGACGTCCGATTCAAAGGACCCGATCGAAAGATCCCGATACGTGGACGAAAGGCGAACTCGTGAAACTTGCACGGATCCTCCGTAGCAGTGCGATCGACGAATTTCGGATCGGGACGCCGATTCGTCGCCTGGCTGTTAGCCATCGCGCACCGTTCACGGCCGCGCGTTAATAAAATACAGACATCGAGGCGAGCCATGCGGCACGATTTAACCTTTGATTAAGGGAGTCAAGCCGGTCGTGACTTACCGTAATGAGTCGAGGCACACGTACACAGGGCGCATATATCAAAGTTTATAGCTGCGAGAGATAATTCCGACTGATGGCGCGAGCCCCTCGCGGCACTGTTTTTCTGCGAACGAAGAACCGCCAGATTCTGGGTCAATAATTTACACCACGCGCATCGACGAGTACCGTAATTTCGCCGTGGACCGTCGCGTCATTTTCATCGTGTCCCCTCGACGTCGCGTAACGCGTACACACACACCGCCCTTCCCATCCGTGGATGCGCTGCGTTCTCGAAATTGCACACCGCTAGCAGGAACGCGACTGTCGCGGGAATTTTAATACGTTCCAATGGAAGATCGGCGCTGGCTGCTGTTATTCTCGCCGAAATATCGAGCCGCTCGAAATTTCTACGAGTATTACAGGGGGTTAATACCGATATCCGACGACGACGATACGCTCGCGTTACGCGCGATGTTTCTGAAACGGCGGCAATAAGCGGAGTAAAAATTAACAGAGCTCGCAATCTGGCGAACAGTCGCGATAAAAAGGTCGTCGCATTAACGAAATTGAAACGAGGATTGCAGGGTCCGCGCGGGGGTGGTTTTCGTAGCGGAAATTGGTCACGCGGCGCGATCGTAACACTGGCGAACAATACTCGATAACCAACGTGATCTGGACGTAAGGTAATATAATCGGGAAATAATTAGTCGGCGCGAGCAACAAGCGCACCTACGGCCCCGATGAAACGCGTAATCAATGATTATCGTGGCGTGAAATCGCCTCGGTTAAAGAGCCAGTTTCGATTTCCATCGGGTCGAACAAGAATTTCTTGATTATCAACCTCGTTAGAGGGACCCCCTCTGGATAAACATAGAGATAGCCGAGGTGACAAAGTCGCCTGGTTACGTTTGAACGTGTTAATTAGTCACGCCTTCGATTAGACGGTCAGCTTGACAGCGATTGCTGGTTATTGCGTGCCCGCGATCGGTTCGATCGGCGACGATTACTTGGCCACGTGGAAATTTTTCGTTTCGTCTGCACACCAATTTTTCGAGCACCACCGTGTGTGTGCGTGTGTGAAATTAAAACACGAAACAGAGGAGAAATGGCAGCATATACGTGGAATATTTTAATTGCCACTCGGTAATTAACTGCTGCGACCGATCGCTATTACTCGTCCGTTTGTGCTGGAAAAAGTCCACCGTTTGCCTACCGCGAACGATTAGCATGATCGATCGATGGTACCGTCTCAAATATTTAACATTCATTTAGTTATTCATTTATCCGGAGCTCTTTACACGTTACGACCGCGGGTAACATACGATGATTAGTAGAATCGTGGATATTGGAAAAATCGACGCGACGGGGGGGCAAAAATTAAAAAAAGGCATGCTCGAAAGTCAAACTGACTCGGAGCCTCTAATTTAAACCCGATAATCCTCCGACACGGAACGCACAGTCGCCAATTTTTGAAATATTCCATCGCGCTCCACTTCGGCCGCACTTTTCACCCCCTGCGCGGCGCCCGACTCGATTCGAGTTAAATCGCAAAATTCAACGTTTAATAATTCGCTGTAAAAATGTCCAACGTGCGCGTGGACGAGACGAATTCGTTTATAAAAATCCATCCCCTCGTCGGTACCCCGGTCTCTCGGAACGGAACAAGTTCCGGCGGGTGCTTCACCCGCGACGAGTATCATCGGGGTAACGAAATCGAAAGGGGAGTCCGCAAAGGAAATATTCGGATAAAGGGGATCCGGCGAGCTGCATCCTCCCGCAGCGAGTATTTTAATTAGGCCAGGCTTTTGAGATAGCCGATATACGGGAGGGCGTCGAACGGCCGTGGGAGGCGGCGCCGCGCAATCAAGGCTCGCAGAAAACTGGATTAGCGGCCGTTCCCCTCTATCCCTCTCTCTCTCTCCCGCCCGTTTTTATCGCGACGCTTATCAGCCGATAAGTCCGTGAACAGGGACGTCCCATTTGCCCGGCGTGCGGATCCTTTTCGCAGGCAGCTCCTATTATCGGCGAACAACGCTGCCTCGACGTTGTCCGCGCGAACGATGACACGGCCACTTTGTGTCAGCCATTCTGAAATAAAGTTCGACCCGCGCGCCCTACGCTCGCTGCGAGCTTCGTTTAGCCGCCGCCATTCCGGACGGAGAAGTTACCGATCCTCTTTCGAACACGGCCAAATGGATGGAATTATTTTCCCAGCTATTATCACCGAGAGAAAGTTAATTTCCCCGCTACGCGATATCGCGAAAACGTAAAGCCAACGACTTGCCCCGGGGAAGCTTTCGCCCGAAACTAAAAACGAGAGAGGCACGTATGCAGGGGCGGAGAGAAAGAGAAAGAGAGAGAGAGAGAGAGAAGAGAGAGCTACGATCCCGGCGAGATCGCGGTGACGTCCAAGCGGGTACGAATTTTTTCCGGCGGTTTCGTTGGCAGGATGCGGGGCGGCGGATCAGAAGTCGGCCAGAGAGGCCCGAGAGGGAGACAAAAACGCATCGGGTCCGGTGTCACCGGGTGACGGATGGGCCAGTAAGCCCGTCCAAGGTCTATCTGGTCCCCACGAATCCTCGTTGTTGCGCACCGCGGCGCGTTTACCCCGGTAAACTCGGCGATCGCGATCGCGAGTTCCCTCGTCTGCGTTCCCGACGCGGACGAGGCCACTGCGACCCATCGTACGATCGAACCTCCAGGAAGAAACAAATTCAACAGATCGGCTCGCGAACGCCTCTTCCCCCAAGCTAGATTTACCCACCGACCTGTACCCCACGCGTAATTGATTAAATAATCCTCGGCTGGACAACCTCGACGAAACGTTCAGACGCGTTCATCGAATCGGACGCGCACCCCGTCCGTCTCGCCCAGACCATCTGTCGGCCGTTCCAATTATATCCGACAAAAATACACGGCCGTATCAGCTCGAGCGAGCAAATTGATCTATCCGAGGCGATTCAGCTACCACGCAAGGAACGCGACACTCTATAACTCAGCCGGGCCGTTCCGAGAGTAACACGTGTCAACCGTGTTCCGTCCGGTTCCCTGCTTTTTAAACGGCGAACGACGTCCGACGACCCAACAGAGGACGCGTCCGCGGCCAGCAGCCGCTTCCCAGATGGACCGCGGCGTTTCAGCCAGGCGCGGGACGATTGCCGGCAGTAGCCGCCTCCGTTTTTGCCACCGGCCAGGAGAATTCTAGACGAACGCGCGACCAGAACGGGGACACGGGAGCGGAGGCAACGAGAAACTCGCGGACAACCGACCGACCGGATCAAATACCCGTAGACGTACCCGCGAGGCGCGGGATTTCTTCCATCTCGCGTCCTATCGAATTTCGAATCCCCCTTTCCGCTCGCGCTTCTGCTCCGCGTCTCGTTCCACCGGTCGGGTTTAACGAGACGCGCGCCACGAATTTACGGAATCGCCCACCGAATGGAGAACCGGGGGTTTCCGGTTTGACGGCGCTCGACAGTTACATATTTTACTTAGATAGAACTGTTTGTCATCGCGATCACTCACGATGAGTCCCACTCTAACGACGTTCGTGCGGTACTTTTATTTCTCATCTCGACCACTTCCCTCTCCTTCCTCTACCGGCCCCGTTGCTCTGTGAGTCCGTTGGACGTTTAATTGGATGGATCGAAGAGACATCGACCGACGAAACGACCGCGGCGCGTAACAATGGAGGCCCACCCAACTTTTTGCGCCGTGGTCCCTCCGCTCATGGTTACGGTGCGACGCACTCGCGCTCCTCCGTATGGAGGTACCTCCGGATCGGGTACGATTCAACGCGAAACAAGCGATCTCGCGTGAAAGCGGACCGATCGGAAGATAAACATCTCTCTCTCTCTGGATACTTTTAACTATGGTCCATCTATTTTTACCTGAACGTCGAGGAGGAGCGAGGAAGCGGAGAGAACTCACAGCTGGTATCCAAAAGATTTCGATGAAACTTTGGAAGAACATAACTCACGCGCAGTTTTAATGGTACAAATCGACTTCTTCGAATGATAAATTTCACGTCGCGTTCTTTTCTTACATTGTTCTGAACAGCGACGCAGCGTGGGATAGGTGAGGATCGGGGTGACTTTTTCCTATCGGACCATGTGTTATCTCGTCGAGGCTGCACGCGCCGGGAGGCTGATTATTTTATGGACGCATCACGAGATCCAATCTTTGCTCTATCACCATCGAGACGATGCGACAGAGGCAGACGCAACGTGTCCCTCTTCTCGCTGATACAGGGCGAGCCCAGGCTTAAGACCCTCTCTCGCTTGCTCGCGGTAGACCAGACCGACCGGGTTTACAGCTTTTCAATATCTAATCGAGCGAACAAATTATGCCGGCCCGTGTAGCATGGCGCATCGGTGACGCGGAATGATGGATCGTTCGCGCGACCCTACCGTATCCATTGCTACGCTCCGTGCACCCGATAATGTTCCAGGGGGGGAACTTTTACTTTCCGCGGGAAATTTCAATCACTGCTTGTGCCTGGCACGCGTGTAAATTACCAGAGAAAAAGAAGAGAAATGCGAAGAGAGACTTCCGGGTTTCGTATCGTCGCCACGACGCTACTTCTCGCCATCGCTTGAACGGCAGACTCGCGAGGAAAACACGATCCCCGATACCCATTCGGGGAACGATCGACCCAATAAAATAGCGGGCAAAGAAATCGACGTATCCCAGTGACTCGAAATGAATTCGAAGCACCGATCCGTTTCAGCGAGGCAACATCAAAGGATCTGGCGCACGGCGGGGTGAGGCGAGACAACGAACGTCCGAATCAGATACCCAGCCTGAGTTTCGATACTTTCGATAGCCAAGTTAGCGGCGGGCAGACGTTTAAGATCGCGGCGGTATCGCGGAACGGAGAGTGGTTCGATATTTACCGTGAACCGAGTCCCGTATCGAGGATTACGAAAATTGCCCGTGAACGATATCGTAAAGGGCCGAAAGGGAGCGGGGTGGAGGCAGCCCCCGCTATTAATATTACGAGACCCTGTTTCGACGAACGTGCCTTAGGATAGCTCGAAACGATCGAGGCCCCTCTTATCTGGCCGTTTCGCCCTCCGCCGTGGTTCGCCGAGGCTCGCAAGCCGCATCCTTAAGGATTCAACGGGTACACGGCTTATCTCGGCCAGAGGAGAAGCTATGGTGGCTATAGGAGAAAATGAGATTCGTATAACCGCGGATCGGGACGCGTCTATGCATAGCGGATAGAGGCCTCTCGTAGTCATCTCGATGATTCTTCGAGATGTACGACGCAGATTAACCCCGGTTGCCACGGTTCGATCGCGTTGCTCCCCGCGATTCTTCCCAGTTGATCTACTTCTTTCGAGCATTTTTTCTTCCCTTTTTCTCTCTCTCTCTCTCCTCTTGGCTTGTTTCTGCCGTTCCTCCCGTGTTTGTTTCAAATCCCCCGGCCCGATATCGCGCGAGGTGATACGTACACGGTGATTTATATGGAAAAGACCGGTGAACGGCCGCTGGATCCGAGCCAAATTCGTTCGTTTTTGCGCCGACTTTATGAACGTGTCACGCGGCCCCGGTTCCCGATGATGCTGTTAGCAGTGGAAACTAATTTCGCCCGGCGATGCGAACTTTAATCTGCATTCGATTAAGCCTGAGCCGGACCCTCGAATGCTCCCGATCAATTACCGTTTCTTCGTTTTTTCGTTCCGCGCGGAACTTCGACGGAAATCAAAAACTTTTCGACCCCCATCAATCCCGCGCGAAAGGGTGAGAGGACCTCGAAGGGATTAAGGCGCGAGAGTTTCCCATGAAAGCGGTTACCAGGGAAGGCGAGCGAGTCGGCTGCTGGCGGGGGATATAATAAAGCGGGCCACACTTTTACTCTTAACGCAGCGCAATTTCGCGTCTCTCGTAAACGTCGGCCCTAATAAGAAATACAACGAGCGGCCCGTGGAAAGCTGGCTGAGAGCGCGAACGGGCAGTACTCTTTCTCCCCCGACGAGGCTTATCTAGCGTACCGAAACGTACGGACGGCGGATCGCGTGCTTCGCGGTCACTTTTCGACGTCCCCCAGCTGCCGTGCGATCGCAATTTTCGAATCAATTAAGAGGAACGTCCACCGTGGCGAGCCGAGCCGAGTAGACTAAGGAGGTGCCACCGATCTGATAGTGGCAGCTGGAGAAAAGGGGGGTATAGGCCTATACTCGGCCAGTCACGGTGGCCACTCGACCGCGTGTAACATTACGATAGTGATTTATATCTGTACGGACGAAAGAGGCGTCGGTAATGCACTCGGAAGCTGCGAACCGAGCAACGACCGTACGATCCAGTCGCTCTCGAACGCCCGTCCACACCCCTTGTCTCGTTGCTCTAATTATAATTTATTAGACTCCTTAGCCGTCAGCCCCGCGGTCCGACCAGGCGGCAGTCGTAATAAGCGACGCGATAATGACTAATGACTAGTAACGGCCGCGCGAAAACGGCGTGATTTATTTCCGGTACCAGCAGTTGTTGCATTGTAAAGCTGAACGGGGTAGCCGTGGCGCGAGCGCCCGCACAGGGGGTGGAAACGGAGCGGCCGCGGAGGGAAACCGGTGTAATATCCATCGAACGATAATTAATTATCGGGCTGCCTGTCGATAAAAACTGCGCGCCGCCCTTTGAATTCAAATGAACGCGTCTCGACGCGGAGAGTTAGGTTTCACTGCTTCGTACTAGACACTACAATATGCACCCCCCCCCCTGGATGCCGCAATGTTTCACCCGCGCCTGTTCCGCGGATCCGCGTGCTAATTGATGCGCCTGGCGAATTTCCATTTGCATCGTGACTCGATTACATTTTTGGGCTATCAAATTTTTGTGCTCGCGCGAAGGTGTATATAAGTACGCCGCTAGAATGAAACGGATACGACGTTGGACGGCGGAAGAGATCGCGGCGAGGAATAGAGTTGGACGTTCGAGCAGACGCGTGATAAAACATGAACGAGTACGCAGCTGTGGAAGTGCATTATTGAGCGAATCAAGCGGGGAACATAGACGCGGGCGAGGAAATACTGTTAGACATCGTCAAATATGGTATCTGCTACGCGCACGGGACGCAGTTAGACACGTTTTCTCCGAAGCGCACATCTGGGTGAGCACATTATCGAATACACATCAGCCAGGGAACCGTGGTAGATATCGTCGAGCGTATATCCCAGGGAACACCGCGCGACGTACAACATTGCGCGACACGTCTACGGGGAAGAAGAAAAACCGTCCGCTTAAGCGTCTGTCTAATGGGGGAACATTTCACTCGCGAATCGCTACCGGCTACGAAAACACACGGAGCCTCTTTTTAACCGAAGCGAGTGACTTTTACAGCGAGAGACCGACGAAGAGGTATGCGTAAAGTTTCTTAGGGACAATACGAGAACGATTCGAATGCGAAATCTCCAACTTTTACCCGAGGCGCGCGTGAAGCAAATCCAAGGAGGAAGTGGAAGTGGCACGCGTCTAGAAGCAGCGAGCGCGCAAAAACCAAACGGCGTTTCGCGAAGGGTGGAGCGAGGGAAAAAGAGGCGGGAGGGTGGAAGTTAGGCTCGTGCAGATTTCGTCGCGGGGTACAGCGAGAGAATCATTAGGAGGGCGAGTCGAAAGAACGGCGCCGATGGAGGCTTCCAGCAGCCTGTATCGCTTTACCCTTCGTCGTCTCCACTCGGTTTTAATTAAATTCCCGGAGTGGCGCGGTGGCTCGCGCCCTTTTTTCTTTTACCCACCCTACCTCGCCATCCTCTCCGTCTCTCCTCACTGTCGCCGTTTCTTTCTACAGTGTTCACGCGCGCGGTCAGATCACTTGAGCGGTGCGAGCGCGGTTCCACGCTCGCACGCACGCACAGCGAGGCACAGCCACGCACACGCGGCGGCGTTACTAATTGACGGATGAATTAATTAGCGGGAATGATCGATCGTGCTCGACCGCCCACCGGTCGGATTTATTTTCCGCGGGTACCACGCGGACTGGTATCGCCCGGCCCACGGAAACTGAGATCGAGATCGACGCGAGTGGGGTAGACATTCGCTCTCTGAGTTATGCTTCGATAATTAGTAGGTCGAGCGGAACACTGGCGAACTGGTTAGTCTAACAGGAACTGGAAGGTTATCTAACACGATAGGAATACAGTTACGAAACGCTGGTTACTCGGGGAACAAAAGAAGTAGCAGGGGACGGTCGGTGTGCCAAGCGATATACTAAATGGCACTTGCGAGGCTAATCTGACGCGCTGACAGACCACTTAGTGCCCGACGGTAGAACCCACTGTTAACGACGAGAACCGTGAGAGGCGGCGGAACAATGCCGGCATCCGGTGCGGTGATTCTTCTCCGAAACGGGAAAACAGTGTTCGATACCCTCGTCGCTCCCCTGCACTTAAGGGCCGTTCGAGGGCGGATGCGGCGAGGGCCTCGCCGATCAATCGTACGATCGCGTGAGACACGTACCGAGGTAGTTTGGCACCGCATTAATTACCGGTCGCCAACAATGGCACAATAATTAACAATTACGCAGTTTGATAATTATATACCTGCTGGCTGAGTTATCGCCTGCCGTTTGCCGTGACCGGGCCCGGTGGTGTTTCGCGTGCTCACACACGCGTGCACACGCGATCACACCGGCGAACACCACCTGCAGGCCGAGCGTGGCGCGCATAGAAGGCAATAAATACACGCGGATCCGGCGGGCGAACGATCTAATTATGCCTGAACAATGCCCGCGTATCGGACGGGCCACGGGCTGAAAACCTGATAAACCAGATAAAATGCGAGTGATCGCGTCGCGTCGCGTCGCGTCGCGTCGGTTCACCGTCCACGGCCCGTTCACCACCCGGGTGTAATCGGGGAATTTTAAAACCGAGGATCGCGGCCCGCTCTAACTCCCATCCCCCCCATCGTACGCGCCGCGCCGCGCCGCGGCAACAGGGCCGCCATAGTGATTTATCTCCCCGCTTCGTAGGAGTCTCGGTTCTCGCGCGGGACGCGCGTTGAATCCGTCTTGATTTATAACGAGGCCGCGGCTCGCATCGATGCTTCATAATGCCTTGTAATTACCGACGGTTCGTCTAAAAAATTACGCTGTCCGAGATAAGGTTCCGGTCGGTTCACAGGCGACGAAACTTTTCGTCCCTAGGCGTCCTCTGATTAATGATTCGAGGGAGGCGCGCGCGATCGTCCTTGCGACGAGTCCTCCGCGGTTAATGCCGTCCTTCGATTACGGGCTTCGAGATTGCGCGCTATTTATTATTGCCGATTCGACGTTCACCGGTTTCCCCCTGGGTTCTGAGAACTAGGAAAATGTGCCTGCGAAACGTAAAGCTACAGCCCTCCGCGAGAGCACGCGACATACACCGGAAAGCTTTACCGGTGACGGCTTTTTAACTTTAGACCGTGACAGTCGCAAATCTCTGATTGCTTATCTCAGTTTCCTTTTCACACAAGGGCGCCTAACGACCTTAGAACTCCTTCAAATAAAATTCACCAACTCCGCTCGCCATCTTCGCCTTTTTTCTTTACCTTGGCTTTCGTCCAGCAGTAAATTCGTTCGTGTAACGAGGCTCGCGTAACACGCGAACGTATTACACACCGCGAGCCTATTTACGCGACGAGTGTCTGCTTCCTATTCACGATGTAAATACACGAGCTGGGGGGGCGCGAGGGTAGGGAAGGATACTTTCTATCGTGGTTATCATAAATTTGCATTAGGCGGTCGTCGCTGAGACGCGGCACGGGAATTTCATAGGCGACGTTAAATCAGCAATTTCGCGACGCCGCCGATGGAAATGAAGCATCGTTAAAAGCGAAACTGTACACGTTCTCGCAACGGAAACGTGATCCAAGAGTAACCAAGACGTAGCGGCACTCCGCGTTTCAACGCTCGAAACAAAATTATTAGTGGTCGTGGAAAAATTCTACGCTACGTCTAAAGCATCGTCACCTTCGCAGAAAACGGGGGCCTCGCGATGGGTATCGTAGTTGAATTAAGACGGCGGCCACCGCCGGCATCAAAATGTCTCCCCTCGAACCACGCGGTGGCCCGGTTCTCCCGGCGCATGTTTTATTTATCGAATGCATCGGTGGCCGATGCGACGCGCCGCGAAACGGCGGCAATGTGCCGCGCCGCGTCACGACGAAGACTGAGAAAGGTGGTACGTACACGGCCGTGATTTATGGATGCAACACCTGACGGCATTTTGTTCGCTTTTGCATCAACGTTGTTACGTTGGCAGCCAGTTCCGCCCTTTTTTGCCCCCCTCGCGGCCCATTAGTAATGCCTCGGTCATTACGAGGCCCCAGTCGATTTCCCGTGGCTAATAAATCCCGATGAAATTTCCATCCTCGCCTCTCTGTCTCGCCGACTCTTCCTGCGGAAGCGGGACCGTCCCGAGTCCCCTTTCCGGGGTGGAATCAACGCTTCGACCGACTCCTCTTAACTAACAGAAACGAGCCGACTATCCATCGTGGGGGATAAAAATTTTGGCGCGGCTAATGTTCGATTATTCATACGAGATCCGTTCCAGATAGAGTGGGAATCCTGAGAAACGATTGCACGAGTTTCACCGCTCGAGTCGGCGATATTTCTTTTTAAAAGTAAATTAATCCTTCGCTCCTACGATGAACTGAAAGGAGGCGGGAAGAAAAACGAATAGCAGCCGCGAGTAATTTAATCACGTAATTACAGTTTGTACGAACGCCACTTTTAATCCCGTCCCTTGGCCAACACCGTTATCGAACGGCAAATAAAGAATCCGGCCGGGGCTAGGAAGTCGCCGTCAAATATTTAATCCTGCCACCAATCGCTACCCCCCACAGTCCACGATCAATATTATCTTAAATACGATTATCCGCGATGGATTTTCATCTCCTCGTGGAGAGAACGAAATTCTTATCCTCGATCGGAGAAGAATCGACGAGCACGCTATAATTGGTTAACGGATGACGATCGATCCGTGGCGAACGATCAATGTTTCAAGGACCCATGGGATCCCTGCGCGTTCGATGCAAGGAAACCATCCCCTATGTGAATTTCACGAGAGCTTTACCTTTCACCGAATCGACGGACAAAGCCGTGCAAAAAGAGATCAGCAACGTTCGGCTGGGACAATCCTACAATAGGACCGCGCGCGATCGGACCGTTAAAATAATTCACGATCCGAGCGATTAATCCCTGTTCCGTGCGGTCACGCGCGGTACGCAACTTCGTTGCGCGGGACAAACGGGCTCGAATCGATACGCGTTTCAATTTAACATCGGATTAAGCGACGGAGTTGTTTTTCATACGTCCAGCCGCCCCCGTTTCGCGATCGAAACGATCGCAACGGAGGGAGGCATTGTCGAGCCATCGTGGCCCTGCTGCGAACAGCCGTTCTCCATTCGCAGTAATTTTCTACGGATGGACTTTCGAGTCGCGCGATGGGAATTTCGCGGCAGCCGGGAAATCCGTCAACGATCACCGTCGCCGGTGTTCGTCGACGTAACGAGAAACGGCCGCGCGAAGCCCGGATGCCGGCGATGAATTATTATAAAAGCGTGTCGAACGCGTCGGAAAAGCGGCCGCGTGCATCCTTCCGCGGGCGTACCGGGATCGACGAACGGCGGACGCTGAATGGACCCGGAAATTGATTTTATTCGCACCGATCGGTGGACGCGACGCGCCAGCCACCGTCAAACAGTTCCGGCCCGTTCGCTCGAAATATCAATTTTCATAATAAATGTGTCCATAAATTTGCCGTGGATAAATATGGGAATAAACGCGGCGAGCGCTAGCGGCGATGCTTAGAGCCCGGTATGTTGGTGATATAGAGGGACCGCTGCGGATGATTTATCGCGCGGCTAAGTAAATTCATGGCAACGCCTGTTGAGGAACGAACCGACCGACGATGTTTCCTTTCGTCGACGGGCCAATTTGCCACGAGCTCTCCAATCCTTTCTGCCGTACGCGGGTCGCGCACGTTTTTCCCGCTCTATAGAGATTCTATTCGCCAGGATCGCCCTCCCCGTTCATCCTAATTTCCACCGGATTAATTCGATCCGGGCTAGATATATCCGTGACTAATGCACTTAAGCGGTCAGCATTCGAGCCCTGGCTAATTTGTTCGACGTCGACCGGTTCTACTGATTGCACCGCGAGTAGCTCTACGGCCCTCGATCCAATTTCTACTCGAGAAATCAATCCTAACATTCATCCGGCAGAGAGGAGTAGGTACCGGGACTTATTACCCTCTTATTCACCCACGAAGAATCGCAAACGAGGCACCGTCATCGCAACGCTTTCAATTACCAGACAAACGAGTCTTTTGTCTTTTCGCCTATATTTCAATGGGAAGGAAGGGGCGCGTAGGATGAAACCACGCGCCTCCATCATCCGGACACCTCACGATCGCGATAAATCAACGCGCAACCTAATTAACCGACGGCCCGGCCCATAATGGGGGCTTCATTACCAGCGAGCACGCTAATTACGCGAATCTACGACTGACACTGGCTGAACGTAAGTTTACGCGGCCGTTTCACGGGGGACGCGATTTCGCGTTACACTGTCTTTGACTGCTGATCGTCCCCGCTGAATCCCCCAATTAGTCTGCCCGTCTACGGTGAGCCCCGCGCCGCAATCAACCGGTCCCGCTCGAACGCGAGACTTCATTTAATAATTCGACTCGTAATAAATTTTATCCCCCCTACGGCCCGTCGCGAATTAACTAATTGCGAGCACGAGCGGATAAAGCCGTTTCGTTTTACCATTTAAGCGGTGAGACGCGAGAGAGCTGCGCGTTTTCAAGGAGATCGCAGCCGAGACAAACTCTGTCGCCTCTCGTCGAAAAAAGCGGCGGAGACCAGCGACAACTGGGCATACCGCGTACCGGAAACCGCGACAACCTAATCACCGCCGCGGAATTGACAAATAACGCGAAGCTTCACGGTGTCCCGATCGATTTCCCAGCGTGCACCGGTAAACTCGAGTGATTTCCAGCGCGACGTCGCGCGGGGAATATTCAACGGTGCCCGCGGCGTAAAATTGCCGGTTTGTCAAACACTTTTTTCCGCGACCCGTGTCGCTCGCGCCTCCCCGTTTACAGGCTGCGTCCGCCATTCTTTTATCAAGCGGGCAATTCTGCTTGCCCGCGTGACTTGCCAACGCGATACAGCCGGGGACGACAAATGGAAGAAGTTGTATGAAGAAAGTTAAGCGAACGAGAGAAGACGGCGGCGTTACCTTTCGACCGAGGGTAGGAGAGCGCGTTCGATTTCCACGCGGCGCGAGATTGGAAAATAGTAGGCGGCGAGGAAAGCGTTTCCGCGGGACAACGTCCCGTCGATTAATATGATAAAACGCGAACGGCGCACGCGATACGCGAACGTTAATTGCTCGTCCGTTCAGCTGCGGCCGCATTGTGATTACGTTGATTATAAAACACGGCGTAATTTTGCCACCGTAATTACGCGGCCTTTATATTCCGATCTGGGGAAACAACCGGACGTCACCGCGAAATTTACTCGGTAATTGCCGTATACCACTGTTGGTAATCGGCTGTTTCCATTTTCTTTCCAATCCGGACGGGGAATTAGTAGACGCGCGTGTACGCTTTGTTACGCGAAACCACCTAGAACGTGTTAATCCCACGAACGATCTCGACGCTCGATACCTTTCGTCGCGGTCGAAGCTACCCGCGAGCTCTTCGCGGTGAACTTAACTTCGACCGAGGGCAAGCGAAGCGGCTGAATTTTCGGTCGGCTACCCCCGTCTGGAGGTGAGCGAATATTTAATTAAAACAGACGAGTTGTTGCCCGGCAAAAAGAAAGGGCGGACGGAGCCGTGGATGTTCGAGGGAGATCTCTCTCTCCCGCTGGTCCCTCGCCCGAAGGATTCGAATGTACAGGGAAGACGAGCGCGCTGTGATACCCGATGATTTGATAGTTAAGAAACTTTCGAAAAGTTGCAGCTCCTTGAGAGCGGGCCGCTGCTGGTTACGGTTAAAGAGCGCGTCCGGGGCCTTCTGTTTTCGAGCGGCTGGCTGGCTCGCTCGTTGAAAAGAAAAGTTTACCTGTCCGTGATTAAAGGGGATGAAACTTATCTCCGTGATCTACGCACTCGGGCAAGTTATCTCGGAGCAACGTCGGGGCAAACTTGGCCCCGACGATAATGAGATTTCGAATCAAACGGGGGAATCTCTTTTATCTAGCACGGAGAATTTCTTCCGCGGAATAATGTGCGACAGGCGCTGTACAACGCGAGACCGTGCGTGAAGATGCGCGTCGAAAGGTGTTAAGAGACCACACCCCCGGGAAAGGGGCTAATTTCAGCGACGCCAAGACTTCTGAGGCGAGACTTTCCGCCTTTCCGTTCCGGTGTGTTCGCGTTACGCGACAGACGAAATTATCGCGAACGTTGCCGTTCGTATACCTCTCGGATACGCTAATTGGCGGCGGGACGATGATGTAAGAGCGGCTCTTAAACCGGCGGTTGCTCGAAATACAGGATGTAACTGCTCGAGGTGTTGGGTTCTAGAACTCGTCACGTTCAGACGCAGTAGGAACGAACGAGCGCGTTCCACTTACACCGACTACGAATCCGATTACGAAGCGTTGTGACACCCAGAGGAATGGGGTTGCCGCGGATGGAAGAATTCGTTCCCGCATCGGGTCCGCTTAGATCAGACAAGCGCGCGCTTGTGCTCCGGCACGAGGAACTCGTCGAATAGGAGAATAATGTGGAACGGACAAGAGTTGGTCGAGTACGAACGGGGAAGGAAACGCTTTCGTAAAATCCCAGAGAAGGGGTGGCGAGCGTCGAATACGGTTCCCAGTTACGCGACTTAATTTCAATTTCCAAGCCGCGGCTGGGCTTTCCGCGGGATTACGCGGGAAACTCTCTCGACGCTGTAACCCAAATATTTATTGCCGTGTAAAAGTTCCGAAAGGTCGCGTCGCTCTAAAACAGCCCGTTCTCCGAGAGCAGCTAGAACCGGGGGTGCGTACCCTCCTCGCGTTCGACCGTAATCCCCGCGGATTAAATTCAACGCGTAAAAACGTGAGACCGACCGCGGAAACGTAAACAGGCGTTCTCCACCGCGTAATTACATTCTTGTCCGGCCGCGAGCCTTATTTTCGTGAACGTTCTTACCCAACACGGGACGGTGGCCGAAAATTGCGGCATTACGAGACCGAACGAACGTGCCCCAGCGGGACTGACTCGTCCCAAATGACCAGTTAATTGAAGACGCGAACGAGTTAACCGCGGCGTTTTAATTGAAAAAGGCTTAATCGATCGGCGATCTTCGCGCGGCTTTAATTACAGATAACGTTGAATAATTATTCAATCTATAGGGGGCATAAACAATAGAACAGGGAAAGGTGAACGGCGCGATGAATAATGGGTCGCGTGTTCCGGGGTGTGCGGCTTTAGAATCGCCATAAAACCTAATCAATGAAGGAGCGGGTCCCCGAGTTGACGACACGGAAAGGGGAGCAAATTAACTTTTCCGTTCATAATTTACACGGGCTTGAACAGGGCTCGATTAATGCGCAGCATTAAATCAATTGCGCTAATGCGCGCCGCTGCATAAATACGTAAAGCTCGTTAAAAACAAAAATTAATGCCCACCGGTAGCCTCGGGGGCGGCGCGGACTGCGAAATTCCCGCGTTTCACGGGCTCTCGCGATCGTTAAGTACGGCCGGCTAACGAAATTATCGCCGCCGGTCGGCCGCCGTCGAAATCGAAATTAACATCAAAGAGAGGAGGGCGGACAGGGGGTGGTGGGCCACGCGCCGTTGCCGCCCGAGCGTATCGATCCTCGCCGCTTTTCCGGCGCGCCGCTCTGCCAAAAATCGACGAACGATTCCGTCCGATTTCACCGGTGGATTACACTCGATCGAGTGCGAATCGACGATTCCCGCGTCTGAACGTTACTCGATCGGGCGTCACAGAGGGAAATCGATATCTCTTTTTGCACGATCGCTTAGCTACGAAACTTAGCCGTGCACCTAGATGTTTAACAAGCGCGCGAGTCGCGATCGTTAAGTATCGACATCGAGCGGCTATTTTCCAGTACCTAACGCTCTGCAAACATAAACGCGCGGCAGTCACAGTGTTCGCCAGGTAAACTCGACGTGGGCGTGCGATCGGGCATTCGTTCGTTTTCGAAATAGCAGACCGACTCTAATTATAATTATATCAGATTCGATGAGTTCTGATTAATTCCATTACATATTCAAGAACCAAATTTATATTATCGGTAATCTCATGAATTTCTACTTGAGTAAATGAAACGTTCCGCGTCGCGCAAATGTAGACTCGAATTGCAAAGGGAATTTAAACTACAAATAATTCGAGCACGTGCACGTGGACCCTCGACCGTGTACAGTTCTGTTTTCGAAGAGCGGGGTATAGCGTTCTTTAAACAGATTGTGCAACGCGTATAAATCTGGACGGTGTTCGATCGGTTTCGCGCCGGCGAAAGCGCGTAAATTTCGGAAAAGGTATATCCAATTACCAGAACGATGCGTTTCATTGCGCTCGAAAAAAAGAGAAAAAGAAGGGGAAAAAGCGAAAAAACCATCGCAACAAAGTAACCGTCGGTGAAAGTAACGAGAAACGTCGATTTAACTGGTCCCAGCGCCGGTCGGTCAATTGAACCGTTCCTATTTTCGATGCATGGAACAGCTTGAAACTGTCCGCACACCGTTCCCGTAAATTGTCATCCGCGATTGTTCGTTCCTCCTACGTAAATCTATTACCGGGAACGCGAGGCCTTTGCGCCAGCCAGGTGCATCGTGATGCCTATCCCATAAAGTCCCATAAAGTGGAACCGTGTTCGATCAACGTTATGGGGCCTCGATTTATCGACCCTATACCCCACCGTTTCGCGATACCAATCGGCATTAATAATAGATCCGACTACGCCGCTTCTACCCGTGATCGTCCCGAGCAATGCAGATCGATGTTGAATAATAAAGATAGTTAAAACATTCGGGATCCGCGTGAAATTCTTCGAATTTCTCTCGAACATCGCAGCTAACAGTTGCCCGCTAGTTTCGCGTCGTCTTCTACTTAGTAATTGCTCGCTAGACTCACCGGAAGACAGCTTAGACCTCTGCAACAGCCATGTCTGCAACGCCAGCCGTTCCCTGTGCCTGCAGAAGAACTCCGGCCTGATCCCGTGCCTCTTGAGGAACTCGTCGCACTTTCTAAACGCGGCCAGAGCCTTCGCCGCCTCGACCTCGTCGATGTCCGCGAGAGCGTTCGGGCAGGAGCTCCGCCTCGAGGACGAGGAACGTTCCTCGTAGGTCTCGTCGGGCAGGAGCATACCCATTCCCGCCGGATAGGACCACCAGGACCACGACTCGACGATCCCCACTTCCTCTCGACAGCTGTCGTCGGTGTTCGCGCCGGTCTGGCAACTTCCAGCTCGCGGCACTCGTCCAAAGCACATATTAATCCAGGCCCTTTGCCTCAGAAAAGCGTTTCTAATCGGGCAGGAAACGGGTCTCGTGGCTGGCTCTCGCACTCGCTTCAACCCTCGTCGCTTTTCTTCCGGTGTTCACCCGGCGAACAGTTAATTTTCCGCGACACGACCGACGTTCCGCCCGGGCAGACTCACCCCTGGAGGAAAGGGGTGGCGTGGCGCTTAATGAGATTTCATCTCGATTAATAGGATTTCGTCGTGGAAACGGTCGCGGTCGTTCGAAACGCGAGCTTTCTCCCGCGAAATACCTCAGTGCTAAGCATCTTGGTTGATGGACCCGAATTCCTCCCTCTCTCTCTCTCTCTCTCTCTCTTTCTTCTTCTTTTTTTTTCTTTTCACGCCCAGAACGGCGGAAATAGCGACTCGCTCCTCGATTCCACCACGGCCGCTAATTGAATCGAACCCCCGGAGGATCGGTTTCCTGGCTGCGAAAGCATCCAACGCTGGCCCGGTTGATAGTCGACCCTCAAAGGTTTCCTCCAGGAGCCGTTCCACCGGTGGCTACGTGGCTCGAATTCGAAGACATCCGTCCTTAATCCCCGTGAAATCGATCGTCGCGTGCTGATCGATCGCTATCGGTACGGATCGCGTCGCAAACGCCGACGGCTTTCACCCGATACGACGGCTCGCGCCTCGGCTTTGCCCACCGATCGATGCTCTCGCTGTTGATTGTGTCCAGAAGCGACTTTCGAACGGTGCATCCGTGGTACACTGATATCGCTTACGCTTGACACACTTCCGCGCCATCGTTCTTCCGGGTGCGACGACAGGTTCACCGAGTGTCCTGGAAAATGGAGGACGTTGCGTATAAATGAGAGGATTCCTGTTGGATTTGCGAGCGGATTCGCCGCGATTTTACGACACTTTATATTAAATCGGTGATCGATGTTCTGGACGATATCGCCCTCGCCGCATTCGCATTCTGGCGAGTACCAATGAAATCCGATTGAAATATTGCCCCGTGACCAACATATTATCGAAGGAAAACAGATTCGCGAAGAAATACTATTTCATTAACGAGGTGTAGGCGGGAAAAAAAAAGTTTCGCGTTGGTAGCGGTTCACGGATGGACGTGGAATCGCTGGATCGTACGCGTATTTGAAATGCAACGCATAATCCTTCCATTCCAGTCATCGAGAGGGGACCTTTTTTTCAGAACGGGACAGTAAAAAGCGGCGTTACGATTAATAACGCCTTTGAATTCCCACCGTGGAAATTGATACATTTCCCGTTTATGAGGCACGAATAAAACAACGCTGCGCCAAGAATTATGGCGGATATTCATGGGATTATGGGAGACAGCGGTACGATTTAATGGCACAACCATTTCCATTTTAGAGGGTTGGCCAACAATAAACATATTAACGGTTCCGTTACCCCCAAGTAACAACAGAATACACGTTTCCATTCAACCCCATCGCGCAGATGTATTTCGTTAAATTTGTTTAATTTTTTCAACTCCCGCACAGCACCCTTCCCGGCTTTCATTATACTCGATAAACCTTCTTGAATAACAACGCTACGCATTGCTGTACAGTATTTCTTAATAACTCGACGCGCTCTATGAAAGATGCTGAGCTTAATGAGAGAAGCAAAATGATCAAACTTGTTTCGTGATTTCCAAGAAAGACTAGCTTACCCCTTGGGTACGATACAGAGGCTATAGACCATTAATTAACAAAAACACGCCGTCGATTCGACTGAGAATGTATCGCAACAAGCCACCCAGTAGTGTTGACGATCATTCGACACGCGAACAGGTTGGGCACACGATTAATCCTGCTTAATCGTCGATAAACATTATCGAAATCCTCCTCGATATCTAAAGAGCCGCGCACAACGCCAAGAACCATTTCAGAAAAAAAACCCCCGACCGTTGCCTCGATTGGTCCGATGTGCGCAGGTACCATGGAATTAGACGGTTTAAATGGCACTCTCGATTGGTCGACGGTTCGACACGGGTACCGTTACCAGGGACGTCATCCAGGTCGCTTCGTTATCGCGCGGAAGCATTCATCAGATGGTCCCGCGGGAGCCGTGACACGTTCGATCGCCGTGTGGACGTTGCTTTAAACGGCGGTGCATAAACATCGCGATGAAGAAGAGGAAAGGAACGGTAACTGGACACGTGCCACCCAAAGTGAATTACAGTATTCGTGGACCCACTCTCGGCGACCGGGGGACCACCGGTAGTTGAATGCACGAATAAAGATCGAGATCGGAATGCGCGACACCAGGAAACCGTTCGTTCCATCGAATCGATGCCTTCCTCCGCCTATCTCCCACGAAATCTAACCGGCCAATCGACCGATTCGTCGTAGATCGTCCCTGAAAGGGTGAACCGCGAGCCCGAGCCGGTCGAGCAGCGCCGATTTTTCGTTCCAATAAAAGATTTATCACCCAATTACTCGAGCGGATAGTTCGCGTAATTTGTTGCTCGACTTTCGACGCGTCTCTGTATTAAACGCAAGGTTTAAGGCGAGACGCCTGTCTACTAATAGTCGCGGCACACGACTAATCGTCCATCATAGCCTTCGTCGTTACGCTCCCTCCTCGGTTCTTGCGTCTCGGTGCCGGGGCCCCTCGCCTTTCCTCCACGCCGTCGAAACGCGGTGCCCGCGGCGACAGCGCGGGAACCTCACGAACGTCTGATAAATTTACGTCCAATGAGTTTAAAGCGCATTAGCGTGCGATAAATTTCGTCCTTTGCCTCGCAAGGGCCGCGGGCGACGAGCGGCAAGATCGTCTCAACCCAGCCACCCTTCCCTCGCGAACCACGTTTTCCACGCCCGGCGATTATCGCGAGACGAAACGGTGGATGATAGGCGCGCGATGATACTCTTTTTTCTTACACTTCTCGAGGATCCCGATAAATCCTCCAACAGATTCAACGTCACGCCATTTTCTGGAACGCTCGACCGTGGACGAGGAAAATCGGTATCTAGCGATCGAGGTAAATAAGAACCGGAGATAAATTATATCTTCGAGCATCGATTCCCGGGAGGATTTCCAAGTACCAATATCCGCTTCTAATTTCCAAATTACACACGCGGCGTTCGAGCCGAGGCGAGCCGGCGATCCTCGTAAATCGATACAGGCACGGCAGTAAAGAGCAACGCAACGAAAGCGGCGGCTACGCGAAAGTTGGTTTAACCGATGCGCCCACCGCCGCGGAGATTTACCATAGAACGTAAACCGCTCGCGATAATTTTATTTCGCCGGCCGTGTAAGCCGTTCGGCGTATCCATCGCGTGCGTGTAGGCCGCGTGTGTACCGCGGCGAGCGTCGAGAGCATATAATATGCAACGCGAACACGTGCATCCTGCTACGGCGCCCTCGTGTCCGCGGAACACCGCGAGATAGGAGCGCGGCCGAGGGTTAGAAAGAAAATGAGACGCGAACGGAACGGGTAGGAAACGAGCGTGCGAGAGAGAGCGCGCGCGCGCGCGCCTCGAAATGCTACGGAAATTAAAAGGGTCCGGGGGTATTTTCGGCGGAGGGTGAATCCCGGTTGGTAAAGGGGCGGATGAATAAAAAATAAGAACGTAAGTGAGAACAACAGAGGTATCTCTGACGTGCAATCTTTTCCGTGCACAATGAGAGCAGGAAAATGGAACGATGCGCGGGAGAGAGGGTTGTAAGGTGGACGTGATCGTGGAAAATTCAGCGGGTCGGAGGAGCGATACGCGGGAGCGCGAGGGCGAAATTGCGCGGCACCTTCCGATTGAACGGCGCGATGCGGTTGACTCGACGGAATTGAAAGGCGAGGCGTTTAATTTGATCGAACAGCTCGATCGGGAGCTGTAATTTATGCCGCTCGCTTGGCTTTCGATTTCATCGGATGGACACCGCGCGGTTGCTCGCGCCACGGAGAACCGTGTGAATTCGCCTTGGTGCGGCTTACCAGCGGGCAGAGCAGCGGCGAGGTACGAAACGAGCGTGTCGCAGAAACGTGATTAAGATAGCGAAATAATGGGAGGCGAGAGGGATTCCCTGTACCGGAGTACGTCTGGTAGGAGAACGAACCGACGAGTCATCCCGGTGCGCGGAAGGGTGGGAACCACGGGAGATGGAGAGTTAACAGCGTGTATTTAAGACCGTCCGCGTTCTACGCTCTCGGCTCTTAGCCCGCTCGCATCGCGCAACGCGCGTTTAAGAAACGCGAACGCATACGTTCTGCGTACGAGCGAGGGCGAGCCTGTGATTAGGGCCCCAGTTGGCCCCTCGGGGCCTTATAACCGCCCACTACACCGTGCCGGAGAAGAAACGAAGCGGTGAGAGAGAACGAGAGGAAAGGGAGAGAAAAGAGGCAACGGCTTTCAGACTTCTTCGCGGGACCGCGTGGGAACGTATCGGCTCGTCTATCATCTTAACCTCCCTCGCGTTGCGTCCTCTCCCTCTGGGCCAGCCAGGAATGCAGCCATCCACCCCCTCGCCCTTTACGCCCGACGAGTACACAGGGTGATTATAAAGTACTTATCGCGCAAAGGAATCGTGTTACCGGGGCTATTCGATCGGATTTGCCCGATTGCGTCCCGCTCAGCCGCCTCATCGCCCCCTTATCCACGGGGATCGAATGAAATTGTAATTTTAACCCTCCGCGAAGATGGATTTTCTACGCGCCATAAGCGCCAGACAAATCCTGAGTACGCGTTGGCTGTCACGCGATAGCGGCCTTCCCGATCGTGTTGATAACTTCCTTCGATGTACAGTTGCTGCGGAAAGTATTCGCACATGTCTGTACGTAGTAAC
This sequence comes from Xylocopa sonorina, assembly GCF_050948175.1. Taxonomy (NCBI): domain Eukaryota; kingdom Metazoa; phylum Arthropoda; class Insecta; order Hymenoptera; family Apidae; genus Xylocopa; species Xylocopa sonorina. The sequence goes on from NC_135198.1 coordinate 11,939,303, forward strand.
GAGTTTGTATGGTCGCGTGAAATTTAAATAGAATGGCGCGCGGCGATTAGTGGCAGGATCGGCTGGAGGAATTTTCGATCGATCAATTACCCGCGACCACACCGCCTCTCGTCAATTATACGGAACCGCCAATGTACCTTAATCAGCTCGACAACGCGTCAGACGAGCAGAAATCAATTTCCCCGATCTATCCCTCGGCTCCGCGGTCGACGCTCGCGGATGAGAACCACCCCTCCTGATGGTCGGAGCAATTTCACTCGCGCGCACGCATTAAAAACTTCCACTTCATGAACTTGTTACGTGACTCAGCAACAGCCAGGCAGTTCTGTACTAAAGAAGGGAAAGTCGTAGGCGATACGAGGCCCTATCTCGCGCCACCTGCTGCTTTCCCACGCCTTGATGTTTATCAAAACGACGCGCAGATTTTTGGAGGATCTAGCCGCGATCGTATCGACGTCTCGATCATCGAACGCGATTTACGTATAATTTCGTGGGATCTCGGAAACAAAGTTCTGGTCGAAATTTCTAAGAACACCTCAAAAATCGTGCTTCCAAGGGTTTTAAAAGAATTCTTCGATTCGGGTAATCGTCGAATCGCGGCAAAGTACACGTCTGTTCCGAACACCCGCAACGTGAGAGGTCGCGGAACAAAATGCGGCCGCGTACGTGTATAATCAAGCGAAAGGAGAGAAGAAAAAAGCTGGCTCTCGGAAGAGGGAGGGAGATGATCGGTGCGTGAGGAGGGCGGCAAAGTGGCGGGTCGTGTGTTGTACACACTCGGCGTCGATGATGACGTGCTGATGTTACGCTGCTATTACTTAGCATCCCCCTGGCGGGATCGACGCCAGCGGGAGTGTAGGTCACGGAAAGGTGTATCCGAATCGCCTTCACAGGGCCCACGGAAATCAACCGCGAACATTAACGTACCGTGAGAAAGAGAATTTACTGCCCCAGACAGGAAATACGGGAACTCGCTGGAAAATCTTGTTTCCCGATCTCTACGCTAGTTTCGACTCCAACTTCCCGCCTGCCCTTTTTTTCTGGACACTTTTCAAAGATTTTACTACGAGTCCCTACGCGAGTATTCTGGCACGGAATTTTCAAGAAATCGAATTCCCGCGCGCAGTGATTCCATCAACCCTTTGTAACGGGAAACGCCACCGATAAACGAATTCTCATTGGATTTCTCGTGCCGGTTCCCGACGAGTCAGGCCAGTTTTCCCCCGCGTAAGAATCCCGGCGGGGGCGTAGCAAAAGCGGCGACTCGATTAGCCAAGCCAATAGTCCGTGGGATTAAAAGCTCGCAGGCGACGAGCAATTTGTATTCCGGCCGCGGGGTCGCCGCCGCGACGCGTCGCGGCTCCCTCGAAGAATCTTGGCGCCGTCACGCGCACACCCGGCCCAAGGACACCCGGTAGATCGCGAGGCGTGCATCTGTTCCGTGGCCACGGGACCCGTGGAGTTCCCTTGCCGGAACAGAGATTCAGCGGGTGGCAAAAAAGCTTAATTAAAATTCCAGTCTCGCTAAGTCTGCTCGCGGAAAGCGTCGACGAGGCCAAAGAGGAAAAAGGGTGGAGATGGAAGAAAAAACGGGGGAGGGAGAGAGAGAGAGAGAGGGAGAGAGAAGAAAGAGTTGACTGGTCCTGCTTTAGCGACACGGTGACGTCTCGAGAAAACGCGGAAATAAATAAGCCGTGGCGTACTCGGAATATTTCAAAGGCCACCCTGTTCCCGACGTGCTCGCCGGGCGAGCTTTATTCGGCGAGAACGCGCCGGCGACGCAGCCTCTCGTTCGAGAGCTTTTTACCCAGCCACCCGCCAGCCTCGCGCCAGATCTCTTTCATTAAGTACGCGCGATTCAAACGTGCGTAAACGAAGCTGCGCTCTCAAGGCACGCGGAGACGTTCTTTAATTCTCGGTATCGAACGCGCTGGTACATGCGCCCCGTTGCCTCTTTTGTCTCCGTCCCAGGGGTTGAACGACGATTTCACGTTAATAAACGCAGTAATTCGAATCGCGAGAAACACCCCTGGTTCTTTTCTCCTTCGAGGTAATTCTATACAACATATAGTTAGGAATATCAATAAATTTAATAACCGTTGAATGAAATAGAGAAAAAAACCAAGCAGATAGAGAATGCGATCTAAATCGCAGATACTCTCGCAGAGAGGCGACTGCTCGAAAATTTAGCGATCCTAGGAGGTTATTCGGTCCAATCGTTGTCGGACAAGGGACGGTGGATCGTGGTGCAAGCAACTGCGAAGAATGACCAGAGTATCGGGGATGAGTAAGATGACACGTCGATTGTGATTTCGCCTACGTCCCGGGCGAACGGTGGCCCTTTCGCAACAGGTGTCACCGCGGCTGGTGGACCGTTAAAACACAGAAAAACCGCTGACCAGACAGCCGCGACTTTCCATCGATGGCCTGAAAAATCCCCCGGGCCGATCGACCGGAAAATGCTTTAAGCCGCGGAATCGCGCGACCGCCGATGGATCCCGCCGCGGGGATCGATCGGCCCGTCCTCGAAAATGAATACCAGCCGGATCGCGGTGGATCGAACGAAAAATCGAGCAACGGGCCGCCGTTTCCCACGATCGTATTTTACATAGGGAACGTATAAACGCAGCCACCGAGCGCAGCATCTGGAGGATTTAAAACGCGTCCGTAAATCACCCGGCGAGATGCTTACCCGGTCCACCGAAATTTCCGACATCGCCACGCACGCTGGACGCACCAGGGGCGGCTCTAATTTTTCCGCGGCAAATCGCGTAACGGAGCGGACCAAGTTTCGTTACTCCCGGCCGAGTTTATTCCCGGTTCCCCCCATTGTTCTGATTTTTTTCAGACAGGGCTTCATATTTCACGCGCAAATATGAGAAATCGTTCGCGAAAAAAAAAAAATCATGAACGACGCCCGTAAAAGGAGAGGCTATCAAGCTCCCTACCATTTTTGGATCGGGGCCCGCGATGCAACTCGTGTCGCGTGAGGGAAGAGGTACAATCCGTCTCTCTACGACCACGCATCCCGCGTTTCTCCTCGCGGGTAGGTCGAGTCGAAGAAAACGAGGGACCTTCGGCCGTCCGGCGTGGATACCCGATGCACGCGGACAGAAGGGTCTCCGGGAGAGTCCACCGAGGGCGAATAATTATTATCGGACGGCCGGTAAATTTCGTAGGCCGGCTACCCGCCGCGAGAGACTGAACGGACGCCAATGCGGCCAGGCTGGCCTGGCCTGGCTTGGCAAATTTTTCGATATATCTCCGTTGGCGTGCTTTGTGCCTCTCGCAACCGTGACCCCGCGACCCGCGTTCACTCGGTACACGATGTACCATATAATTAGAGGATCAGACCGGTGGTGAGGTTCCTCCCTCCAAACTCGACGCTCCCACATCGACGCTGAAAACATCACCAGCCCCGCGGAACAGCCTTGGCCTTCCGAACGGAACAGAGGGAGATGAAGGAGGGAAGATAGAACGGGACAGGGAGGAACGAACGAGAGATCGGCGGCCGGAGATCTTTTATCGTTAATTTATCCATCGAAGATTTCACTTAATTCTTTAATGAGCGAGTGCTGGCGCACGCGCGCTCTCGCACAATGGAGGGAATAAAAAAGGGGAGAAAAAAATTGACGAGGGCAAATTGTTCCGGCGTACGCGCGCGCTCTCCTCCGCGACGTGGGTATTATAACCGTTCGCTTTAATTCGTCGGAGACTAATTTCACCGCTCTGCTCGGCGATAATAAATTACGATCGGGTACCGGGTAACCGGCGGATGGGCTCAGCGATAATCAGACGCGTTCGCGGATTTAACTCTCCGCGATCCTCTCGCGGCTGACGTTTATGACGAACGCTCCTTCCGTCAGTGGTCTCCATCGTGGTAAATTTCGTGGACGTTGTTTATAAATAATTCAACAGTTTAGACCGGTGAAAAGGGGGGATTAATCAAAGGGACGATAAAAATTCTTCCGTTCCTCGGCTCGTTATCCGAGTTAGGATCTCTACACGCGGCTACGTCCACCGAAAATCGTAGGCCTGTTATTCTTTATGGGACTATCGAGTTTCTCCGAGCTGACTCTTAAATTTCTAGAATCCCCCGTGTACGATTCGTTACCATCCTCGGTGTTCTAACAAAAACCTACATACCGAATACAATAAGAGCATCGATTTCTGAGAACGAATTGAATTCCAAATTTAATCAGCCCCACGTTCCATCCCCCGATAGTCTCTCTCTTTCTCTCTCTCTAGTCGCCTATCGCCGGCGCGATCTCGATCGAGCCTTCGCGGCGGATTCAACGCCACCATTTTTCAAGCCCGCGACCCTTGACCCGTGCTCAGTGACAACCGTAAAAACCCTGAACACCGATACAGAAGAGGGAGACGCGACGCGGCGCGCCGCGACTCTAGACTAATTAAACCTCGACGTTTCACGGTGTCAGACAGTCACACCGGACGATCACGATCTGTCGGACGATAAGCAGCCAGCAGAAGGGATTAAGGAAACGCACTCGACTCGACTGTCCCTTTCGAGGAAGCAGCTTCGATGGCCAGAAGATCCCGTTTTCCTGTCAGACAGGAGACACTCCGCGTTGTCCAATCTGATTGCCGGACATTGGGGGAGTAGCGATAGCTTCGAGTCGTTTCGAGACATGATCGCGCAACAAGAAAATTCAGTAAGAAATTACGTATCGCGGTGTCTAATTCCCAAACATCCGTAGCCAGTATTCTCGGGTAAATTCAAGAATCATTCCACTCGCTGGAGAATCGAGGACAATCGGTGGATCGAGGCAACGAGCGAGCCGCCAAGCTACCGCCTTTGCAACGCGCGGCCTTAGAACGACGATGCCACGATAACGATACGTATGGGCTCCAGCTAGCTAAATGTCCAGAGCTATCCCGCTCCCAAGCCAAGGGTACGAGGCGTACACGCGCGCATCCTGGTACACGGGACGCTGGCGAGCGTATCGGCCGACTCGGTGAAAAGGGAGGCGAGGAAAAGGAGAAACGAGAAAGAGAGACGCGGGTGCCCACGGTGCCTATTTACCAGCCCCATATTTACACGCGTACGTCGGCGAACCACGTACGTAGTACTCACGGGCCCTCTCTTTACCGGCTAATCTCTCATCTTAGATCGCGTCTGGCCGCGGCGCACGAACCTTAGACTCGCTCGCAATTATCGCAGCGCCGATATTCGGCTTCAAAGGGTATCATGGAAAAAGGACGGCCACGTAGAACGCCGGTCTGCTCGCCCGTTCTGCGGAATGGGAAACGTCCCGAGCTAGGGCCGCGACGGCGAAGGAGATCCAGACGATCCTTGCCCGCGTACCGATCGAAGCGTTCCAAGCGAATGGATGAATCTGTGATCGAGGAACGGCGGCGCGAAGCGCAAGGTGTTATTCCATTTTAAATCGAACGATTTTTTTCTCGTTTTTCTTTTGCGGGGTTAAAGGCTGTAATCACGGGGCCGATCAGGCAAGTTTGCTCGATTAAGGCATCCGTTGGCTGTCGACCTTCGTAGATAGGAGTCCGTTTTTCGGTCAGACGCCACCGCTCGACGTCTTAATGGAGTTTCACAAGTTTTTCCTCGGCGAGGAGGCACGCTGTAGCGATGGAAAAGGGCAGAGGGGCAATACTTTCTCGGCTAGCTGTTGTAAAAAATAACGAGGACGAGGAAAACGCGAGTGGGAGGATGGAGAGGGAGAGAGAAGGGGTGAGGAGAATTATCGGTGTAATTTGTACCGCTCCCACCACGAGAGAGGCCGGCCCGTAAAGTAACTTCGACCGTTTGAAACGTGACGTATCGCGGCGGGAAGTTTCAAGGAGCACGGGGGCAACCGTTGATAAACTTGTGTTTGGATGATCGTCGAACAACTGGAAAACGGGGTAGCGCGAAGGACCGTCGAGAGAACCGTGGGGGCTGGCAAGAGGCGCGCCGCTTAAAGTCAAGAACATGCAGCCGACTATTGGACGGACGTCGCTTATTTATCTCCACGGTAGATCTCTAACGAGCGTTGTTTCGAAACAACTCTTTCCCTAAAATTAATCGAGCTACCGTCTGCCTCTGACATTCTGAACTCCACTCGAAAAGGCAACAGAAAAAAACAAACGTTCTCCATTTAAACGGTTGGCTAACTGAAACATTAAGACTATGCTTGGCAGAGGAGAGCAACGAAATTACCACGCGGTTACTCCAAACCGATTACCTCTAATTACCCTCGAATAACGTCCACGCGGTGTTCACCAATAGAAGGGTTAACCATCCTCGCCCCGATTTTACCATCGTTCGTTCCTCTCGGAAGAATGGTGCGTCGGGGCTTTGAAAGCGGCAACCCCTCACCGCGAGCCCTCGACGCATGCACACACTCGCGCGTGCACGTGCACCACCGCCGCGCTCGTAATCCTCCCTGCCTACCCAACCCCCCTATCACCCGCCCCCTCTTCGTATACTCGCTAATCTACCATCTTAGATCCTTAACAGCATTTGCATTCGAGACACGACGATGTAACGCCGACAATTACGAGACACCAGAATTACCGCGCCGCGATTGTAGTAATTATCGCCGCCGTGCGCCTCGCCGCGAGACCGAGGGGGTGGGCCGCCAGTGATTTGTCCGTTTTCGGCAACCGGACATTTGCATGCCGATCCGTCGCGTTCGCCTTCGACCGTTCGTTGGCCTCCTTCGCCGCTCCACTCCCACGCTGATAAGAGGCCCGTGGTATTCGGCGCCGATTTATTTCCCTCGAGATCAACCGGGAGACCTGGCTGAGGTATCGAACCTTTGATATAAATGCTACGGCTATAATCGGTTGGATAGCGGTGATCCAACGGGGATCGACGCTCCGACGAACCAGTATGACTGCTATGTAAATGTAAATTGATATATTTCACGTTCGCGCACGGTTATTACTTAAACGTTATTTTAAAAGGTGTTGGATAACATTTCACCTGTGATATTTTATTCGACTGTCTTTAATTCAATTAAGCCGGTTTGTATAAGAGCCGCCTCCGAGCGAAGACACCCTGTGTATCGTAGCGCAACGCGAACGCCCGCGCCGGTCTATGGGGCACGAAGGGACAAGGTTAACATAGAAAGGGGTGGCTGCGCGGCTATTGTATTGTAATACCGTTTAAACTCGGCCAGGTAATAGGGCGTGCTTACAAGTATTTAGAATGTAACGGGTGTCCCGATCGCGGTAGCTCCGGTTCCCGTAGTTCCACGCATTCTCCTACGACCCGTAATCTGCCGTGAATCTCTCGTCGTTTCTCTCTGCGAGAGCATGCCTATACCGAATAAAGAAGCGACCGGTAACAAAGTAGAGAAGCAACGGGGACCGGATAGTAGCCGCGTGGTCGCATCCCATTATACATATTGTTGTACGACCGCGGGTATACCGGGTGGGATCCTTCAAAGTTTGTCCATTCAGCGGAGGATTACGCTGGGAGAGCGCGGAGAATGGAAAGATTCCGATTCTACGGTTAATTCGGAGGAGAATTATCCGTAGACGCACGGTCTACGCGGACAAAGCGTACTTTATGGAAATTTGAAATCAATTTTTTTACTGTAGCGTACGGAAATTTTCACGCATTCAACGTCGAACACAAATTTCCGATGCCCGGATTACGTTCGAAGGTAATGAGCTGTCTCGTGTCGGCCGTACGAAGCCGAACGACTCCATAAATCGTTCATCGTGTCCCCAAATTACCGCAACGTCTAAAACGCGCGTTTACTTTCTCAGATTGCTCAATTTCACGGAAACCTTTCATTAGCGGCGCCGAGTGCCGGCCATCCTTCAGCCTGGCCCGCTTAATGCCCCATCAAGATATGACAGTTCCCCGTCAAAATTAATCCCGTGACCCCGATTACGTATTCCCCGGGCGAGGCTATCAGCCGCGGTTGAATCCGCCTGCGAACGCTCCGCGCACGGACGAGGAAGTAATTTCTTTTGTGCGTGTACCGGGTGTCCGTACGGACGGGGAGCTGGCTTGGACGAGCCCGTTCTCTAACCAACCGAAAAGCTTTTACCGTTTTTTCACACGGCGAATTCCGTCCCAGGCCATAAAGATAAAGCGCTAAGTGCGGTTATTAAGATGGGTCCACGGTTTCATTATGAATTCCCAGCGATCCACAGCGTTTCCATCCGCGCGTCCACCTCGCGTTCTCCCCAGTCGCGGGCTATCCCTATTTTCCACCTTCGAAACTAATTTAAAACAGATCCCTCGCGCAAATTACGGGGCGTCGCGACTCGTCCCCGGCACCGCGAAAGGGGTCCGAATCAATATCGTGGCAACGACAAGATAAACTCGACGGCACGCCGGCGGTGATTAACGCGGGAACATTATGAATTTCAAATCGCGATGATTCACGAGCGAGGAACGAAAACACCGTAGGTACGGGCACCGTTAACTCGCGGCCGTGACGATACGTGAACACGAACAGCCGTATAAACGAGGATTACCTCCCGGGGAATTTGGACGCTTATTGTTAGCCGTGCGTTTCTTCGATTATTTTTTATGGCTAGGAAAATCGTGTGAATCGGATGACGTGGAAACTTGAATTCCGTTATACAGAGGCGGCCGTGGAGACGATCGTGTTCCACGCACGTAGCCAGTCCGAGGGAACAATTAAAATTCTCGGACAGCGACGGCGCAAGATCGAAGGAAGGAACGATAACAAGTTCGAACGCGGAACGCGTGAAAACCATACGATTCGCGCTGTCCCACGGGAGTGCCGGGTAATGTTCACAAAAAGCCAGCCTCGCTTCCTCGAGAAAATATCTGAAGTTTCGCCTCGGCGTCGGGTTTGATCCTCTTAAAGGCCGGTTTCTCGCTCTGCCCTCCTCCCTCTGGCCTCAACCTCTTGGCTTCCCTCGTATCGCCAAGAACATATGACCGGACTCTCCGCTCCAAAACATCGAGCCAACTAAAAATTCTAATCCTCCGCTCGAATGTCAAACATCCCGTTTCACCGACTTTCGACGCTGAAAATCGCGTTCGCGAAGCCTCCACGGCTACCTCGATGTCACACGAACGGCTTGAAGATGCTCGATTTCGAATTCAGCCCGGTTTCCACGAGCGGACATCGAAACGGCGTTTAATTGTGACGGATTAGAAATTCAAATGACGCTACCCGGTGGTTGTGTAAACGACCGGCGTAAATGAGTCCCGGAGATCCAAAGAGGGAGGGGGGGAAAAAAAGCAGCAGACAGAGAGTATCCCTAAGTACAGGTGTAATTCATTGGTCCAGCGTTCGAAGGGCACGGCGCACACGCTCCTAGGTAACCGAGATCCTTCTCGCACACGGTGGCGCGTTTGAATATAAGTCATGAATTAAAGATCAGTCGGAAGAGGATTCTAATTAGCCGGTACACGTGGAACCGGGATTCCTGCTGCTCCCCGTGAAAACGTATCGGTTTAATTGGAAAGAAGTTAAGCGTCTTTCAGCGGCACGGATCCGTGGCGGGAATGGAACTCTCGGCGAACGATAGTTCGGTGAAGCTCTCAAGGGTGCTCCCGTCTGAATTACCAGGCTGAACTTGCGAAAGGTGGGAAAAAAATTTGGATCAACTCGCTTGGCGAGCGACGTCGATGGAATCGGACGATGGAAATATTGGATGAACGTACTCGCGACGAGGCACGATGAGTCCTTGCTCCGAAGGAAGTAACTATAGAGGTACGCGATGCGGACTCGTTTTTGCGGAACGAGAATCGTTTAACTCAATTTGGCGAGGGAACGATCCGCGGCTACGTCTCGAACGATCGATCCTATTGATTCACCGTTATTTGCGCCAATTCTTTGTCGCATTAAACGAACGAGGGGATGTGTATGAAAATCTGCGATTACGCCGCTAGATATTTAAATCATTGAGCGGTGCTTGCGGCAAAGTGAAGCGAAATGGAGCTTAATCGGGAAAAATGATACACGACGTCGTTGGAATGGGCGCCAATTACCCGAACTGTTACTAGAGAGCAAACGTTTCCATGTGTTATGTATCCAGAGTGAAAACCGCGGAAGCAAGAGTGACAGAGGTCTCGTTAACGAACCGCGATTCTCAATGCAAATCAGCCGAAAGAACGCGAATCGCAGCGACCCGCGCGGACGTTTATTACGAGCAAAGGTGACACCAGAATGGACCACGGTGGACGCGGGTTTTTGCCAGATCGTCGCCGTCTCCACGCGGTCTCTTTCCTTGAAAGGATTAGAGACGTGTCGACGGTCCCGGTTTTTGCTACGACCGCTCGCGGAGTGTGGAAATATCGCACTGAAAGAGGAACCGTTTCGCGGTTATTCCCGACTATGAACCCGTCGCGTCCGGCTGACGTAGGGGTTCGATCTGCCCGCAGTTCCCTGCTACGCGATAAAATTCATCACGGCGACCAAGACCGTCCTTTAACGAACACGTGGACGTCCAATATTTCGCTCAACATTGTTGCCTCTGTAGAACCGGAATTTCTTTAAAGAGTCCACCCGATTCTTTCGAACGTTTCTGTCATTCCGACCGCCTTTTTACAGCCCGTTCTACATCGGGCAAAAACCAGGAATAAGACGGACTCCGACTCTCTTGCGATCCCTCGGTTATTTTCAACCCAGCCACGTTCTGCTTCCTTCGCGAGAAACTTCCTAGTCTCGAAACGAGTACGAAGGGAAAAAAAAGGAGAAACCCTTCCTATCGTTATGCAGATGTATCGATTCTTCTATTTGCTAAAAATCGGGGAACTCTCTTTTGTTTTTCTTTTTTTTTTTTTTTAAAGGAAACGAGAGTTCGCCTTCGAATTGAAAAAGTTCCGAAAGGATCGTAACAAGTTTTTAAGGAACGGCGAAAGAAATTAAGCGGGATAGCTGGAAGGAAATAAATAAAAGATCGAGGCTGTTAGGAAAAACAGGATGAAAGGATCCTCCCCGAGATGAAACACGAGATTTCCTATTAGCCAGATAACGTATCCGACTAGCAACGTTCGCGAGCGTTCCCTTCGCTCGATTAATTGTGAACTCCGTAACAGTCCCGATGGTCGCGAATCGTCGTACGAAAAACAGGGGTAGAGAGGAAAAAGGGGGTAGGAAATTTACGCAAGACACGTAACGAAGAGGGAGAGAGTGCAGCTAGTTGCGCTAGTTTTTGCCCAAGGTTGCCTGAAGAGTATCGGCCTGTTTTTGCGCCAATCGACGAATTACACGATTCTATTAAAGATAGTAGCTGCCAGGAGGACGACTCTCGTCTATCCGCCTCTTTCCACCTACCGTTCGCGTCGATTCGTTTCCCTCGCGACGCCGCTCGTGACCGTTCACCAAGAACCCATACGGGTTTCACGGTCATGAGGTCTTATCGTTCTTAAACGCTCCTTTCTCCTCCACCATCGTGTACGGGGCCCCGTAACGCTCGCTGGTATCTAGTTTCGTACTACTTCGCGGGGAATCGAGTAGACCCGATGATACCTAAAGATAGGGGTAAACTGGGAACCTGTCCGAGTAATTCTGTACGAATCGACCCTCATTAATGGACGCGCTTGGTTAATCAATAGCATAGACGCGTATTAGTACCAACGGGAAATTCTACAGGGAGCCGTTCGAACGCGTTAACGATAATCGTCGACAGGTATTACGCAGTTATCGCTGTTAAACCTTTCAAGTGTACCTGCCCTGTGTCACATTACGAGGGTGTTATCTCGACGCTTCGCGAGCATTACAGTTAACTTCTTTTTCAAGAGGTCGAGCGATAATCGCGTCAGTCTTTAATAGTTTCGGCCATCGGCTAAGTGCTACCGGGTTTTTGTGGAAAGGTTTACTTGTCTTCCCGCGGATTAATCACGGAGAGACTGAAAGACTTTTGATTAAACTTGTAGCCAGGACCACTTAAGAGCCCCCGCGATACCGAAACGTTCCTGGAACTCGACCGCTGTTGAATTACTCGGCCGCGGATAGGATTGTTACCGCTACCCGCTCGAGGAGCCGTATCCTGCGAGTCACGTCGCTCTTTCATCAACAGAATAAGGTACATAGGGAAACCCTTGAAACACTAAAACGACCCAATTGCATCTTTCGCGATGAGCCACTCGAAGCACGCGCCTTTAAACTTCCCCTCCGGTGCTTAACCAATTTCAAGACTGATTTTAACTCGCAACGAAAATAGATATCCCCGAAGTTCATCCCTGCGAGTGTCGGGGGATGGGAAAATTGGCAAGAATAACGTCTGTAAATTGCCAAGATACCAAAGAGGCTTAGAAGACCAAGAACTCTTTGGAGAACACTCGCAAGAAGTCCAAGTGTCGAAGTCAGCCAATACTCTTCGACGGAGGCACGAGGAGTGCCACCCAACGTGGCGGGGGGTGGGTTCGATTTCTACTTACATTTCTCGTAACCCAATAACATCGCTTCCAACCTTATCCCACCCCAGGTGTTCCCTAATTTCCTACGCAGCGTCGTTACGTCGTCGGGCGCGACGGTATTTCGGGTCGATCGGAGAAAATGAGGAAAAAACGGGAAAAAAGAAGGGAAAAGGGGAAGAGGAGGGATGCAAAGGGTGCGAGTAGACATCGAGGACGGGGAAACGCAGCGGCACGGAAGGGATTCAAATGAACTGGAAATCGAGAGAGCGCGGTCTCGAATATTCTTCGACGCACCCCGGGAAACCGTCGATCCTGCCCGTTGCTCGTCCGCCACCCGTCTAAGTTCCCGTGAAACGAGGGAAATCTGGCGATAATTAATCGTGAACCCCCTTCACGATCCTCGAGCGGCCAGAAGAAGGTGCTCGACGTCGGCTAATTGATCGCGACTCGCCGCTCTTTGATTGATCGCTTAATCGGTCGGGGCAGGGGGATGAAAGGAGGCCAACGGGGTTGGGGAGGGGGAGGAAAAAGTTCGAGCACGGTGAAAGCTCGGTCGCTGAAAGTTCCCGCGGAGGAAAGGTGCACGCGACTTCTACTCCCCTCTCGTGGAAACGGTGGATCATTGTTTTGGAGTTCAATCGGTGAACTGTGCAGCCCTGGGAGAAACCCGGCGGTGCATTCGAATAAACGAGCGTAATTATTCCGGCTTTTCGACGCCCCGGGTCATATCGACAACGAGTATTGACAAGCGTAATTTCCGTTATCGTTCGTCTATTAATTAGACCGCACTCGCGCCAGTACCCCCGCCACCCTTTGGTTCGGTCGGTTGCCTCGATTAGCAAATATGTTCGCGCGTCAACGAACGGGCAACAACGCGAGGGATTATTTTACAAAACTGCAAATTAGCGAGAACTGGTGCGAGCGTAAAAGTTACGCATAAATTGGCTGACGTTGATGGCCGATTTAATTCCGACCAGTTTCGGATACAATCGACTCGCGCGTTAAGGAGGGCGATTGAAAATGCCAAACTCGTCAAGCGAGAAAGATAATTTGTTTAGGGAATCGAGGTGATCCGGAATCAGGGATCAGGGGGAATTTCGATGCAGGCTCGATTCGACGCGTTAGACACGAGAAACGCGAAGACACCGGCTGCATAGCAATGCGATTTCGAGTTTCGAGTTATTAAATCTGAACGGAGCGAGACGATCGTTCCTGCGTCTCGGCAAATTGTGCGTGCATCAGAATTCAATTGCTAAATCTACGCGAAATCGCTTTAAACCACCCCCGTGGCGAATCCTAATTTCCCTCGAACGGATCGAAAACCTTTATACGCCTGTGCTTGACGGGTCGCGTTTTAAAATACGGAGATAAGCATTTCGATCGATTTCTCTCATAATAAAAGGAACGTTTTAGAAATGATAGCGTTCAAAGAGGTAATCTCATGGTACTCATTGGAGTCGAGATACGTTTGTACCTACTAAAAGATACTCCTACACGTTTGGTTCGACCGAGAGGCTGGTAAGAGGAACTACAGAAAGGGGAACGAATCCGCGTAGTGGACTGCTCCTCGTCGAGTAGTCTCGAGGTTCAAAGTCAACAATGATATGACGTTGATTGTGATATGCAAATGGAAGATCGGTCGGAAGACGTGGATACGGGACCGTCTAATGAATATTTACTCGTACCAGGGGACACCCGGAGTATGGCTATATAACGAAGCTACCTGCGCGCCGATTAAACGTATAATTTTCGAATTAAACCAACGATCAAATCGTTAAATAGTTGTCCCATGCAAATCTAAAGTGTACGCTGAGCACTCACTCTGCTTCTCGAAGGCAAACAGTTTTTAATCTTCAACACCGTGACCTCGTTCCGACGAAGAAATAATAAAAAAGACTATTATACGTTAGAAACAAGACAGTAGATCGCATCGATTTAATTTTTTCTTAAATAAACTTGTTAACAATCGACGCTCGTTTTCTAATGACACGATTGCGCACTCACCCTGATTGAAACTTCCACTGATTAATCCAACGCAACGTTCAACTCGAGCATCACCGTGCACTGGCACAATCGCGTCCCAAAGAACACCTCTATTGCGGGCGTTGAAATCACCAACATCATCGAACCCTGAACCACGACTATACTGCACGAAAAACGCAACACTCGCAACACCTCAACTAGAGACCTGCTCCCCTTCGTTCGCGAACGTTTAAGAGGGACAATTACGCTCTCGAAGGAAGCGGGGTTAATCGTCGTCCCCTATTGTTTGTTAAAACAAAGCGTGGAACGTAGCGCGAGCGCGATCCACCACCTCTCGCCGAGTTCTCTCCCCGACCTTCTCTTTTTTCTCCCAGGTTCCAGACCGTTAATCCATCACGGTTCACGGCGTCGGCCAGCGAGAAAAGCACGCGTGACAAATCGAAGATGGTGCCAGCCGCGAAAGAAGTTGCATTAATTTAACGCATGCTCCCCTAGGACTGATTGCACGGTGACAAATGCGGCCTGACCTCCGCGGAAAAACCACGAACAGGAAGCAACCTCCCACGTAGTGACCACGTGCCAATCCTCTTCTAATCGGTCTCTTCTTATTAATCTTCAGGATCCCACGAGCCAAATGACAAATGAAACGACACCATTATGACCTCCAGATGGAACGTTTCTATTCGTAGAGGCGGTTCCAAAGTTCCCAACAGTGGGCGAATTCGTCCCTTTGACAGAGAGGTGGGACGCGTTAATGAATCGTACCAGGGTCCACGTGCTCCCGCGTGTTCCTAGTCCCTGACGCTCTCGCCGTCAAGTGCACGTCGCGGTGTCAAGGTAACCACGTGCCAACGAGACGACAGGACCGCTGTCACCTCGAATTGCACCGAGTTCGCTCCACTTTCCTGACTCTCCTCCAACTGCCACAGGCCCCGCAACGTACCAATTCTGATCGTCGTCCGAGGAACACTATTTTTTTTCAGTCTCACCTTCTGGTATCGACCAGCGAAACGCAGACCTACAACTTCGAGAGGTGTCGGGATAGTTCTTGCGTAAATCGTTCCCACTGGATTAATCCTCGAATCTCCACGACGACATAGACGAAAGCCAATAACACGGTTAAGCTAACGACGCGGACGCCACTCTTTCGCACCCCGAGGTTTCACTGGAGAACGACACGACCCGGTTTTGTATTAGGTCACTCGAACTTCCTGACTTCGTTACGGAACACTCGGATCCCGAGCGAATCCCGCCCAAGTTCCGGAAGGGACGCGTGCACGTACAAGGCGCGTTACTTTATCGAGCTGGAAGAATAGCAAAGGAGGTGGAGTGGACGTGGTGTTCGCCGACGAGTGGTGGTAAGACGATGCTGGACGCGGCAATGCCGCTGGGTGGTGATGCTGCTAGTGGTGGTGGTGGTGGTGGTGGTGGTGGTGGTGATGGTGGTGGTGGTGGTGGTGGATAAGAAGAAGAAGAAGAAGAAGAAGAAGGAAACACAAGAGGAGGTGTGCTTGGCGCGATCTAGCCGAGAGTGGTACCAGCGGCCACTGAAGAAGAAGTGGCGTGTGCGGATCGCGCGGCCGGGTGAAACGAAGACAGCGGCCTCGAAATGGTAAGGGACAGGGAGCAGAGAGGCCGAAAGAGAAGTAGACGGAGTAGGAGGGACGAGAAAGGAGGAGAAAGAGAGAGAGAGAGAGAGAGAGAGAGAAAGAGAGAGAAACAGAGAGGTGGAGAAGAGTGAGAAGATGGAGAGAAGAAGGAGTAAGATCCTCGGGAGAGCGTCCTTCTTCGGTGAGAAGAGAGGACGAGGAACGGTCCGTCAAATGGCCCTGCGTACCGAAACCGTTGCCCACCTGAAAATCCAGCTTCCTCCTTCCTCCTTCCTTTTTTGCCATTGCTATTTGTACAACCGCGGTACAGTGTTTACGATGAGAACCGTGGTCGCGAAATGTTTCTCAAAGAACAAGCTCGAACAGAGAGGAGATCGAGGATTCTCTACGAAGAAGAGGAACCCTTTAATCTCTGAATATCTGATGTTAACAGTTAATTGACTTTCCGATTGACAACAATTAGGGTAATAGGAGAGTGGATATAAAGAAGCGTATCTGAAGGAACGACAGAAGTAATCGAGGGAAGTGGATCACCGGTAATAAACATCCGGCTTGAATGTCTGAGAGGTAAACGTTTGCGAACGGAAAATGACGGACGCTCGCGAAAGGCAGGGGACGAAAAAGCGCGGGAACGCCAAATATCCGAGACGGAGGAACTCGCGAAATTCGCGGCGAAACGATACCAGGGGACGGTCGCCAGTCGCATTCTCGTATAATTGCTAAGTACGAAAGCATCCAGGATATCCGCGGGACGAAAGCCCGTGGAGCTGACTGCAGAAATCACGTATAACGAACGAGATATTCCAAGATTTCCCACTTTTCGACGTCTGAGAAGAAGCAGTTGGTAAGCGGCGGGCCCGCGGTTAATTTGCAGACGTGCTCGTCGACGACGACAACCACGACCATTCTTTCCCTCGCTTTCCTACCTCGGCAGGCTACCGTACGTGCATCGTCGCGCCTGTCTCCGCGACACTCCCACCGCGTTTACCTTTCTCAAATTCTTCACGAAAGTACACCAAACGTGCCCGTCTACGTAGGTACGCTTCGTCACGAGCTCGACTGTTAGTGGCTGTTAGGAAATATGTTAATCATTCCCGCTCATTCATCAATAGTCGATACTTTCTCTTCGGTTAAATCCTATTCCTTCAAAGTAATCATACGGACTTAATGACTCCCAATTAACGACAGGCTAATAAATCGTCCAGCCTCTAATGATACCTCTTCTCCGTTGGACGACGACGAAATTCCACGTCTATCCGGTCGCTCTTCCTCCCTGTCCGTCCTCCCAGGTATCCGCATCCTAGCGGCGGACACAGTTTCCAGCAGGTTCTCGCGATCGTTCTTTCCACGTCGTGTAAGAGCAAAGGGGCGCATCGTAACAGCGCGTCGTCGTCGTCGTCGTCGTCGTCGTCCTCGTCGTCGTTGTGGCGCGACTGCAAGGGAGACAGAACCCACGACAGGATATCACGTGTCCTGGGTGCGCGTCCTTTAAGTCCGTTGGATCCGCGCTTTTCACGGTCCTCTGATGCATTGCTACCGTTTCGAGGAGGGTCCCCGCGCATCCTCCGGCCCGCGCGGGCTGCCCCTCGCCGAGGGCCTTGTATTATGGTAAACGAGACATCGGAGCCAGAGGCTGCCAGTCACCGGCACTCCTCCCACTTCCCCGGGATTCTCTCCTTCCCGCTTTTGTCTCTCCACGGTTGTCCACCGATGTGTTGTCTCTTCCTGCTTGCTCCCGTTTGTTGCCTCCCCGGTGTCTCCTGTTGCGATCCACCATGTTCCGCGAGTGCAGCCTCGACGCTGAATCGTCCTCGCGCAGAGGACTTAATAATCTTAATGAATTCGAGAGATCCACGATAGTTTCTGAGCTACTCGGAACAGAGATCCTTTTTCCCTTTTTCTAGCCCTTCGGCTCTTTTCTCCTCTTTGCCGTTGCAAAGATGGTCCGTTCTCTCAATCTTACCTTTAGCATTCGAAAAAGTTTCTAATTCTTTAAAGGGACGCTTAAGGACCGCCAGTTCTACGGCAGACCGAGATGAATCGAGCTCATCGCTACCCTAGAAGGCCTTGCGCCTCAATTTCCGTCTCTGTCCCCCGTTTAATCCCGTCCCTTCGATCATCCTTTCTCTACCGTTCCTTTTTGTCTTCCGCATGCTCTGTCTCTGCTCCCCGTCCACCGGCGATCTCTCGTATTCTTCCTGTACGACTTCGATGCCCACAGGGAGGGCGGATCGTTGCGTTCGCCTCGCTTCTGTCGCGCGACGATGCATCACTCGGCCCCTCTAATGAAAGCCTTTACTCCGAGCGCCAATTAACCCCACGCGACACCGACTGAACCGAAGAAAACACCGGGGCGACGCGTGCACTTATACAACCGATGGCTCCCGCCGCGCCAGCGTGTTTAATTGTACATCGTACCTCGCTCCGCGATGTTTTCCATTCATCTTAACAGCGTCTTTAATCGTTGAAATATGGACGAACGCCGTGAGCCAACGACCAATGGAGGAGGTACTGTTTCTCCCTTTCCCAAAATGTACAGATCGACTAACCGAGGATCGAAAGCTTACAGTCGTTCCAGGCGTACGCGAAAATTACGCTGACACCGGCTAAGAGGCCAGCGGCGAACACGCGGCATCGATGGACACGGGCACCGTAAAATTAGCTTCATCTGACAAACGAAACTCCTCGCAGCGGAAAGGGGGAAAAGGAGATGAACGAACACGAGGAGTACCTTAACCCGGATGGTAAAAATCAGAGGGCAGAAATTCATCTCTCGCGGGACGTCCAACACCGTCGGACGCTAATCCGACGATAAATAACGCTCGGTCACGGGTTAAGGG
Organism: Xylocopa sonorina; assembly: GCF_050948175.1. Taxonomy (NCBI): domain Eukaryota; kingdom Metazoa; phylum Arthropoda; class Insecta; order Hymenoptera; family Apidae; genus Xylocopa; species Xylocopa sonorina. The sequence goes on from NC_135198.1 coordinate 11,958,058, forward strand.
AAGCGGGTACACGATTGACAAGTCAAACGAGTTTCGCGCGATCCACCGGCCACGATCGATCATCGCGACTATCCCGCGCGGATCTCCCGAGATCGTGCCGGGAAAAACCAACGCGACGTCTCCTCTTCTGCTCCCTGTCCGCTCGAGTAACACCCTCCGCCCTACGCGTGGGCGCGTTGCCGCGTATAACAAATAGCGTTAACGACGCGAGTCGCGGGCCAAGATCACACACGGGCCGCCGATCATTAATTGTCTTCATTCGTCGAACCGGGCCGTTCCCTCGGGATCCGATAAATTCGCGACCGATTACGAGACGTGTACTCGCGGGCAAGAAATCGATAACACGAAATCGAGCGGACGACCAAGCGGCTGGCATCGATTAATTATCGATGTAATCCGACCGTTTGATCGATTGTCCTGAACGGTATTTTAAGAGCATTTGGAGGATCAGCGGGAAGATAAACTAGAAAAGGTAAAGTGAAAAAAGAGATAGGTTTCGCAGCGATGACGCACGATTCGCATTGGTCATGTAAATAGCGGAGCGCCGTGGAGAACGCTAATTAACGAGAAGGGGAGAAAAATAAGTGTCCCTTAGCTCGTCGATATCTCTACGGCTGGCAAGAGTAATTGCGCTCGCAGAGGGACTCGAACGTGTGTCGCGCGTATGAATAAAGGGGGATAGCCAACAAGGTGCCGGGAGACCGTTTAACTTTGTGTTTGGGACCGCCTGCTCGACGCCCAGCCTTAGGGGACACGATTGCGCCTCGCCACTTTCTAATTTACCGTCGAGTTTCGCCGGCTGACAACACGCAATTTCTCCGTGCAACACGTTGGCCCTGCGTCGACCACAAGCCCGATCATTCTCGAGCTGGAAAGCTCTGTTTGCTCGCGCCTCTCGATCAAGCGTACCGATATCACCCAACTCTGCGAGATAACTCTTTATCGCTGTTCAATTTCGCGACGATCGCTGGGACGCTCGATAACTTCGGAACTGTTTTCCGTGTTATTCGAATTAAAGATAAACTGTACCCAAAACTCCGGGGCCAACCATTCAACGAAATACGTTCCCCGCAATCCGGCAATAAAAATGAACGAGGATAATCCTCGTTCTCTTTAGTCCAACCGGCTCGGAATTTTCACGGTCCTATCTAAAGAAGACATCGACTACGAGCCACGAACGTGGCGCGAGACTCAGCTGTGAACACCCGTTATATAAATCTGATCACGGGATCGGCTTAAACGTTCCTCGAGGCGAACTTTTACGAGACACGCATTCGTTATCCATTAGGGTAAGTATAGCGCGTGTGGCGGGGTTTCTGGCCGGCGTTACCAGACCCGTGTATACGATATTCATGGCCTCGCGAGCCATTCCGGCTGGCGCGTGTAAACGGCGGGCATAATTGAATTATCATTCGGACCGCATGAAAGACAGCCAAACCTGGGGACCCGGTAATGAGCGAAATACGCGTTACGCCCGGTCTCGGTAACGCGGTTTCAAAATAACGACGGTATATTTAGGCAACAATGGGCCCTGATAAAAGCGGCTACGATAATTCCCCTCGGTCTCTCGCCACCCTTTCTGCAAATTATCGGCATTCGAGGACGGAATACCGTTACCAATATTAATTCCAGATTAATCCTAATACACGACGGTACAACTGAATGAACGCATGCTCCATCATTGTTCCCGCGCAAACGCCAATTTCGATACTTTTTAAGTATCGCTCTGCTATTGTCGAGAACGATCGCGCGTACGCTGAAAGAGGCGAAAAAGGCGCAGACGATAACAAGCGCACGAGCAAAAGGATTAGATCGATCAAACTGTCCAATAAACGGAGGAAGGTCGTTCACTGGAACTAGCACGGAACAACATTTTAGCCAATCCAATTTTGTTAATCTAAGAAGATCGCACGGGGTTCAAAATGGTTTCTCTCCCTTACCTTTTTTTATCTCGATGGTATTTTCGATGAACGTTTAATATTGAAATAAGTCAGTCCCCATGGTGCTTTATTAATAAAAGTTTAATTGCACGTGGTGACGCTAATTAATAATCTACACCCTCGTACCGCCGATAAATCAAGTTAATTTTCAGTTTGATTAATTCCAACGGCGGACCAGCCGCCGTTCAAGTTAATTCCCTGAAAATAACCGGTATAACATTTAATTAAGAGTTTCGCACAAATGTAGCGTAACGAACGGCGTTTCCACGGAGCCGAAACTCGTCCAAGGAGCAAACCTGAAGCACTTGTTCGTTCACCATCACGATAAATAACGCGTTCACGGTAGAATAATCGGGCGAGAGAATTGCGTCGTTGATCAAAAATTGCATAACATCATGTACAGTTTCTAAGACTAAAGTGCAACGCTAAGCAAAAATAAATGAGAAAAAGAAACAATTTCTGTCGCTGTCGAGGACAAAGTTGACGGATGATTAGAAAATTATTTTAAAGTAACAAAAGTAACCGGCAAATATTCCAGTGCTCTCTCTCTCTCTCTCTCCCTCTCTCTTTCTTTTTTATCTATCTCTATCTCTATCCCTCTTTCTCACTCGTCGGTGAAAAAAATTCCAAAACCTCGCCCGGTGGGCTCTTCTCTCAGTTGTTTGAATCAAGATTACGACATTCTTGCTTTTTCTCGTTCCCCAAGCGAAGATTAAAATCTGGACCGGTGAGAGCAGTTGGACCACCGCCATTTTTTTTTACCCTGTAACCTTATACCGCGGGTCATTTTCATTCGACGAACACGTGACAAGCGCATGAAACACCCAAAAGAAACACTTATGTACGCGCACAAAGCGAGAACGATACCGCTATCAAACGATCAGTGAAATTCTACAAATTTTAACACCCCGACTCACGGCAACTTCGTCTTCGCCATTTTTCTTCACTTTCGAGAACCATTTGATATCGGTAAAAAACCAACACGTCCATTCGGGACGAACATTCTACGATGAAAGAATACTACGTATCCGCAGGGTGAAAAAGTTAATTGGTTCCGTACGAAGAACGTCTTGTCGTAGAAGTCTTATGAGGTAGCAACAACGGCAATAGTAAACAAATATCTATTACTCACCGAAACGTAGAGATAGATCAAGTGAAACATCGTCCAATTCACGCGTTGCGGCTATGACTGAGTTTCGTGCAAATTGCAGTCTTCGTGAGTCATTCGCATATTTCATTCGATAATACAGAAATCAAAAGGACGTGTAATTATCCATAACATAGCTCGTGCGAGGAAACTAAATCAACGCACGTAACCTGCATCCAGAATGTACGCCGTACGTATACTGAAAAACATATTACTATTAACGCATCTGATAGCATTATAGCGTTATGTTACTGATCTTTGATAGAACAAAATTAAATAAAAGTTATGTGACTGCAAAATTAAACGTACTTACATTATTGCGATGTAATCAAACTCTGCCTCTTGCTGTTGCCCATGCACGCACCTACGAATCGACGTACACAATCGCTCACCGAAAGATATTATCACACTAAATAAAAAATGACACTAGAAAAACACCATTCATTTCACAGAGCATCAGATTTTCACTTATTTTCCTTAATATCTCACCGTTTCGAGCAAAAGCATACCGACGCACTATGCTTCAGTTTCAATCTGGAAGGATATAAACAATGGCGTCCTCGGAAAGACAAATTGCGCGCGCACTTTCAATTTGAAACATAGTGAAAAGTAATTCTTTGCATCTACTTCATTGTTAGAAAATATGAAATATTAGAAAGCGCAAAATGTTAAATATAGACGTTCGTTTTCAAATATATTTTGTTTAAAGTTTCATAAACTTTACGATGCGATTAATCGTATTAAAATCAATAAACATTCTCCTTATATACTATATAAAAGCGAAAATTCCGACTCACCAATTAAAAATGACTCCTATTTAAATATGTTCAATTTTAAACGAAGACATTATCGCCATCTATTAGGGAAGTATCAATTTTATTTTGTTAAAATGATCGAATTGCTTCCAGAAAATCTGTAAAATGTTATTATATTTTACTTAAACGTTTAATAAGCAGTAAATTAATTAAAACTCGATTGCGCACTACTATATTTAAGAAACAAAAAATTACCGACTGAGACATACATTCATTTGATACAGACTGTTTATAATACAAAAAGTTACCGTCTGAAGAACTCAGATCGTAACTGTGTTTCTGTAAAATGTACAGAACTACCTACATAAGCACAATAGAAAGGAACATTGTACTTTATACTTAAAAAGTAACTTCGTAAAGTGCTCATATTTATCCACTGAATTAATACATCTGTTCGCTTGAGATACAATACTTAAATCCATAGTAAAACAGAAATGAAAGAAGGACACAATCTATCTAACGTGACAAATGATGATTATATCCATGGAAATGGAGAGGTAACTTTGTAATTATATATTTCACATGATACTATGTTATAAATCGTTATTATTAAAAGTGCTTCTGAACTCTAATGATGAGAGGGACATAAGGTCTGATAGGTTAAGTACGTGTTTACTAAAAGATTGTTTAGCCTTTTAATTATTTTATCACGTAACAACATTTAACCTTTGTAGTTGTATCTTTTGTATAAGGAAACAATGAAAGTATAGTTCAGGGTTTACTATTCACAAGATATTAATGTAAACAAAGAATAATAATAAAATGAAAATAAAATAGTCTGAAATATATGAAAGTTTCTTACTTGATTATAACGTATATACATTGTGAGTTATTTGGCACAAGTTCATATATGCTATCGTAATAGGCTGTTAATACAGAAGAATCTCCAGGAAAGCAGAAATTGCGTGGATGGCTGAATCGGAATATGAGAATAAAAATGACAGATGGTCGTGTTTTAATAGGTGCATTTCTGTGTACTGACCGTGACGCGAATGTGATTTTGGGATCATGTTCAGAATTTTTATCAGAGGATCACACAGAAGCAAGAACTCTTGGTTTAGTAATGATACCAGGTAGACATATTGTAACAATACATCTTGATACTTAAGCAACTCTGGTTTGTTTTCTTTCAAAAATTAGCTATACATAATTCATTGTCCCCCATTCTCTCGAATTACAGTATAGCTATCCTATTATTTCTGTATGTCGTAAAGCTTATACAGCAATGCATATAACGTTATGCAAAAAAGAAGATCTGTAAATAATTTATTTATAACATGTTTCTATTCATTTGTACAAAAAACTTAAATGTAGGTTTTAAACTGCGAATAAATAATGTACTACCATTTTAATTGGATTCGTTTAGTTCTGTTTTATCAGCAGACTCATTATTCGTTTTATTTGCTGCAAAGAAAATGCAATAAAAATTAACAAAGATCAATGTATCCATTAATGTTATTATTTCTAATATACTTACAGTTTACAATGCATTCCCTTTGAACATCACAGTATTCTTGTTCAAGTATTGCAATACGATTAACTTCTTCCTTTATGTTCTTTAATGCATCATCTATTCTTTGAGTAAGTGTAAAGGATAAACTGTCCAGACCAGACAAATAACTTATTTCTGAAGCAGCCACTGCCATTTTATGTACATATTCGACATATCCTGTTAACTTCTACAAAAATAAAATTAAAATATTTTTAATAAGCATAACATGCTGATGTAAATTTATGTTTTTTCTTCTTACAGTTAACATTTCTTTTTTACTTTGTACTTTAGTCCGTAGTTCAACTATCATGTCCCAATGTGTATCAGTAACATTAAACTCTAAAGTTTCTCTTGAAAGAGAAATTAATTCGCCTAATAATTTCCTGAAAAGTTATCTTTGTGAAATATCAGAAGCTTATTGTTTATTCAACTACGTAGAAGGATTCAATTTACTTATATTCGCTACTTATTTTCATTATTGCTGTATATGCAACAGTTAATGATTGAGTTGCACTATTAACAGCATCTATGGTTGATTGTTGTATCATATATTCGGGTGTTAATTTTCGAACATCAACAGGTTCAAATAATAGTTTATCATCTGCTGTGGGTTTCTTAGTTTCTGGCTCGCTTACAAATGTAAAACTTGTGGCATACTGTAAAATAAAAAAGAGACCGTTAGTATGTATATCAATAAATAAAGCATACAAGAATTCATGTTTTTAATCAAATTTTAGACATTACCATAACTGGGCCAGCCCTTCTTAACAAAACTCGAAGAAGTTGTCGCAACGACATAATTTTTAATAAATAAATAGCACTATAAAAGTTAACTGCTAAAAGCTAGGGATCAAAATTAATTACGTTTTGTTTAATTCGTTGAACATGTGGTTAAAACGCATGTTTCATAGATATGATTGTCCTGAATTATATAAAACAGATAACAATTGATATGTCACAGAAAATAGATACTTGATCTTGAAACTGTATTTAAAATTATAGCATATATTTTGTTAATATACATGAAAATCCATTCGACTTAAAAATAACTCGTATTTATATACGAGCCTATATACCGGCCTATAATATTTACTTACGACTGTGGGACGATCTAGCGGCTTAATGCAAAATCAAAGGGATATTCGAATTTGAACATTTAAAAACAGAAATTAAATGGAAAGAATTTAACATCTAAAAATTAACAATGTACTTTATTCCTTGCCCACTAATCTTTTTTCCATTGTATCCTGTAAATTAGTAATAATGCATAGATACGATATTTCATAATTTTTTTATTGTAATTATTGTAAATATTAAATAATGTAAGGCTTATTATATTGTACGTATATTATACAATGATTATTCAAATGCAGAAAATGTCTTCAACTTTACAAAAATTAATTTGTTAAAACTTTTAATAATGCACTAAGAAATGAATAGTATACATTTGCAATAATAATTTTCATAATATTCAAAAATAAATAAGCAAATATAAATTAATTTATTTTATTTAAGATTGCATTTGATTGCAGGAAGACTTTATGTCTGTTCTCTTATAGCTATCAAATTTAATGAAAAACATGCTAACTAAAAGTAACATCAGTTTTGTTCATCCTTCACTTTACCATTATCTTTTAGACTACTTTTATTCATCCAAAGCAATAAATAACATAATTAAGAAATTGAAATGACAGTTACATTCATTTGGAATGACTTTAATTAATTTTCATCAGATTTGTAAAAGGAAGTAAATTATTCTGCACATAAACATCGTAACAACCTTTAAGGAGACATCCGACACAGAATTCACCTCGCTTAGAACTTGCGTTGTAACAACCCATACGCGTTCCACTATGAATCAATTTAAATAACCGTGATTATTGTATTATAAAGAGAATTATATTAATTATCTATACAATAGGACATGTATAGGATGCAATTAAGTTAGGCGTTTTGTAGCGAGGATTAATTGATCAAGAACGTAAAAAAAATGAATAAAATATTAGATCTGTTTGGTAAAGAGGTTGTCTCATGTGTATGCTTGTATAATTATAATGCTCGATGTAGAAGTTTGTAGAAAATCAGTTTTAAGCTATAGCGTAGAGTATACCTAAGAATATATAGTATCAAGAAGTATCACAATTAAATATTATATTCACAGTAGACGAAATCCGACCAAGTAAAATATTATACGACTTTCAAATTAAAATAAATTCACGCTAGTAATTTATACTGTTTGGTGGGCGTAATGTGTGCTGTTTAAAGAAATAGTAAAATTGTTAAGAATTCTTAAGTAATTACTCGAACTTATTGCTATACTTGATACTGAAAGTAAATGGTCGGTTTTCTTTTGCTTTTTCCTTAGTTATGTCAAACACAATGAGATAATTTTAACTTTCTTCTAAAAACAAATTACATTTCCCTTTGTGATCTTGTACAAATATACCTAGTGAAGTAGCGTAACACTTAATGTTCACATTTACGAAATAATTCATCCAGCCACGCTAACATAATTTCTTAAATTTGATTTAGGTTTTTTTTTAAATGCATTCATAAACCTGTTCTATAACATAATAAATTGTCTAATTTATTAACCGAAGCGCAATCGGTTAATAATAAAAGTCACACACTTTTAAATAAATCTTCTTTTAAAGTTCTTGATGTATCTCTTCTTGAGTGCTTTCATGAACTGCATCAGATTCGGTATCCTTTGACGACTCTGTCGATTCTTCTGCGTCTAATGGTTTTTCATTTTGTACTTCCGCATTATCAGACGTATTATCAGGCTGAAGGTCTTCCGACTGAGAATCCGTCGTTGATTTAGAAACAGATTCAGATTCTGGTCTTCCCTTTGTATCTGTTGTATTCTCATTTGTACTCTCTGTATGATTCGTAGCAGACTCCTGTTTTGGTCGCCATATTTTAGCTTTATTTATGAGATATTTCACTTCTCTATCAAGCAATGCCATTTTATTTGCAATATCGCCAACTTTATATTTCACTGGCTCGTGTAACGGTGTCTCGGCAAAAGATTTAACAACTGTGTCGTGATACTCCTGTAAAATGAAAATAATTGAATTTTATTCGCTCGGTTATTCAATGTACTAATAAAAAAAAGTAAATCATATTTGAACAACTTACCTGAGTCTCGTTAATTACTTTTTCTAATGTATCTATCTCAATTTGAGTAAATATTTCGCTGAATGCACTCGAATTTCGTATATTATTTAACACTGTTTGACTTGCGCTTAAAATAGTAACCATGCCTTTTAATACTTCTGGACGTTCTTTATGTTCATAAACGCGTTCGTACATATCGTTGGTGAGCTTCTGAAGCTCTGACAATTTTTCTTCGTACACTTCAGCGGTTGCGCTAAATCCATCCTCGTATAACCACTCAGAAATTTCAGAACACGCTTTCAGTATACCTTCTGACTCTTGAGCAGTGGCGGCAGCAGCATACTCTTCTGACTCTAATTTTTGTTGTGCATCGATTATAAATGTCTCCAAATTGTTCAAAGCTGTTTCACGTTTCGTTTTTTCAAAATCATATACGTTTAAACGATGCAATCTAAAATTGTCGTACAATAATTACATTAAAATTTATACTATTTTATCATGCAAAATGATTATATAGTTATTTATACCAACTTTTCTCGGGATTCAACAAGTTTGCTACCAGAAAGAATCTGTGATCCTAATCTAATTTCATCAGCTTTGATGGGTTCTTTGATCGTTACAATTGTAGCTTTTTTCTCTTTTTCTTTTTCCTTCTCTTTCTCTTTTTCTACTTTCTCAGTTTTATTTACAACTTTCTCTTCAGTAACTGTACTTTCATTTTTCTTCTTTGTTTTATCTTCTGCCTCTTTTTGTACCTCAGAATAATCCGGCTCTTCATGAACTGGTTTTACATCCTCTTTCAATGGTTCCTCTGCTTTGCCTTCTTTTTCTTTATCTTCTGACCCTAAATATTTCAATTTCATTTATCTACATGCTTTATCTCTGTATAAAAAAAGTGTCTTGCATATCTAACAATAACTCTTATTTTTAGGATGTAATTTAACTTTCTCCTATATTATCTAATATTTTACAAATGCTTGCAAAAAATGACTCTACATTCCAATAAAAATATTTTCACAAAATTTGATTATTTAAATGGATCTCTAAATGCTTGTATTTTCTCACTAAAAATATTAGAAAAAAAAAAAGAAATAAACTATGTTGTAAAAAACAACAAATCAATAAATATTAGTAACATTTTTTGCAATGCATTCAGCACAAACCTGCAAAAAGTTTACTAATAGTTGAGCCAAGTATTGAGAAAGTACCCTCTTCTTCTTCAGGAGCCGAACTTGATTTCTCTGATACTAATTCTACATTGACCAAATTAAGTATACCGCTCTCATCCATAGCGAAATGTGCTTTGATCCCTTTACTTTCTGCACCTTCCTTAGCATGCTTATCTAAAGCTTCAGTTACGCCAGATAAAGTTAGAGTGGACAAATTAAAACTACCAATGGCACTAGAATAAAAAATTGTATATTAATATACATAAAATTACATATTAAATAAGAATTAGTAAAAATACTTACGCTATTTCATTGGGTGTTAAATAATCCAATTCAGCATAATTGATATGAAATTGGAAATTTTCCGTATATTTATTAAAGGTAATAATTTTCTTTTGTGGATAAGGATTCATTTTACCAAACAATGATTTTTTTATCTATAGAAAAGAATTTCAAATTTTACGTATATCTAGTTTCCTTGTAGTAAGAATTGAAGGTAAAAGATGTATATATATGTAAAAATAGAAACTTACTTGTTTTACTCTGTTATCAACAGTTCTGTTAAAAACAATGTGTATGGGAAACAATACAGCATCCTTAGTAACAAATTTCTTTACTTTAAACCCTTTGCTAAGATCTGCAGCTTTATATACTGCCCCTAGCGCAGCTGCCTCGTCCGTATTTATATTTTTAGACAAATCAACTGTTAAATACTGACTTAAATGCTCTTGTACCTTTGGCATTCTAGTACCAGCGCCCACCAATACAACTTGAGATATGATATCCATCGTTAAGCCTGACGTTTTTAAAGCGATCTTAACGGGATTTGCTACTCTATCAAATATATCAGCGCAAAGCTCTTCTAATGTTTCTCTAGTAACTTGCAATCTGAAGTCATGCTCGTCTATTAATCCTTCAATTTGAGCAAAATGGTCTGTATTCGCGCTCAACACATTTTTAACCCGACCAGCTTCCTTAAAAAGTTTCGCCATTGCCCTTGGATTACTGAACACAGAATTTGTCGTTTTGTTTAAAGCATCAAATTTCTTTGCCAAATGATGTTGCAATCTAATTTGCATTTCTAAACCTCCGAGTGTACGATCATAGCCCACGCCCAATATAGTAACGTGCGGATTAGTTTCGACGAATCCCTTCTCCTTTGTTTTCACATTCTGATAACTAACAATTGTTGCAGTGGTACTACTAGCACCCATATCATAAAACATTACATAATGCGCAGTATCATTTATCTCTTTGCTACGAAATATGCCGTAATTCAATGCAACCGCGGTATAGTCGTTAATAAGTTGCAAAACTTTAATCCCTGCAAGATCTGCTGCTTGTGCAAGTGCCCTTCTTTCAATTTGATTGAAAAATCCTGGGACAGTTATCACCGCTTCGCTGATCTTTTGACCAGCTGAATTTTCTGCAAACTCTTTTCCTTTATGCAAAATTTGTGCAAGTAACTCTTCTGGAGCATATGTAGTATTTTCATCCAGTCTGAATGCAATGGTCTTACGCTCATCGTCGGAAATAATATCGTAATATGGAAATCTTTTCTTATATAGTTCTACCATAGGATTATCTATAGATTTTCCTAGAAGATCCAATATATAAGAAAAACTGTTTCGGGGTGATCTAATTCCCACTACTTGAGCATCTTCTCCAAAATTTCTTTCTCCATTCCTAAATGCAATCGTAACTGGTGTTTTCCTCTTCGACTCTTTATTAAGGGCTATTTCCATAGGAACACCAGGCTAGATAAACCATCAATTAAGGATATTAGTAAAGCATGTGCACAAAAGTTTATTAATTATAAATGACAGAATATCATAAGATTTACTTACAGAAACGATAGCAACTTTCATTGACTCACTACCTAGATCAACACTCATAACAGCAACACCATTACTATGACCAATAAGTGTTGCGATGGCAATCAATAATAACCAAATAATAGACATGCTTAGTTCGCTTAGTTTCATCTGTAATTTAAATTTTATTCTATGAATAAATTTACAAGCTACATGATATATTTAAATCGTATACCATATTGCTAAAAAAATAATAACAAACATTTTAAGTGGAAACAGATAAAAAAATAAATAAAGTTTATATTAAAAAGAAATAACCTTTATAAAGATAGGAAACACTGTATTAGATGGTATCACAGTTGAAAGAAGTATATTAATAAAATGAAAGTTATGCTACAGAAATCATGAGTAAAATGAAATGTTCACAAAACGATAAGCCAAACAATTCGTTCAATAAACGATATTCATTTATTTATGTAAAATAATTGCAAAATACATAAAGAATAATCTTTAAATTGCACGAGAATGTTCACAAGACGCTGTCAAAATTGGTTATAATAACCGAAGAATTGCAATAGAATTCCATAGTTTTACTCACTTCTTTCTTTTATTCTAAAAACGTCCCTTTTATCCTGACAGTCAAATAATTACTATTCTTAAACAATTCGGCATATGAACGCGTACGTTTCCGTTTGTTTAAAGTAAGAAAAACCAACGTACACCACTTGCTGTTCCACCAAACCGAATAAGAACCATGTGTCTGTGTGGCACAACGGGATTGGTAAAATAAGATGGAAGAAAACGTTTACATTGGTCCGCGTTGGCAAATCAAAGCCAATAATCTGTTAGTTTATCCCCCCTCCTCTCCCCCATTGTCAAAATACAACCGAGTATTTACTTCGAGAAGTTATTAGATATTGTAATTTTTTTTTTAATTTTATATTCATTCGGGATTGTACCAAAGCATATTTGGAAATCATCACCCCTTTAGGAACCACTGTCTAAAATTGTGATGGGTAAAGAAATGAAAGTAGATAAATAGAAAACAAAATCGATATAAATAAACGCAACCATACTTTATTTAAAAAAGTTGAGTACAATATTGAATTCTTAGTCGTTCAGTATTGCAGCAGTAAATGCAAAATTTATTATGAATTGTATTAGTATTTGCAACAAAGAAATTTATATTATTCAGATGTTTTATAAAAATGAAAATTTTATCAAATTTTAGTGTGATTATGTTGTAAGATCAAGTTAGCTATTTCTATATGATATTATAATACTATATTATATTATAGATAGTAATTATTTGAATTAAAATAATTCATATATTATGAAGATGAGTAATATGAATAATAAGCATTTAAATAACTATTTGTATGTGATAACAATGTAAATAAAAGTAACAACTAGTCACTTAATTTTTGGAATAAACTAATGAAAATTATTTGTAATATCCATATAATTATTTGTTCTTTAATATAAACTGTTCCATTTAGAAATCGAATAGAACCAGAATTCTCTGTGCAAAAAATGTTTATAATGTATATAAATATTTAGTAACCTCACAGATCTTCTGATCGGCCAAATTTATAAGTCAGAGAACCCAGAAAGATGAATATATTTTGCAAAAAAGTACCTACTCCAGGCCAATGATGTTGGACTCCTAAAAGGACGAATTGATGAAACTTAGTTTTGTAACAACCAATGACATAGAATCACATATGGCACACAAACCTGAACCAACAAAGCCTGCAAATAAAACCCAACAAGATGCAATAACTGCAGCAAATCCCATTACAAATCCAAGAAACAGCCAAGTTCTCGCGCCTCTAGCTCCGAAATAACCCCCGTTAAATGCATCACCTCTTATCTGTGCGTTCGTTACAGAATTTATCCTACAATGATTTACAGATTTTAATTATTGTAAAGTACAAATGCAAACATTAACTTACATGAATAAAGATATAGTTCCAAATACTCCACACACGTGATAAGCTTTTGACATTTCAAGAGGATACTTTGCATGAGCATCAATAATAAACCACCAACCTGCAAAGAACTAAAATAGCCAGGTGCTATAATAATATACGATATATTGTATACTGTTTTCAAAAGTAAAGTTAAAATTTTAATAACAAGTGAATTATTATACGTTATGATCTATGTACACATGCATCTTATACGTATCTTAATTATTTATTTATCCAGAAAATTACAAGCATCCGATAGAAACAATAAAAAAATTATACTATCCTAGATAGGCAATAAATTAACAATGCTTGATACATAGAATTAAATCAAAGACACGCATTGCCATATACTTCCCATGTCATTTAAAACAATATGAACTTTAATGTTTACCAATGTTCCAGCGACCATAGACGCTAAAATATTTCGTTTATCGCCCACTTCAAACCAGACGCACGTTAAAGATTGTAGATTTTCGAAGAAGGTCGTCATTTCTAGAAATTTCCAATAAAATAACTCGGGAATTGAATATTAAGATTAAACAGTTAACCTAAATAACGAGACATATCAATCACCAATGTCATCACAGAACCAGGTATGTACAATGCGTAAGAGCATGCGCGAAAATCATTTTGTCAAAACAATCATGTGGAGACAATTGTTAGTTTATTTAGTGTCGATAAATTGGTAATCTACTGTATTATTGATGTAATATGCTGCTCTTGTTATGTGTGTATCATCTTTAGCTTCTTACACTGCCTACACTATCTTTTTATTGATTTTCCCAAAAATATAGATGCGTATACAAGGTGATTCATTACTCGTGTGACACATCTTTACAGCTGATACTACACCTCAGAAGCAACCAAAAAATTCATATAAATCTAGGTCCAAATTGCAAAAATGACAGAGGAAATTGGGATTTTTGTTTTTTCAGAGAAGCAGCAGTTTCACTCATATTATTGATTGCATCTTCCAAACTGTAAGTCCTACAAGACAATGACAAACAATATTGAAAAGAGCAACAAATTTGCTATTATAATAGTTTCTATTTTACCTTGAAACTCGAAAACAGGTGAAGTAATAAAAGTTTAAACTTATTTTAGGAGGAAAAATTTGTAAGTTACGAAAACTTTGTTCTCCTGCTTAAGTAATTATTTTTAGACAAAACTAAGATAAATTATATCTCCCGCTTTAGAGGTAAGAGGGAGAAAGATGCTACCGACCTTACTCCAGTAAACTATTCAAGAACTACTAGCGCCATCTCTGTGGAAAGTAGGGAAATTAATGCCCGACTAGTTTCAGTTCTTCTCCGAGAGATGGCGCTAGTGTTTCAGTAGTTCACTTCGCTGTCGATAACGCTGTGCGACCAGTTTGGGCACTTTTCACAGAGATGGCGCCACGGGTTCTGGAGTAGGGTCGGTCCCGTCTGTCTCACTCTTTCTTATAGCTTTCCTATATCTCTCTCTCTCTCTTTTACCTTTAAAGCGGGAGATATAATTTATCTTACTCTTTCTATTCAATGAAAATTAGGGAATTTCTTTATTTAATCAGCAGTACTCCGAAATTCTGTAAAAATAATAATAAGATTTTTAACACCGTGTTAAAAAAATTAATAAAAGTATCTCTTATTTGTTTGCTTATGTAATATTGCAACTCTGATAGTGTTTTATCGAATGACATGTGGTATGATTGAAGAATGAAAACAATGTAACACGTGCACTACACGAACTCGTGGCGTTATTGTAAATATTATTAAGGTGAAAATAATGACGGTAGATTTAGGTTTTGTACAAAAATGTGATTCTTGGCTATTGGAAAGTAGATTTTTCCCAAGTAAAGTCGGCGGTAAACCAGCGTGGCTTGATTTAAAAAATATTCCCGGAGAGAAGGATCTCCAATGTGACTATTGCAAAGAGCCATGTATTTTTTTATGTCAAATTTACGCTCCGTACGAAGATAGCGAAGATGCTTTCCACAGAACAATCTTTGTCTTTATTTGTAAAAAAGCAGAATGTTCTAAGTTAAATGAAAATGGAAATTTTAAAGTGTTTCGTTCTCAGTTGCCTAGAACAAATGAATTTTTTCCATCTGAACCGCCTATAGAGCAAAGCGATTGGAGAACTGATATTAGTATGTGTCATGAAAAATTAATAATTTATATTTGCATATTTTGTTTTGTACTTAATTAAAAGATCCTATAATATAAGACATAAATTGGCTAATTATAGGTGTAGATCGATGGGTAAAAACATGTTACATTTGTGGCTTATTAGCACCTAATCATTGTTCTAAATGTAAAAGTATCAACTATTGTTGCCGCGCTCATCAGATTTATGATTGGAAGCATGGACATAAAGAGACTTGCGGAAATAATCAAAGTGTAACAAAAATTATATGTAATGAATTCTTATTACCCGAATACGAAATAGTAATAGAAAAGGACAATGCAGAAGATAAAAGCGATGCAAATGAATTAACTGAAGATGAGGAAGAAATTAAAAAATATGAAACAATGGTACAGAAAGGTGAAGCAGGAACTTTTCAAAATCAAGATGTTGAGAAAGAATTATTAAGTATGGCTAATCAACAGGAGGATCAAGTATTTTCAAAATTTCTTTCAATTGTTGACAAATTTCCTGATCAAGTATTAAGGTCCATTGTTCATGTGTATCTTCGATTCCCTTTTTACTTTGTTAAAAGTAAATATAACGCATAGTATTTACAATATTTACAGGTATGATAGAGGGGGCAATATTTTATTTATTTCACCTGGGAGTAAAATTGATGATATACCAAAATGCTCTGAATGTAATGGAGACAGACAATTTGAATTTCAGGTGAAATAAAGAACATAACACTAAATGTTGTGCGAGTAAAATTTTGGTATACAACTAATACATGATATTTATTGTAGATTATGCCTCAATTGCTAAATTTTTTAAACTTTGATATCGGACTTAAATGTGTTGACTGGGGTATTTTAGCTGTATTTACTTGCAAAAGATCATGTGTACCCAAAAAAAAGTACAGCATGGAATTTATTTGGAAACAAGACATTGTGGAAGATGATTCTGTCAGTACTTTCTAATAATGTACAGACATAAAAAACAAAGCATACATTTTTTGAAGAACAGTTTTAATTATTCAAAATAAAATACATAATTATCAACAATTTTATACATTTTAATAATCCTATAGCATGATATCTTTTATAAGCTTAAAAAGTACAAAATAAACATTTAAACATCAGAATACAAAAAATAAAAATATATAATAAAAATGTAGTTGTCAAACAATATATAAAATATATATATTTTCTTCTCATTAATGTAAACGACATAACATTCTCATAACCATTAAACTAAAAGAAAGAAAATAACGATTGATATCACAATAAAAAACAAACTTGTTCCCTTGAATGACTATTAACAATTGTAGCAATAGATTTGCAAAATGTTTAAAAGAATAACATTCTCATTATCTAAAATATTCTTCTTATATGTACGATATACTTATTCTGACTGTAAAATAGTCATATATCAAGAATATAATGTCCCTTAGATAAAATTACTGTACCACATATCAACTTCTCTTGTTGCGTTTATCTTATGTTTGTTTCATCAATTCCTTTTATGATTCGTCATTAGAAATAGCGTAACAGCTACTTCAGTCAGAGAATAGTGTACAGTATATAATATAAATCAAATTATTTTGCTAAATAAAGCAAGACAGACTATCTTGGCAATATTGCTTAAAGTATTTTAGGGTAATACTCGTCACAGCCTTCGTTAAATTATGAGATAGATCAAATGGATCTTGTACACATAATGGAGAGTCGATACGGAAGTATTCTCGGCTCTCGGAGGTATGTAAATGTTCAATATATGGATTCATTTCCATAGGTAATATTAAGTCCGCAAAGGCTCTTTTAGATATACGTTCACCCATAAGTGGACAAATAACATAATGTTGATAGTCAAAACTAGCATAGAACTTTAAGAAACCCATTAATAATGTAGAAACAGATTCTTCAGATTTATTAATTTTTTCTGGTTTTGCAACACCCGTTTCCCATCCTAAAAAAATAGAAAAATTATAATGTAAAGTAACCACATAAATAAGAATACGACATCTGTTTTACGAGTAATTATATGCTGTACCACATATAAGTTTGGACTTCTTATTCTGTTTTATTAATGTTGCAACACTTGGCAAGTATGATTCTGGTGAACATGATTGTAAATAGAATATAACAAGCCAAGCAAGAGCATAATTTTTTAAACCATGTCCTTCAGTTAAATTAAAGAGAGAAAACCATTTCCTGACAAATAATATTAATTTTCTACAAGGTGGATAAGCATCATTAAAGGACCTGAAAATGATAACAAAATTAAATAAAAACATTTTTTAATTAAATATATTTAATTACTTGTATAACAAATTAAAACTTTGTAAAGTATTATAGAGATAACATTACCTTATCAGTTTAGAATTTTCAACACAAAGACCATTTTTAATAGTGATATCACATTGTGTACCTGTTTGTCTATGTATTAATCTTATTAAAGGAGTTCTGCAGTTTTCCACGGTATCTGTTATTCCCCATTCTTTTTCATGTAAATATAAAGTTCGTTTGATAATATTAAAATTATTTTCACATATATCTTGGTCATATGTATTCCCTAATAAAATGTAACAATATAATAGCATATCTTAAAATTAAATAGTTGTTGATGTTTTTAAAAGAACACTACTTACCGCAATCAAGATAGATATCTATATCACTAGTTTCAAGTCCAAGACCAGTGACTCTTGAACCAAATACAAATACTTGAATACTTGGAAAAATTTGTTTCAAGATACTTTCTAATGATTGCTTAATTTCCTGCTGTTTGTTGTCATTTAATAAAATTGCTTGCGATTGTTCAAATAGAGAATTGGAGTGGTCATCAACTAGCTTTAAAATATGTTTGATACTTTCAGGAAGCTTTTCAACCATAAAATCTTTACTTCTAATTAAATATTTATGTGTTATGTGATTGCAATGTTCCGTATAAGAGTCTTTGTTGTCTAACCACAATGTAGTACATGGAATGCAAAAATTAATCACATAGTTGTGCTTAAATAAAATTTGACTGTGTTCACTAACTACATGTTTTATGAATAACATTTTCTGATTAAAAGTTTGCAGGCATAAAACACAACCAAATCTTTGAATATTGTACCACAGGTTAGAAAGGTCTTCTGATATAGAATTAGAAACTTTGGTTATCTCACATGTACTTATGTGCGATAAGCTATTAATATGTTTAGTAATATTAATTGTACTATTTGTAATCCACTGTCGACAAAGAAAACATTTTTCTTTGTATTTTCTTTTTTGTAAATATGGATTTTTCACTATTTCAAAATTAGTACTTTTTTTCATTGACCGGACTTTCATCTTATGTGATTCAATACATATATGTTCATATAGTAAATAAGTGTCTCTTGATATTCTTTCATTGCAAGCCAAACAACAAAAATTATACTTATTCAATAGTATAACAAATCTCAAATTTATTTTTATACTTTCCAATTTATGTTGAACAATGTACATTTTTTCTTCGACTTCCAAACAGTTTTTATTGTATTCCTGATTCGAACATGCTGCTGAAGACTTTTCCTTTGTCTCCGAATGATTTGACTTCTCAATTTTCAGTCTTCTCGTCTTCAGATCAAACTTCTCATCTTCAGATGTATTTAAAAATTTTGTAATTTGTTCAGTCACATCATCTGTTATAGTCAAGTCTTCATCATGTTTGACATTGTTTTCATTTTCATTACTAATAAATAGTTCATTAACACGATTTGTTAATGTATCCATGTCAGTTGTACCAGAGTAACTTTCTATAAAGAACCATTTCTTTATTTTCGATGAATGCATTTCTCCTTGACAGTGTGGAATTAAATTGTGATACGAATTTAATTCTACACTGCAAAACAGACAGTGATAGACAACATTATCTATTATATGGCTACAAGATTTAATATTTAAGGAACCATCAAAAGATAGAAAACATCTTTCATTAAAATTTGTACATGCATCTTATATTCGCGGAAGCAGAAAAGTGCAAAGTGGCAACATCTTTTGTCCCAACATATTTTTAGTATATTTAAGTGTGAATATATTGGTAGTACCTGTTTCAGAATGCTTTAAATACTTTATTAAATTATTTATGTGAGGCATGGAACTCAAATGATTAATTAATAAACTGTTTTCTTGCATTACCGATTTACAACAGATACATTTATGTAAAATTATATCATTCCCCATGGTCATAGAAAATAAATTACATCTATGAATCATTATATTTGAGGATTTAAATAAATTATGTATTTTTTACTTGATTCGCAATAATGTAAACTACTCTGAGAAGCAATGTTACCTTCATTTGCATCTAATATTTCATTATTTTCAGTACCATTTACTGATATACTTGCATTATGATTTGGAATGCAATCTGCATTATTTGAGCTATGTTCCAAATTGGTATTTGTATTTATTATACTATTAGAACTGTCAACAATTAATTTATCTGCACTCATACTGTGTTCAAATGTGTTGAAACGTAAGTGATGTTTCAACATATTTTTATGAGCCTTTCCTTTGATATGTGTTAAAATGTTACATAATATTTTTAAGTTGCACATACATAATATGCAAAAGAAATTTGTGTATGCATAGATTATAACTTTATTGTCTAATAATTCTTGTTGTATTAATTGCAAGCATTTCTTAGATGTTAACAAATTGCAGATCTTGCAATTGCAAGACTTTACATTTACATGCTTTTTCTTTATCTTCATTGTTTGAAATTGTAGTTGCAATTTCTTTGTAGATTCTATTTCAATCAGATCCAATTTGTTTTTTTCATTATTAATTTTCCTGTTGATATTATCTATTGTATTTTTATTATTGTCTTGTTTTTCCAACAATATATTGTCTATAAATAATCGCATTTCTTCGTTAGTATTATTACTTTTAATATGCTTTTTTTCTTGCAATATTTCTGTATTATTGTTTACATTCTTTTCCTCATCATTATTTATATCCTCTTTTTGTTGTGTTTTTATAATCACTTCACTGTGTTTTTCTTTCATATGATCCAAAATATCTTTTGAATTATATACCTATTGCACCTTTAATCTTATCACAATTTATACCATCCTTAAATTTTTTAATGTGATGCTTATTCTTCTGTACATGTTGTAAAGCACCAAAAACATCTTCAAAGTTCCTTTCACAAGATACACATATAAAATTATAGTTTGCTGTTATTTCTACATTGTTATCTACAAATTCTTTATATGCTCCTTTGGCATATTTCTCTATGAATTGATTAAACATTTCATTATATTTTAGTGCTACATGCTTTTTGCTATTAATATAACTCAAAATATTTTGTAAATTTGGTACCACACACTTGCAAAAATGGCAAAAATATCGTCCCTTGTAACAGAGTATATTATGTTGTGCTAATTTTTTCGACATTTTTCATTTTCTTTAGAGGTATATAAACTTGTTTACATAATTATTACGATGAACGGTTCTTTCCCATATATTATATTGAACATTTAACAGAGTTGCAAACATTTGCTAATATAATAGTAATTATCAACATTACTAATTATCTTCTCTTCAAAAATGAATTCTATACGTCATTCTTCAATTGCGTCCATTTATTACTTTTGATTCTATTTAATGTCTTTTTACGCAGTTCCACAGATACCTAATCGAACATTTCTAAAAAAAATTTGTTAACGACTATAACTATTTGATGACGGTATTTTGAAATGATTCACAGAATTGCCAACATTATTATCGATGACGTAATTTGAAGCATGCACTTTGACTACAATTCAAATATACAAGTCTGTCAGTTCATATATACTAAGAATGATTATATATTTAAATAATTCAATTACAATATGGAATTGTGATTGCAATCATATTTTTATAACTTTCAATTATTATAAAAATAATACGTACGTATATGTTACAGATATAGCTGTGCTTTATGATTTCATACTGCATAACTATATCTATATTCGATACTTAAAAATACACTTAAAATTAACATATAATTAAATTTAAAAACGTACCTGAAGCTAACTAAAATTCCAAGTGCTAACTTTCATATAATTACATAGAAATACTGTTGTATTTTGATACAATAATGCAATGATTCATAATATATAAAGTCTCTACTAAAGTGTTATCGATAACACTTAAGCGATAACATTAATAATTTCGGTATTCCCCTAACTTAACAACCATAATTCCCCTATAAAGAACTTTGATAACTTGAATAAAAACTGTACTTATTCTTTTGCAATACTACTTCGTACAATAAGCTGAAGAAAAAGTTATTGTTTCACAATAAAAATGTAATAAAAAATAAGGTAATACTGGTTTACGATGTCACAATACGACAGTTGTGCGTTCATAGGAAATTTTTATTTCCCTTGATAAACTGTGATCATAGTTAACGTAAATTGAATGTTAAACGTTTCGTGGCGTCTTCAAATATTTAATACGAAAGGAATGAAATGTTTTATACAGATATTTTACGTATTATAATGTGTCTAAATATTGCTTTTTCACGTTAACATGCCTACCAATCGCAGTAATGATTCTTATAGCGATAAGATGTAACATGTTAAGATTTGTTACATTTTGAAGCGGCATACTCTCTTACTTTTGAACGTGTACATCTGTATTAACAGCGAGATGATATGATAGAAGTAAAATTAGAGTAATAGGAGCGAAATAATTGTTTTTAAAACATTATGCGTAATGGAATATACCAAGATATATCGTGCAAAAGTATAATTTGAATGAAGTATACTGATTAACGTAGTTCAATTGAGTACCACTATACGGAAGTGACAGGAATTGCGCTTAGTAGGGTAACGTTATTTTATTACGTGTCATGTACGCAAATCTGTATTTCTCGATCGCCTAAACGTTTCGAAACGGGTTTGTGAAGTTGTTTAATATTTGATTATTTTTATTGTTAAAGGTACGTGCGTAAATTTACATTTTTATTTACTGATAGTCAAATGTAACGAGAATTTATCGGTCCCATTTGTTAAGAAAGCGCGTATATGTTAACAGTGTTTAAAGCTGTCATAAACATATGTAGTTTAAATGTATTCGATACATTTTATTGCTTAGTACTTTTAAAAATAAACTCGTTGGTGTAATTTCTATAACATACACTTGATATAATAGTGTGGTCAATTGCAATAATATGTTAGCAATATTTTCAGGATCATGAATTAAGCGACAAGTTGTGCATATTTCTTTTTCGACAAAGCTTCTTAAAAAGTCGTTTCGTTAAGACATTTGTATAATTGTACAGTTTATAACTCGACGGTGCTTTTATATTAATTTATTAAAAGAACAGAATATGATTTTATAATGTAATTCTGTGTTGTTAACATTGCGTATTTTATTTGTAGAAAAAAGATGCGCCAACTCAAGGGAAAGACAAAAGAAACAAACAAACAGAAGAAAGAAAGGAAAAAGGAATTTCTAGAGAACAAACAACGCGTCTTTACAGTCGTGTTACCAACAATTGCTGCAATATTTGTTGTAATAGCAGCATATGTTTATGTTAAAACCCGTCCAAAAGTTGTTGAGTATTAATTGGCTTGTGTTCATCAAGGATCATTAAAACACGATAACACAATGTATTTCAAGAATGCTTGGACAGTTCCTTGATACATTTGTACAATTAAATAAGAATTAGTTAAATAAGAAGGCAAATATAAATGCCTGCTCACATGGCACTTCATTCCTATCATTCTATAATCAAATATTAACTTTATCGTATTAATTGTACAACTTTTACAAAATATTTTCCATGCTAAATGTTACATAATATTGGAATACACACACATACATGCGTACACATACCAATTAAGCGAATATAAATAACACATTTTCATTATATAGAAAGTAAAGTAGTGTTTGGGCTATTATTGGAAGATCTATTTGTATCAGAATAGTTAGTTTTTAAATTTATATATTAAATTGCAGTTTACTCCATTTTTCAAATGCAATTTTATATAAAACAATGTTCATATTCTCATTAGAGAATTATTCCAGACATAAAACATAATTCCGAGTATGTTATTGCATTTTTAGCACAATACATGCTTTTTCCATATGAATTATTGTATATGGTTCTATGAAAGATCTAGTGATTTTATCATTCTTTAAAATAATAGTAGAAAATATTGTTTTATAAAATATTTACATAATAAACATGAACGTAAAATAATTTTAATACATTTAATTACATATATTAAATTATTTCTAATTCTTCTGAATTTTCCTTTTCCTTTGTTACACTGAATAAATTTTTAGTTTTACTTATTATATCATACTTATAACTATACACATAGCTTAAGATTACGAAGATGTTGAGAATCACTGCGTTAGATACAGTACACCAATAGGAGGTTAACACGTACGTTGATGTATACACGTGTATTGAACTGTTGGATTCTGTTACTTTGCAAAATACGTATCTTATTATTATTTAAAAAATGAAAGAAAATCTTGTTTATTTCTCATTCGTGATTTCATTTGTGATACTTATACTTTGGACAAGTTCTGTAAAAGGTACATCAATATTTATGTCTCCTATACGAAATGTCAAAATGAAGTATCTTTGAATTGACTTGAAACGTTATGAATTTTTTTAATTATTCGAATAAACTAGTAAACTAGTGTATTATTTATTTTATAAGATCTCCATTTTCACTATTATAAAATATCATTTTATTAAAATTATCGATGGCTTTTGTTAACCTATTTTGCTAGAATTATAAAGGAAAAGTTTTTGTTTGTTTTTAAACGGACTTCTAAAAATTCTGTTTACTCTTCATACTCTTAATACTTAGTTGTACATTAATCTCTTAAAGATAGTTATTCTTGTAAAGTTTATTAATAAGAAAAATATATATACAGCTAAAGGAACCCAGTATGTGACTTGTGGTTCCGCATTAAAATTAATGAACGTGGACTATAAAGTAAGATTATATTCCCATGATATTAAGTATGGAAGCGGGAGTGGTCAACAATCGGTAACAGGAACTTCAGCAAATGAAGATGGGAATTCTTATTGGCTTGTAAAAGCAGGAACAATGAAACAATGCACTAGAGGGTATGAGATTTATAAGAATGATATAAAATTTATATTATAATATGACAATTGTTCTAACAGTGTGCCAATTAAGTGTGGAGAAATTATAAGATTAGAACATACAGCAACAAAAAAGAACCTTCACTCGCACCTTGAAAGTTCACCACTTAGTGGTAAGCAAGAAATATCTGCCTATGGAGATAGCAAAGGCGAAGGCGATAATGGAGATAATTGGCTGTTAGTGTGTCATACTGAATTTTGGAGAAGAGATGAGCCAATTATGTTGAAACATGTAGATACAGATGCGTGAGTTTTAAATGTAGCTTTTATTCTAAACATAAGAAAGAAGAATTATCGAAATATTTAAAAAGCTATTCATTTAATAGATATTTGACAGTGAGTGGAAGAGTTTATGGTAAACCGATTAATGGTCATAGCGAAGTAGTAGGTGAATATTCTCCAAATTTACCTCATCTACATTGGATAACAACAGATGGAGTATTTATTCATCCTAATGATTTTAAAGCTCTACATCATGCACACACAGAACTATAAAGTAAATTTTTTACTTAGATACAGAATTTCTATATAATAATTGTGATTACCAATAACTTAATAATTATAAATTGGAAAACAAAATAGAATACAAATTAATTTCTTTACGAATTTCAATACAGGTCGATATCTGATTATACTTCATTTCTGTAAAGAAAAAGAGTTTTATTAAAAATATACCAACTGATGTAATGTGCTAAATATCAGAAATTTCCTTATTAAAAATTTAAAAAACACGTACATATTATAAGTAAGGCAAACAAAACAAATCATCTAATGATTTTTATTACAATTTTTATTATACATATAAGTAGTAGTAAAACAAAAAATAATTCCATGGCATTGTATTTATGGAAATTTGTATGAGTGCAGTATGATTTGTGCAGATGTATAAATGTGTAAATGTATTAAATATATATAATATTTATTACAATATAATATAATTTACAATAATTGAAGAACATGTATTTTGTTTTCCATATAAACATTTACATAACAAAATGTGTAAACATATTTGTATGACTAGTTATTAATTTATCACATGTAAAGCTTTTAAGTGTTTCCATTTTCTCATTATACTTGCTTCAGTTCATACTTTCCGTTAAGATCTCTAGTTCCTATAAGACCGTTATATGGGAAAATGATGTTTGAAAGACCGTAACTTCCAAAAATTTCCTTTAAACTTTGCTTTCCTGATATGTTTGTGTATCGTTGTTTACCTGTCATACAGCTGTGCAATTTCCATGTTGCATACACTAAACAAATACACAAAATAGAAACTAGTACATCAAACATTGTTACCAGTAGTATGTAAGAGTTTTCCCTAGAATGTAATAATCTGACAAGTGCAATAGGAAAACAGAAGTTTAAAAATATATTAAAGGAGTCTGTATCTGTTCTTATAACACGATTGATATTTTCATATAAATATGGTCCAAGTATACATAATGAGTACAGACATGTTAACGATGCATAGAAACAAAATAAGATGAAATTACCTATATTTTGTCTTAATATGCAAGCACCTAAGAAAAAACAATGATGATCACGAAAATGAAAACACTTTTTGCAAAAAACGCAATGTTGCGTTGGTTTGCATGTATAATTGACACATTTCTCACAATACCAATATTTATATTCCTCGCTATTTACTGTCTTATAATATACAAGTAGTTTCTTTCCCATTGGATTAATTTCCATAGTCGTTGCATTACGACTTATACTATATATTGAGTACCAATTTAAATATGCTTGAATAGAAAAAAATATAAAAATTGGAGTAACTTTTTCATTGATGTATATTGTTAATACGATAACGATTATGCTATATGTCAATGAAACAAATGGGCAAATTTTTACAATAATTTGAGGAAGAGCTCTCATATTTTCTATATGTATAGTTATAATATTTTTTATACAAAACGTCTCTTTCTCTCTCTCTCTGCCTCTTCATTGCTTTCTGATATTAATCAATTATCATTACTTCTCCTGTAACAGAAAGAATATTACAGGAATATTTCCTATTTTTAGGTTCCGAAATTTTTCAGAAAAAGATATAGCTAAGAGATAAATATATTATTTCTTTAGCTTAAATTTATGATATAAAAATTAGGAAACATTTATACTACATTCACTAACCCTAAGTATAACCTCTTTTATTGCGTTGTATATGTTCCAATAAAAATATATCACGTTTTTAAACAGTGAATGTTATGTAATAATATATATATGTAATTATTATTAAATAGAACTATGTTTTAATCTTTTCTTTTACAAAGCTTTAAAAAGCAATATTCAAGAAATATGAAGAGTACACAGATAACATTGGGAGTCTACAAGGTAGAGAATTGAACTAACAATAATTTTTAATCTATTTTCTTAATATATTTTGATTATAACAAAACACCAACAAATATTGAATATTATGTATATGCAGTATAGAATTGTATTTAGGTATTAATACTAATTATGTTTGGACATATGTAAAATCAATACATTTTTTATAAAAACAATGATTCTTATTGGTATATTTGTGTACATTACAAATGTGATGTAAAAACAACAGATTCAGTAATGAAAAATAACAAAATTTTACATTCCATGATTAATCTATATCAATATAAGTATCTAAAAATGGTTTGGAATAGATATATGTACTATAAAAAAAAAAGATTAATTTGCAAAAATTTCTAAACAAGCGAAAATTAGTAATTTCAGTAAAACAAAATTTAATGAATTTTTTTAATATGTTTAGCGATAGTAAATTTCTTTCTTAAAACATATATCACATATATCAAGTAGATTTTTCTTCACACATTGACATTTTTTATACATATTTATACATCTTAAAATCCTATATTTTTTTTATGCTTTAAATTTGTACATTTTTTCCACAAAAAATTGAACTTAAAGCTTTTATTGATTATGAACGTATATTATTCAATAAGCACGTTAAGTATATATTTCTATTTTACAAAATTAATTTTATTCCTATGTTCTTTTATTTTTGCTACAAAAGTATGTAACTTATTTTAACTAAAAAAATCCAAAATAAATTATCGTTAAACAACGAAATAGCGTATGAAAAAAATTTTAAAGGTATCGATTATTTACATTTAATTTACATTACCGATTTTTTATAACTTTTTGTCTATTATATACATATAATTCTTCTTTCTCTTAATATATAGAACCATTTGTTTTCTAACTTGTGCATATAGTTAATTCATGTGTAGCCCTTTTGTACCTTGTTAAAAATCAACAATTGCTATCTGCTTTATGATAGTTTTTACAAATACTATCATACATTTTACAATACGATCTAAATTAAATCGATTCTTAAAGATAATCCGTCCTGTAGTTATAAAACTATATAAACGTGGTATAGTGTGGTTTTTATAAGTTATCAAAATATACTACTATTATAATCAAATAATGCTTGTACAGTTAGAACTTTCTTATGTAGTGTTAAAAATAAATTTTTGAAACCTCCAACTTTCTCTTAATATGATGGTAGGCCATTCAAGTACATGGTCTTTGTTTATTACTTTTCGAAGATGACGATACAGCTTCACGAAAGTTCACCAATGGGTGCATTTTGCAACCATAAATCATGTATAAAATTATATAAATCATCGCTAACGGCCACCTGTGTAGATTGTATATTATAAATAATTTTCATTGTCTTGAGAGGATTATTTTATAATTTTAAATACTTCTTGAAAAACTTACTTTATATGGGGTAGGATTTAAATTCCTTTTATGATCATTTCTGAGTGTTTTCAATGACTCCTGAACTCTATTTCGTATTTCTTGTAATGTAAGTAAAGGCTGGCACAGTTTGCCATTTTTCCAATACACCTATGGCGTTAGTAAAGAAATATAGTTAATTTCTGTTTCTATCTAAACTGATACCTTCTCAATTTACCTTGTGCAGCGGCTCTACCCGCGACGGAATAACGTAAGCTCTTTTCGATTCTTGAAAAGGATGCCTACAAAGAACTTTCTGTTTCATTTGCGGAGCTTCTTCTGTAGATCTTTGCAACAGATCGATCAAAGCATATCCATCTGCCCCATACAATCTGAATGCATCCTTCTTTCCAGGTATTGTCACTTTATCAACTTCCTGGCTGAGTTTAATTCTAGGCTGTCCATTGATTTCAACCATTTTATAAACGCAACCTAACGCTGGTTGTCTTTGACACGTTACCAAATGCGTACCAATTCCAAAGCAATCAATTTTATGGCTCTATACAAACAATTTTCTTTATGATAGAAAAAAAAAAAGAAAGAAAAACCAACAAATTTATCATACGGTGAAATTACATTTCTATTACATATATTTATGTACCTGCTCATTTAAACTTAGAATGGTCTCTTCATTGATATCATTTGACGCACAAATTGTTAATTTTGCGAACCAAGGTATGTTGTATTTGATGGCGATTCTTTCGAAAATGTCCCGCGCTGTATTACTTAGATATGCAAGATCACCGCTATCGATTCTGATACCAACTGCTTTATAACCCAAGTCATTTAATGCTAGTGCCACTGCACAGAAGTTTAGAAGACCACTCCTGAGTGCAAAATTTATTCGTGAGTTAAATACAGTCATAACAAACGTGATAAAAATATATTATTAGATACACATGCATTAAAAAAAAAGTTATCGTTATATAATCTAAGACATAATGTACATTTCTATATAATCATTTTATGTCCTTTGAAAAACGTACGCACAGAGTAAATGTTTTCAAAATAAAACTAAAATATGCTACAACAATTAATACAGAAAAGTATAAAACATGCTCTAGCAATAATTAGATGAAAATATATAATGTCTCATGTTCTATACAAGCTACTACGAAATCAGTGATGATGGTACGAAAACAAATCTTATGTTCACAACAAAGTAATTTTTCTACTACTTTGGCAATACACTTCCTTCATGTTACCTACAAATATTTTTATTTTTAAGAATTTTAATAGCTTAAGTTCTTGGAATATAAATAAATGATCATTATTAATAAAACATCAAAGTTATTAATGGTTATTTTGTTACATGGCTGAATTGGGAAGGTTACTATATAAGGTCGTACGTAATACATGATTTGAACAATTTTTCGCAGTTCAATAGATAATTTTCCCGTTCTATTATTTCTGTTTTACAACAAAAATGGAACGACGAAATACAGGTTTGCCCGCTTTACAGAATGATATATCTTTTCCTTACAAAAGAACTAAATTATAATTCGAACTTACTTTGATTATTGAACGTAATGCTTTAAAATTTAACAAAACACATATATACGATATTGATTTATTGTTTATGAGAATAATTGAATGATTTGTTGTGTTTGGTAAATGGAAAAAAAAGATGAGTTATCCTGCAAAGCAGACAAAGAGAATAATATCGTACCTCACATAGAGCTCACCCAATTCACCTCGTCTTAAAAAGCCATTCTTGTGATGCGAAGTTGATTCTGATATAATTGGATTGTTTCTGACACCATTTTGGGCATGTGTATTAGACCCATTTGTTAAACGTTTATTCTTTACATTTAGGTTGGCAATACATGCCTGTCTCTTGGCCAAGGCTTCGATGCTATAAACACACTCCTGTTAGGCTACAGTGTGTATTATGTTTCATCATGCCTGCTTTGTGAATTTGTAATTAGAATTACTAATGCACATATCAAATCCAATTAAACATATTTTTAGTTAAAAAATAAAATTATCTCCACTATTACTTTAGTACGGTTTTAGTACTTCACAATAGATTTTGTAAAATACATTGTGCTTGAGAAAGAAATAAATACTATTTTTGTATATTGGATTTTAAATTTATATATACTTTTTGTCCAATATTTTCAGGCATCTATCTTTTCACTACATTCATACATTTATACAAAGAAAGATGAATATTAATACTTAGAGAATAAGTAATTACGAAATAAATTATATACTACAAGCAATGCAATAAAATATTGTACAAATAAATTAGTATTGAGTACAGAATGTTGCTCTATACATTAGCATATAGCTACTATAAAAACATAACAGCGCACATTGAAATAAAATTCTAAATGCATACATGCAAATAGTCAAATGTAATACATACGAATTTTAAGGAGATACATACAAAATTAAAATATGTCTACTTGTATATACGAAATATGTAATAGAGAAATTTTAATTATATGAAACAAAAAAAGTGGAATAAAGAATGCACATAGAATAGTGCATAATGTTACCTTTTCACATCATATGTGTCTACTAGAGCAATAAATCGTTGTGGGAAAGCAATGGCATAACTAATTAAAGCAGCTAACTCTCCACTAGAAGCCTCAGAAACTAATGTTCCTACATCAGCTGCAATAGAATCCTGATATTTGTAAGCTAATTCTAGAACATCATAAACCTCTCCTGTTTCTTTATGCGCCAAAGTCTGAAAAAAAGACCATATAATGTTAACATAATTTTACAGAATTGAATTATTTAAAGCACTAAACTTACTTTTTGTTGTAAATCACCAATACCCGTAAAAGATGTGATATATGAATGTGCATGTGTTCCGCTCAAGGGTATATTGTAAAGTTTTCCTGCTAAAACGTTACTTGTACCATCAAATCCACCTGAAAAAAGTAAATGTTTTTCATAATAATATATGTGTTTTCGTAATAACGAATATGTATTATATTTCATATATCAAAAATATGACATATCTTTCTATGCACTTTTTTTTATTAGAATTCATTTTTAAAGTGAGTGTTTATTAAAAAAAATAAAAAAAAGAAGCTACATATATTTAATACTATTCATTATTGCATTCAATTTACTTTCATTGTAGATATAAACATATACTTTAATATAATTCTTTTCCTACAATGTGACACATAGTTGTACACAAACATAGTTGACCTAGCTTAGACTGTTACACATCATCAAGCTGGCACAAACTGTTACAGGATAGTGCTGTTTATTGATTTAGCTTCAAAGAAATTGTTAAATAAGTGATACAAGGAGTAATATATGAGTCTTTAAAGACACATATTACACAATATATGTAAGTGTTAAATAATTACTATATACTGTATGATTTAAAAAAAGTAGTGAATGTAACCAAAATACTAAACTAAGATTTTAAGACAAAATAAAAGGAAATACAGATACCAGAAATATTTACCAATATAGCTATATTTAGAGGCACTTAAACCACCGTCAGGACCTTGAGCTCTTCGAAGGCCAAACTCTAGTAATGTTATATTTTTCCCAGCAACCATACGATATCTGGCTGCGTTAGTTGCCATTAAACTTGCATAGTTAACTAATGTTAACAGTGTTGTTTCCAAAAGTTGTACCATTATTAATGGACCTTCTACTCTTAGTAATGGTATTCTGCA
This sequence comes from Xylocopa sonorina, assembly GCF_050948175.1. NCBI lineage: Eukaryota > Metazoa > Arthropoda > Insecta > Hymenoptera > Apidae > Xylocopa > Xylocopa sonorina. The sequence continues at coordinate 11,990,184 of NC_135198.1, forward strand.
TAACATATCAATGTGTATTGAGGTTTTAGCTTATTAAAATTTGATGTTTCATCAAATATGTAATGTCGATAAGTATTGGAACATTAACTCTAACTGCTGTCTTAAGAGCAAGAAAAAGTTTCCTAAACGATGACAATGATGATGACGATTAACATAACTGGATATTAATCCATATGATGCATGCAATTTTTAACAAATGTTTACTAACCTTGGAAAAGCAACTGAACCTTCTTCCATACCATATATAGTCACATCTTTTGGAGTTAGATCTTTTAAGTACTCAAAAAATCTCTGATCAACCGACGATGGCATTGTTGACTTCAAGTATTTAATATCTGTGTAATTGAATGATTTATTCGTAAATCCTAGAGTATGTATAATTATTTTAAATCCATGCTATTTAAAAATGAATTGCATACCACTAGAAGAATAGTGGAATTTTTCTAGAAATTTAATACATTCTTCCATCCCAGCAAAGATTGTAAATTCTCCTTGGAAAGGATTTTTTCGAAAATACAAATCAAACACAGCATGATCGTTCATTTTCCCACTTTTCCAATAAGCATACGCCATAGTAATTTGATATAAATCTAGAATTAGAAAATCAGTATAAATATTTATTACATGATTTTAAAAGCACACGTATAGTAATAAATGTATATGTAAAAAAGGTACTCTTATAATTTTATTTAATATAATTTTTTTAATATATCCAAAGGAAATATAATTTCAAATACAGTTAAATACACTATGAAATGGTATTACATAAAACAAACGGACTGCTCAAAAACTGGGATGTCTTACTCATCGGAAAAAAAAAAAATGAAATACAAGCAAAGTTCAAAGACGTGTCATCAAAAGTCACGGTAAGCAACTCATGTTGGATTACATTTCGAAACATCACGTGTTGCATCATTACCTGATACATGTGTTAAAGTAAACGATAAAATTAAATGGACCCGCGTGTTTTGAGGTTACTTTCCGTAGTACTGTTTTCGCGGACTTGCAAGAATTGCACGCAAGTATGCATTGGAAGTTAAGTACCTGTTAAGAGCGGTTGCACGACGCAATTTTGGCGCGTCTGACACCATGATTTAGTCTCGTTGTCGGACATATCTCTTTTTTTTTAAATCTTTGCTGTTCAACTTAAGACCGAAAGGAAAAAAAAATCGTGCAATATCGTTCCCTACGGCAATGGACGTTAACGCCAATCACTGAACGACAATCGGTCAAGCACCGTTACCGACGAACTAGCATGTTTCGACGGGGAACTTCGTATTATACGTATTCGTACACTCTCAGAATCGATAGGAACGTTTGAAGGACGTTACGAACAACGCGACCTGTTATTCCGCCGTTCCCACCAACAGTAAAGACACTTCTTAAAAAATTACTAAGAATCGGGTTATCATTTTGGTCCGAGCACGTGAACGCACAAAAAGCGTTGATGAATTTATACTGCGTGACGATCAGATTCTTTTCTTTTTTTTCCTTTTCTTTCACCCCCTCTTCTCTGTGTGCATTGCACACAGTTCACCTGCACATCGATGATCGAACGAAATTTACGATGTTAGAAATAGAGTTTCGCGAAGCTGATGTAGAATTTTTGTCTGCTAATTCAATCGATTCAACTCATTGGAAACAAACTATCAACGTTAATCAACAATTAGTTAATTAAAATGGATAGAGGATCATATTATCATGTCCATTCGTTTGAATGTTTTATATCACATGGTACGACTTAACCGATCTACAATACTACTGAAGTCAGTGCAACCGCATCGTTATGACTCTCACGATATACATGCACGTACTTACATAGGTATAATTTAGTGCTAAATTAATATTAAAAACAAAGTACATTCATTCGATATATCTTTTTAAATTCGCGAGTGATTTATATATTCAATTGTGTAGACATCAGCATATATCAACAATAGCACAATGAAATGCATCTGTAAGAGATTCCAAATTGTATTAATAAAAGGTAACATTTTTCATTTCCTACCAAATGATGATAAATGGCATTAACGGAAATAACTGTGTTATCACTGAAAGTAATTGTTACATACAAATGTATCATTATGTCCATTATCGTGGTGCAGTGATCTTAACGAATGAAAAGCTGTCGAATGCGATCAAAATTAAGATGATGTACTTCTGGTTACTCGGAATCATGGATATATATTTTAATCTTTTTGTTGTTACGTTGATTCTACGGTAAAAAAATCGCGTTGTTCTTCGAACAAAATGTGTTACCGCCTTCAATACGACTTTCATTTACCAGGCTAGATAAGATTGCGAAGCAAATTATATCACACGTGAAGATAAAAATGTTTCGTTGCGCGAAATCGTTACTTCTCGAAAATGCCATTAACACTGTACTTTTTCTATTTTTTTAATCGCAATTTCTGGTCATTTCAAAGATAGAATTGCTCCTAAGGGTATCGTGTCACGGAAAGTATAATTATAGCATGGTACTCGAGGCGATCGGGGGATCCTTCGATTAAACACATACATATTGTTAGGGGCAACATATCCGGAACACTATGACCTTGCCATAATGATACGGCATTGCAGCTGTTCATCCTTCGACGTAGAAAACTTATTTTCTAACATAGAAAATTAACGTGCAACTTTGAAACAAACGCTCGGCTTGCATGCAGCTAGTATTGTACGTATACGCACGGCATGATGTAATTTCAAACTTTGAATCTTTTCCATGTCCATTGATTTAATTATTATAGCTTGCATCCCGTTAATTTGTACAACATCGCGATTTTTCCGATGCTGTATTTCTTGAACGTTGTTTCGTTCAAACAAAGTCAATATTTATACGATAACGAAGTTAAACAAAGATATCTTATTACAACCAGTGTAGTTTACTCTTTTTTTAGAATCTGTCTTATCTTATTTAGAATCGAGTAGAGGGAATCTTAATAAATAATCCGTCGATCGCAGGCCTTGTAATTCATTCTCTTAAATACGATTCTGCTCTTAATTCTCTGTCTCTCTCTTTCTCTCTCTCTCTCTCTCTCTCTCTCTCTCTCTCTCTCTCTCTCTCTCAATTAAGTACAAAACGAACTAACATAGCATTTGAACTATTTAACTCGTATATACTGCGGCGTAGTCTGTTGCACGCGTCACAAAGTCTTGCTATTTCAGTATGCCTTATCAATGTAAATATTTCAATTTCTTCATTTCATTTGCTTTCGCTAATTCTCGTTCTTTTGTCTACGATTACAATGACTGCTTTATTGTCTGTATTCGTTCTATGAGTACTTTTCCTCAATAATTCAGTAATATTCGTAACGTGCGATTTTCTTTACGGTTCAAAGTTTATCAATAGCAAAAGACATTTGAACTCCATTCGTGTAGCCGCAAATTATGATTGCAGTCGGAAAATGATGGCTCGTAAGATCGATTTCCAAATTCTTCTTGAATTGAAATGACCCGAAAAGAAGCGAAAATTAACACGTAGAGGTCTATTTCAAGCTCTGACTCGTATCTTCTTACATTTTTATGCACTGTTTGCTTATTGAAAGTTGCTGTTTCATTGCATCGAGTAGTTCTTGTTCTAAATACAGAACTACATAAGTAAACATATATACTTATTTAATTACAGGTAAATTTATTAACACGAGCTTGACTAGAAGAAAAAGACGTCTAATTTTACCATTTTTGTACCCGATACGTAATTTATCATAATTTGACAAAAAGATGCTACAAGAAAGCTACAAAAAGACAAAAGATCGTAAGGATAAGCATCTAAAAGTGAAGTTTTTATACAATCATTTTATTAAGTGTCACAATTGATATTATCGATAATTCATACCTCGGTTCTACATATCATTATCCAGTATTTATCTGCCGAAATACACTACGTTAGTTTCACTGTGTTACTGGCACTTCTGAGATATTGTTTTACTCGCTAATTTAAACGCTAATCGCTTCTGTGTTACGTGGACTTTAAAAAAATACTCAATTTTTTACTCCTTACAGCAAGAGCTGAGCAAACCTTTTCAAAAGTATATTATCGTTGACTAAAACACATTTCCCCTTAAAACTAATTAACACAACGTATACCAATAGACTAATATCGTTAACAATTACAGCATGTTTCGGAAGCAATGTCATTTGGCAGTCGTAATGCTACATAGAACGAAAAGTGGAACAAAGGAGATAATTTGCTCATCTCTGCGTTAAGAACTAGGTGTAAAAATTGAGCTGTATAAACGAGACCGTGCACGATTTTGTTTCATTTGTTTCACTTTTTTTTCTTCTATAAAAAATTGATTATTTCCATGAATACATAATCAACTACGTGACTGGCAAGCGTCCGTAAAACTGTAATCGCAAAATGTACAATTGAGAGATTGAATCATAATGGAATAAGTTTGAAAAGTGAAGTAGAATGACACTAATGAATTACTATGTGACTTTATAAGCCACTTTATAAATTACTTGATAATGCTGGGTATAATTTACAGCCAATATAATACCATAACCGAAGCGAAAGATAACGTAAAGAAATGATTTTTATTAACGTGTGTTCTGTGTGATACCATTATGATTCATAGCTCTTTAATCGTGCCCCTAAATAAGCTTGAGTGGTCGTACATTAAAGCTTTCGTTTTAATTAATTATTTTTTACTAAATATCTTACTGCAACATTTATTTTGCAATTAAGGGCTAAACATAAACATGAAGTTAAATATCCGCTGCCAAAGAGTATTGAAATTTTGTTTCAATTAAATTCAGTATATTAATTACAATATAATAACACTTTTCTTTGGTCCATTTAATTTTTATTATGATGAAAGCTTGACCACCCTTCTATACTAATGCAGCAACGCGGTTACACACAGTTCTTTTTTTCGCACGTAAATACTACTTGTTAATTATGCAACGGTCATCTCGTACATTCTTCCGCGGTTGTCCATTATCGAACATTCTTCATCCTCCCTTTTATGGACTATCTAACACGTGTGCAAATGTATACGATACGTACGGAAGCACAAACTATGATCCTCTACATTTACATGGCTCTCCCCCTAAAAATCCTTATCTAAAGTTTCCCTAAAAGCTACTCAGACTTTAGTTAACATTTACTTCTTTTCTTTTAGTCGTACATCTTATGGTTAAAAGAATAACATTATGATCATTTTAACGTTCGCTACAGCCTCTACGTTACTCATTACAGTTAATATTGTATTCTGGATAATCTAAGTAGACTCATCTTTTATGACATACAGCCATTGATAATCGTATACTAATCACTTACGGTTACGTGTTACTCTAATTTGACACAGAATTTCGTATACAGTCTTAACGTTACTTAATGATGATGTTGTTCGTATATTGTGCTAAAAATATGCCTTGGACTACAAAATCATTCTTTTTTTTTCTTCTTTGGTCATTTTTCATCGTTTTGTCATAAATATAAGTATTTTATCAAATATTAGCTGTTACACAGCTCTTTTTATACATGGACAAAATAACGTGCTTTTTTTTCGTCACTATTCAAATCCATTTACATTTTACGCAATAAAATAAAATTTTAAAAATTACTCTTCTAATATCATATCGACCGTGAAATAAATATAAAATAATTTCAACATTAATTATTAATTCTTTGTACCGTTTGTCTTTCGAAACAAATATCAAATAAATGTTGCGTAAAAATATTATATACAATATATTCGGAGTATGCTCGTTTAAGATTTTTAAAAATATTATAAATTCCTTACTCGTATTCAAAATGTTACAAAAAAATTATACTTCGTCGGAGACCAAATTTTGAGCGTACAGAAATAATCAGGTTGCGCTACAGCTACTATTTTTTATCTACAACATTCAATATGTATATATATATATATATAGTACTTAACCCATCGGATTGGAATAAATTCCCTGAAACCGCTGATTATAAAAAATCACAGTTAAAAGATATTTACTAATTTTCTTTCTTTCTCTGCTACATATTTTGTTTTTACATAAATTATGAGAAATATGATTTAATTCTAATTTTAAAGCTTCATACTTTATTATATTCATTACCGATGGGTCAATTTGTACTGAGTTGAAAATTATTCAAATAATACTGCTTCTCGAATGTATAGTATTATCAATATTACACTTTTGATAGAGATCATGTAAAATAACTTCTGTTTATAGTAAAAATCTTTCTAAGAAATGGTATCACACACAAAGGTGACCTAAATATAACATCAACCCTTAAAGATAAAGAAAATGTATACAAGTTAAATGTAGATAAATGAGTAAAAAATACAAATTTCTTATTTTGACTAGAAAGTTTAAAACCTATTATTATTATCACTTGTACTATATACGAGTCAATAAACAATAACTACTAAATTTATCAACAACGATGGAAGTAGATTAACATCGATAAGATAAAAAAATTAAGAAAAATATATATATTTTTTCTATTTTATGTAAAAATGACCTAGTTACGCCATAAGAGCAAACAACTAAGTACTTGTTAATAACAATAACGTATCTAATGCTAAGTTAAAACAATTCAATTGAAAATATACAAAACTTCCGTTGCTTATTAGGTTAGCACCATTAATATTCGAAACTAAAGCTCATCTCTCTTTCATTATGATAGCTAATACACATTGATACGGCTGTTCTGTTTTAAAAATTGTTAGATTTTTGTCTAAAACCATTCCTCATATTGGCTACCCATGGTTCATCTCATTAAATCCGCTGCTCTTTGTCTGTCTCGATGTACTTCTCGAGGATGCATCCTCTTGCGATGCGAAAAACAGTTACCAGAACTCGCGAAAGCTTTTGGACAGTATGGACATTGGTAAGGCCTTGCACCTGTATGTTGATTTATGTGAAACTTTAAATCCTGATTTCTCTTAAAAGTTTTATCACAAAGAGGACACGCATGCGGCCTCAAATCGGAGTGCGTTATACTATGAGCTCTTAACGTAGAATTTGTCGGATAAACTCGTCCGCACACGTTGCACGGAAATTGTATGCCACCATGGTACTCCTTATGTCTGAATAAGTTTGACTGTGTTTTAAAGCTGAAATAGAATCAGCATTCTTTTATTAATACAGTTACTTTCTGGGATATTTTCTATTGAAATTAAATGATAGCACTCACATTCTACCACATATGTCACAGCCATATTTCCCTTTAGGCCGATGAGTTTCCAAATGTACTTTTAGATTTCCCTTAGTAGAAATTTTTTTGCTACAAATTGGACAGATAAAATTTCCAGATAAATTGTTGTCAGTATTCATATGAAGCACACCGTTAGTAGAATACACTTGTTGGGATCTTAAAATAGGCTTTCCATCAAGTCGTTTGTCTTTAGGCAAATGAGACCACAAGTGATTTTGTAGACCTATTTGAGATATAAAAGATCGAGCACATATTGTACATTCATGAGGTTTTGTTGATGCATTAGAAATTGATTCCTCGATATCTTCTTGTGATCTATCATTAATAGCTTCTTTCTTTTCCTTTTTTATTTCATCAGTTCTATTCAGAAAATAAATGAAATTTAATGAATATGCAGTTATATGGAGAAAACTGTAAATGTTATTTAATATTCTTACTTATTTGTTAATGGTAACGGTTCTGGAGAGTCTATTCTTGCTATCTTTTCTTCTACGTCAGATACTTCTGAAGTTTCTGATGCCGAATGTTCCATGCCATACTGTAAAAATAACATTGGATCTACCTTGACTTCCATCTCTTCCATACTTGGAGTATGACATTTATCTTCTTGAGATATTAATTCTGATGGTCCCAATGGTTCACCTTCAGCCAAAATTTCTATTGCTCCCTAAAGGATAATCTATATTGAATATATATTTCTATAAAGTAACATATAACATATTATGATTATAATTTACTTTTGTTAATATTGTATGTAGCAATCCCCGATCCTCTATCCTCTTAGTTGTATCTTGTATATCTTTAACACTTTCCATTTCTATTTCTTGTGCACTTGTATTGTCGATATTGTTATAGAATTGTGATTTTAACTTCTCTTGTGTCCTATACGCCATCATGGCGAAACGATGAATGCTTTCTAATCTTTTAATACATGTGGCACATACCATCTTTGATAATTTATCTTCGGATGAGACCTTGAAAATATTAAAATTATAGTAATTAGTAAAAAACTTACTGTACAATGAAAACATATGAAAAAGATAGTAATACAAAATTAATGATAAATATGCATTTAATATTTAATTATTTATTTAAATATAAAAACCAATAAAGTGGTAAAATTTGAGTGTATAAAAATATAAATAAATGTAATTATAAACAATTTATATTTTTTATATATTTTATATTTATTACGTGCTATTTAATTTTTGGTACTGCAAAATTTTTTTTCTCAAAAAAAAAGTAACCTTCTTTTTAAATTATATTATTAATTAATCTTTTCCATTTGAATCATAAAAAAAATTACTCTTAATATTCACATTATGTTGAACACATTACTTATAATCTTCGTCAAGAAACGCTACATATTATTTATAAATTACCTTACTAGGTATATTGAATTATATTTATAGATGCGCCAGTTATATATCGTATATAGTATACTTATTGTAATCAATAAAATGCTAATTTTTAACACTTCTATATTCCCATCAAAATGGATTCTTCCATCTCATTACTCACATCTCATTACTCGATTGGTTTTTTAATTAAATAGGCATATGTAAAAATTAATTACGTTAATTTTCTTAATAACTCGCATGAATACGTGGAATGTAATCAATTTCTTTCATAAATTGCATTTTTTTGTCAAGCACAATGTGATTTCGTAGTGTGGTAGTTTTCACACGAGCTTAACGATTATTATTTATTTTAAATAATATATATATATATATACATATATAAATGAATAAAATTTTATTCGTATCGAAGTATGGGATCCTGTAAAACATTAAAAACGTTTGGCAATTCTTAAATTCTGATGGTAAATCCACATGTGTTCCTTCGTGGATGTAGAAAAGGGGGCACGAACAGGATTGAGCGCGAAACATCAGTAACGAGGCACTAAGTGGAGTTTTTCAAAAAAATTCACATTCACGCATATATGCACATAGACACACACATGCGCTGCAGACATATACACGTCAGTTTAGCTGTGTATATATGTAGGCGCGCATATAGCGTTCGCGGTAATTCACATGGAGCGGCACTAGACTTACCAAGATGTACAGATATTTTCGTATTTTGGTTTGCAAGTAGTGCCGTCTACCATCCTCAGCGAAAATGTGGACCCCGTCGTTTCCTGGTATGTCACTAGCACAAATTCGGCAGTGAAACTCGTCTTCCCCATCGCGCTCAAAATCGCGACCCGCCGTACCCATTTCAAAACGAAGAGGAAAAAAAAAATGACGAAGTATCACCCACGCTAAGGATGTTTCTTTTTTTTCCCCACTATTTCTATATACAAGCACGTTTCAAAATATGATTTATACTAAACGATTTCACGCGGTCCTGTTTCACGATGTTAAATTCATTGCTTATTGTTACTTTCCCTCCCTTTCGTTATCTTAGCACCTTGATGTGAAAAAACGTCGGAAATGCCCGATATAAAACTTTCAGCGATGCATCTTTACGACGTGTCAGCGTGTCTGAGAGGGTTGATTATTCTAACGATTTTTTTTTACTTATGAGTCTCCCGGATTGGGTGAGATTACTCCGGCACAACGATGATGCTTTAAAAACGACGTCGGCGCCGGGCGTCGGCGTCTCTCCCGAAACGAGTGCTCAATACAAAATATATAATAGCATTCGTCGATTTGAAAAACATATGTATATAACCAATTGTTTTATTTATGGATTCCGGTCCTATTAAATGATATTAGCACATTAGCAGTCTGTAATCAGTTTTTTATATCATTCATTCGTCATCCACGGAGGAATTAAGGATTTTACGTGAAATCCATGGATTCGTACCTCTAAAATATACTACCCCTTGCTAGAAATAAAGAATAAAATGTATCAGCGCTGTACTCTTAATTGGTCCGCCATCTTCTTTCACTCGTTCGTTTGTATTTTTTATTTTCCTCGCGGCTAATTTATTTCAGTTATTTTATATCTAATACGTTTGTAAAACTGCTAGTTTATCATACGAGAAATAGATCTCGATCGATATATTTGCCAGATGTTACTCCAGTTTCGCGTATTTGATAATAACTTTTCCGAACTTTCCCGCCGTTTTTCCGGCCATGTATTACTACGCCTACGGTGGGAGGGGATAAATGTAGTCGTTTTTGTCGTTGCGGAAAATAGTTCCAGGTACTTGCGAACGAACAGCCTCCCCCTTGGATATGCTACGTCCCCATTTAAAAAAATCAATACTTAATAATTAGCAATTAATACACTTCCCAACTATATACAACTGCTATCTTGTCCTCTACGATCTTTAATGTACGTATGTGATCTGTTGTTATTTAAAGCTCGATTATCCGCGTTTTATTAACATCTGATGTACATACTTTTCATTAAATTGCTGTCAATAGATTGTATTTTTCATTACGAATAAAAAATATTTCTTTAATTCTGATTCAAGATTAAGAACAAATAGACTTTGTATCATTTTATTTCAATAATAATATGTAAAATCGTTTCGCGCAAAAAGAACGAGTATCGAATAAATTAACTTTTTATTGAATAAAAAATACATTCAAATTAATTGACCACATATAAATTTTATACGAACATAAACGGAACAAGTGCTTTGTACATATCTAATACGAATATTATAAATATTTAAAACAAGAGCGTGTGTGAAGAGTGGAATATATTTAATGGGAATATATATGTTATCAATTATCAATGGAGAATATGAAATAATTTGTCAATATATTAAATATACATTCATTAAATAACTATACAAATTATAAATGAAAATCAAAATTGTTTAATTTATGAACATTTGTGGTTTATTCTTTTCTTTTTTTTTTAAACATCTCTGCAGTGTTGTGAAATTTGCACTAACTTAACATTTTGCCTTATTCTGAATTGGCAGGAATAACTTGAATTCTGCTGGTAATTCATCTTCGGAATATAGTCTGTCGGAAAAATATACTCTTCGTATTCTACAGTTTGCATGAATTTGAACTCTTAATGTTTCCACATAATTTGTTCCATATGCACGTCTAGTAAAGTCAGCCAGATTAAATTGTATCTGATTCCATCCGTCATCCAGTCTCATCGGCATTGTACAAATAAATGGTTTCACTCTAGTTGTAGATTGATAATTGCTAGCACGAAATCTACGGCGTACATTCTTGTCGTCAATTACCTACAGTTAAGCATTTACGATCATTTATTGTCCCTTAACACATTCTTTTAATAAACGTCTAATGAAACATTTTCTTACCTGAACTTCGAATGTAAAATACTTCTTTAAATTTTTTATTATCATCACTAGAAATGGCAATTTTATACCTAAAGTTTTTCTAGGATCTGCTGGACACGTAATGTATGTAGTACTGACATTACTGCCCAATATTTCTAACACTAAACTTTGTATATCGTTGTCTGTAATTCGTTTTATATGTCCGTTTCTTACTTTTTTATCCCAAATTTGTAGTGGCTTGCTACCAATGCTATACAAGATAGATAAAAATCCACTTTGAAAGGTATTCTTAAACATGTTCACTTGCTTATTTTTCTGTTGTCAATTTCGTACAAAATTCTTTTTAATTACTATTTTTTGTTAAACATGCAAATTCTGGCGAAGTTCAACAAAATTGTTACTTTTGTTTTTACCCGGTCTTAACCTTTCATTCTACAACATGAGGTTTACATTGAGATGTTACATGTTTTAAGTGATTTTATTTTTTGTATGATAAATTCCACATAGCACTTTATATTACTCGAGGAACAAAAAAATATGTACAGTTTAAAACGGCATCTTTTTGGGGGAATTTGATTTGCTAAATAACTTAAATGGTGAACATAACCTATAACATTTGTGTTTGATCAATATTGTCGTTAGAATTAGAGTGACATTAAGAATCGATCTTTGCTATCGATTCCGATTAATCGATATACCTATAGTTTAAATTTAAAGCATACGAGACAGAGAAGTTTAAACCAACAAAAGGTAAAAATAATGCTTTGTTAACATTGCCACAATTGTGTATTGATGTCAAGTACAAACTGATAAAATTTAAATAAATAATATATATAATAATTTTTTGAAAAAGGTGTTGACAACTTTTCTGCATGTAAAACTTTATTGTGTAAAATCTCTACTGCCATAATCTATTTCTTTAATCACTTTCCCTTACTTTTTCTGCTATACCCTCTTAGGAAACGAATAAGAAAAAGAAAATAACTCCAACCTCGTCTTTTTCTACTAAAATTAAAGAGAACGTTTTAATTATTCGAATACAAAAAAAAAATTACTATGAATTGGAATTTTTGTGCATTTATTTACCAATAAATCGAAACACAAGAAAAAATATCTATGTTGCTATGATTCAATAATTTACAGTTTAATGCTAATTGGGTACATGGACTTTCATGTCCACAATACAACAGTCCGGTAGAGAGTTACAGATTTAAAAGGAAAGCATTACTGATCAAATAAGAACTATTTAGAATGTGTCCTTTTATTCTAATGCATCCGCGTTATCCCTCGGAATCACATTTATCTTTGTATTCCGTCGAGATACATCCACTTCATACATCTTAGTAATTAATACTTTATTCATTTATTGTTACGATTAACTATTGTATTACAGTTTACGCGGATAAAATAGGTCCTGCAAGAGGGGTACACTTTCGTAGGATTCATGTTTCTCTCTTTTCTTTTTTTTCATTGAAAAAAACTATGTAACAAAGTAGTCATTACAAGTCTTTTTCATCCTTATTTTCTTTTCATTTTTTTTTTTTTTTTTTTTTTTTTTTTTGGAACAGTGAATCCTACGTGAAGAAGGAAGGCCCATCTATAAAGCGATATCTCAGAAAAAGGAACATTCATTAAATTCGTCCTCGAGTGACCTATAAATTATTCGGAAGGTATCGCGTTACGAAAGGTTATCTGAAAGAAAAAAGTATTGTGAATGACATAAGGCAATCCTCCTTTCCTCCTATTTTCGGTATGTTTCCCTTTTTTGTTTGTTTTAATAACTCATTAACATTCAAGAAACCTATTAAATAATGCAATGAGAATAATGAATATAAGATAAGTCTTTACGCGAGAAACACGGTATTACATTGTTCTGTTACGTAGACAGACGTATGTCTATTTCTCGACATTATCTTCATTCATTATTAGATACTCTTTTCTTCCTCATTACCTTTAGTATCGTTACAAACTTTTGGCAATAAGACAAAATTCAACAACGTTGTACCTCAAGTGTTAGCTGATCGGGCTCATCATTAGGATTAAATCAAACGTATTTCATTAATGATCACAACGCTTGAGACACAAATTTTGAATTATTACCATCTTAACTACAATTTCCGATACATCCAGATCATCTATCGCTTTCTTACTAGATAACGGATGTATGAAAATTAGAATGTCCTTTACTTCTCAATATCTTGCAAAACACGAATAATAACCCCAGAGTGCTTCTAGGCCCCAAGGAAAAGCAAATTGGGGCAATAATATGAGTATATCAGATTACCTTTCTTCAGTTTTGTAAATTTGAAAATGGAAACTCGTAGAATAGTCGAGTACGCTTGAAGAGTCCCCAACCGTTTCTAATCGTGTACCGATTTTCTTTTTTCTCACAATCCATTTATATTTAGATCTTGTAAATCAGCATAACATTAGCGACTTAATAAAGTAGCACGAACTCTAAACATCATTTTATTCACACGAATGTTATCGTTACAATCAGAATTGAGATTATTTAGTTGGAGACACTTACAACAATATACGTAACTCCTTAAAAACTCTAGCCGAATTTCATTTTTGAAGAAATGCGCTTTTGTTTCGTATCAATTATACGTAATTGCAAACTGAACCATTGTTAAGAAAAGATTCCGCTTTGATCAACAAAACGGCGACAGATTCTTATGAAATATGCTGATGACAGTTGCGTAGTCATCCTTAGATCCGCATAAATTAAGATCCATGAGTTTATTTCACTGATTTGATACGCGCTTCTATTAGGTAATAAGACATAATTAGATTTTTTTATTCGCGAGTATGAGAAAGCCAAGGATTAAATAGAGAAATTAAGAGATGGCCGCATTTCATCTCAGATTTCAGTATTTGTTGCTTAAACATTTTTACAAATGTTTTCATGATCATGAACCATGACTCTCTGGAAAATGACCATTTCATTTACAATTTCTAAACAGTTTTTTAAATTTCACGATTGTGGTCCTATCAATGAAATTGTTACAATAAATATAATAGAATCGATGACCAATGTTAGGATCACAATCTTGATCAAGCACCAATAAGACCTTTATTTCAAAACAGTTGTTCAAGTCATATACCCCACTGTGTAACCGCATACCAAAGTCTTACGCTTTATACCATGCCTGTAAACTACCAATCAAAGGCTTCTCTGAAAAAAAGAGGGAAAGATTTCTGTACGTTAATAATTCATCATTTATTGGTGCTTGAACAATTTCTTGATGCGATTAAGGCACTGCAAAAGATTGATCCTTCATAAAAAGCTACTGATCTTCAAAATCCGCGATCCACTAAGTTAAAGAAGCAATGGCGTAATGTATGAAGATCGAGAGTCATCGGTGATTAAATATTTGAAGTTACCGTGTAATAAGGCCCAGAGAGATAGATTGAGAAGAGTCATTTTCCCTCCGATTAGTTCATTCAACAACTGTAATATATGTAAATACATTAATAAAAATAAAACACATGATTAGCTTAGGTAAAAAAAATAATTTAAAGAGAGTACCTAAAAGCAAGGTATACACTAATAAATATAAAAACTGACAATCCTGACATATATATATACTATATATAACGACAAAAATATTAGAAACACATGATAATAGAGCGGAACACTGATATTCGTGTCTGTATATAATAAATTAAGGAAAATTCAATTAAATCATTAATCTTAAAAATTTGTTCATTAGTTTCAAAAAAATGTCATGTTAAGATTTAACATTAATGCTTATTATTAATATTAAACCTACAATAAAATCATTTCTTTCAATAAAGATTTGCTTTCAAACGTATCTTGTTCACATCAATGACTTTATGAAATATCCTTAAATTAATTGTCCTTTGCAATGCCTTAAAAGGGCAATGTAAATTGAACTTATCAAGTATACCTTAAATGCTACGTAATTACTTATCAATAGCTCCATCCATTATATTGTTTTTAACTTGAATGCTAATGTGTATTCCATCTCCAGACGCACCTTTATCTTTTTTTGTTTGCGAGTTGGATGCATTATCGAGACCCAGTTTACTTAAAGTACATAAAGCTTTCAATGCTGCTTGATTACGGCTTGCGGTCCTCGTCGGCCCATTGCCATGACAAACTTGTGGTGGATCTGTACTTAATGTTACAAGCGATAGATACTCCTTATTCACAGCTCCCTGAAATTATTAATTTGTCGTTGTTGGCCAAGTTGTACCTTTCCTTTTAGAGACATGACAGAAAAAAAGATTTGCATAGTACTATAATATCGTTACCTTCGGAAAATCATTGAATTCCACGCTAAAGTTGAACAACTGCGAAAGATACTTCAATTGATCTTTGGGAGAAACAGTGGTCGGGTTCTGTTGCTGTTGTCCTCGTAGTTCTTCAGCAACAATTTGTACGCTAGGTCCGCTGCCTAATTTAGACTCTTGACCTGCATCCACTAATAAAAGTCCAGGTACCAACTGACGTCCGATAGTTCCTGATTAAAATTGATACAATTTTTTATCCATAATGTATAATACATGCAACGAATGTTGTACCATTTGTATAAATCTCACCTCCCACTGGTGGATGAGATTGAGTTTCATTGATCTGCTCATCTTCTAAGAAAGTCACTTTCCTTGGCTTTTGTTCAGTATTATCACTATCTCCTGTTTTAATCGATGGCTTTGTAGGTTGTGGCTGAGGCTTACTGTAACCTAGTTGCGCTAAAAGGGCCTCTGCTGCAGCTCTCTTAGCTAATTTCTTGTTTGGACCCAAACCCTGAGCAGAATGCTGTCCCATAGTGACCTCCATCACAAATTCTCTTCGTCTCGGTGCACCCTTTTCTTCAATCAAATTATAGACCGGTTCCTTCTCTCGTTTAGCCTGCTGTATTTGAACCAGACGCGAAACTGGATTAACTTCCTCCGCAGCGTCCGATTCGGAGCGTGGCTCTTGATAAACTTTTATAAGATTGCGCGACTTCTTTTTCGTTGCCGGTGGTTTGCGTTTTACTCGTACTAAACGATTTTGGATGGTTTCAGGTAACGGTGGCAAACGATTAAGTTCTTCCAACATGAACTCCGCTGCGTGTCTTTTTGATACCTGTACATTGTAACGTGCACTTCTTTTTTTTCATTTCACCGTAAAAAAAAAAATTGAGTACAGCACGCGTTATATTTTAAATATAAGAAACTTACTTTCTTTGAAGGACCTTCTCCCAATGTAACTTTATCTCCGACGGTACACTTTGTTCTGAATGTTCGAATATGAGGCTTACCAATTTCCGATACAACTTCGAAAATAACAGGTAAACCACGTTTCAACGCTTTCTCGTGAACCAACGACACAGGACTCTTCAGTTCTGCAATCGGATCTTTAGCTTCACCTAATGTACCATTCTCGCCAGTATTGCAAGTATTTGCTACTTCCTCTGGCAGTGGTAATTGGCGTAACAGTTCTAAAGCTTTACTCGCTGCGTCGTGTCGTGCTGCCTGCCCTGTCAGACCTCTGCCAATAAACTCACGTTCTCCTTCCTGCAAATTAATATGATTAATAAAATCTGAAAATATCTCTTTCAGAGTAGCAATTATATCTCCTTTTACTTTCTCAAGATACAACCTTAGACACTACTTTCAAAGATACAAGATACAATTGATGCTCCGCTTGAAAACCACGATTATATGTAGGAAAACGTGGATTAAATATTCGAGGGAAATGTCCTAAGCTATTTGTAACATATTGGTGTAATCCTGCTGGTGGAGCTTGTCTGAAAGTGTAGATAGTAGCTTCACCTCTTTTCATAGCCAAAGCATTTAATTCAACAGTTGGTGGTAGATTTCCTAAAATTTGTCGATACATTAATATTTTTTACCATCACTAAGAAGATAATGAGCAATTACCAGGACCGCTGAAGCATTTCCCGGGATGTCCAACTCTCATAGCCTTTGTAGGTTTCGGCGGGGGCCGCTGGTACCAGGTCTTCGTTAATGCTTCAGTCGCAGCGCTGTGCTGAGCCTTCTTTATGCTAGGACCCTCAGCAACGTATTCTTCATCCCCTAACTTTAGCGTAACCGTAAATCGTTTTTTGTGCGCTGGTCCTTGTTCATTGGTCAACCTATACTGATGCTGAATCTTATTAAAACGTGCTAACTCATTCAATAAGCACATTGGTGTTTTTTCTTTCATGTTTGCCAAAGCTGAATCAGTCACGTTAACGTGATTTTGAGTAGGCGGACTCTGATCTCTGGACTCTCCATTGTTCGCATCATTCACAGCTGGTTTATTTGGTTCCATACTTTGTTGCTGAATATGCTGCTGTGGTGGTGGTGGATTTTGTTGACTATTTTGCTGCTGAGAATACTGCGGTGGTTGTATATTTGGATTTTGTAGAGTCACAGAGACAGTGCTAGCTTGATCCTTTAGACTGACGCTAACCATGGTACCTAAGAAGAGGCGAACCGAGTTACCCTTCCAGTTTCGGAAATGAACTATTAATCTACGAAGGATGGACTTCAATTTATTCAGCATTACCGTTCGTGTTATGTGCATTCATGCCCATCAACATTGGTTGCCTTGGATTTCCATGTGGTGGTCCAGGGTGTTGCATATGATGAATGTGTTGTTGATGGGGGGGCATGGACAGTATTTGTTGATGTGGATTCCGATGCGGTATCGGATGCTGAGGCTGATGTAAAGGGGCCATATTAGCCTGCTGCATGGGACGCATCGGACCACCCATTCTAATGGAGCACAAAATGAGATGAAAAATGAAGTATAAAGCGCTTGATAAATATTTCATACTGTATTATTCCCAAGGTAAAAGTATCCGATTATACGTTAAATACTTCTATTTAAGATTACAAACCTGTTGTGATCTCTGAGTTGATTTTGCATTGTATGATGTTGATGACGTAACATCTTGCGGAAAATTATGCGAAACCTGAAAATAATAAGAATATCCAATAAAAAAATGCTACGCGAAAGCAATCAAAATGGAAAACTTTAACTACGTATCTGTTAATTTTTAGATGACATATTTTTACTAAAATCTTCTCTAAAATTAAAATACCAACTTACCCATACATTAGACAACAAATTTATAAGAGCAATTTTTTACGAACAATATACATAATTATCTATGATAAACTAATTTATTGCAGATAAATGACTGTACAGTTTTAAAAATAATATTTATAAGTTAGATATTCCATTTGACAATACCATCAAATACGTGTGGCAGTTGTATTATTCATAGGACGAGTTGGATTTGAAAAATACGTGCGCAATCAAGACAGGTAACAATGTTAATTAAGGGAAAGGGGATGATCTTTCCTTTAAACGGACTAGTCAATAGACAATGGGCTTGGCCCGGCTATTTGGCAGCAGTACTATGCGGTTGAATTTTCTTACCGAAGTTTGTTCTATTTCACGAAAATTATCAGATTATTCAACAGCGAAATTTCCGGCAAGGCAGATCTGCCACCTTAAGGAACACTGCCAGGCCCTTTATGCGGCTATTGGCAAACAGTAAAGAAAAATCGTCTGTAGACTAAAATGCGGCCATTTTGATGTGAGCCTCTTGGCCACCGTCCCCTCATCCCTTCCAAAGAACATCCTACTTGCCGATTTTTTTTCAAACTCCCCACTATCGATTCTGATTATCGATACCTCTCGTTTCTTCAAATACAGCGGTTATTAACAATAATATCCTTCTTCGTTTATAACTGTTCTTTCTGTACAATAATTGGGACAATAAATGAATACAACTTATTTCATTTGCTGCGTTACTTTCATTTATCGATATTTATAATTAACGATGGAATATGAAAGTAAAATGGCATCACAAGTGTACGATATATATTTATCATTTGAAAACAAGGTTATAGTTACAATCGATAGTTATTATTTTTGTATTGCTCGTTCAAATTTGACCTTTAATTTGAAAGTTCAAAGAAGAATGGAGAATAAAGTTCGATGATAAAGTCGATTTCATACGTTAGTTCAGTTCAAGAGAAACGCGGCATAATGAAAAATAGATTATTCGAGTGCCAAAAATATGAATAATTTAATCTCTGCTACACGAATCACAATGTAAACTGTTGTTACGGCTAATAGTATTTTTATACCGAACCTCTGTAATAGTAATACTTCTTGTATCATTAAATGAAGTACGCACGAACGATACATAGACGTGTACAATGTGATTTGTCCATAATATAATCCGCGCTCGCGAGAGCTTTTACACAGATTTAGTCGTTACGCAATCGATTTCAACACTGCCCGCTGTAGTAAATTACTGCCAGAAATAAAAGAATTCAGCACAAGCCAGAATGAATTTTACAATGATATTCCTTTCTAATTTGCTTCAGGCTAAGTAACCTTAATTCTTTTAAATTTACCGCGCGAATTTGTTCGAAGTGGCGCTATCTCTCGGGAAAGCGTTGAACTAACGGGCGCAATAGTTTCCGCCGTCGCCACAGAGATGGCGCCACGAGCGCACTAGTTCACTTCGCTGTCGATAACGGTGCGCGACCAGTTTGAGCACTTTTCGGAGAGATGGCGCCACCAGTCGATCGGTAGTTCACTTTGCCGTCGGTAACGGCGCGCGACCAGTTTCCGCACTTTTCGGAGAGATGGCGCCACAAATTCGGTAGTTTAAAGCTATTGCGTATGTCCATTACAGATCTCTTGTTAATTACGCAACGAAGTTTTCCATTAAATAATTCTGAGAGAACGTATTTTATTGTTCGACACGCAAATTGAAATTGTGTATAAATATTATTAAATAAACTTGAAGGAAAGCCTAATTCATTTCTGTAAAGTCATCCATAGTTTCGTGAGGATGCATAATTATATAATTATTCTTCTATTTCCTTACATATAAATAATTTTAGTTGAACTATTTAATTATATTAAAACAGACTGTATGTGATTTGGATCTAAAATAATATTTAAGTAATATTCAATAAGAAACATAACCTATACTGCGCATCAGTCTATTGCTTTCTATAGTTTAAAGTACTTGGGAATAAATTTTTGTAATTAGAACATCTTAGAAGCAAATAAAACGTCACGTAGAGTTTTATGTCGATTATCTTCCGATTTATTTTTTTAAGCTTATTTGCTATGTTTTTTTCTTTAAAATATAAATGTAAAAATGGAACAATGATTTCAATGACTTTTGTTAATAATAACCATGAGTATATGCTTATTTACAATGGTATTATGTACAACAACGCATTTTCTAATATACATATTTCATACAACGATGGAACAGTTAAACATATTTTGAATGATACACGTAAAAACATATTTAACATGGGCATACCAAATGATAACTTGGGAACCAAACTTAGAGATAAATTTAAGAAATACGTTGAAAGAAATGATCATCTTAATTTAATGGATTTCGGGGCGCAAGAAAAATTATAAACGTTGTTATCTCACTAGTATTTCCCTTTAAAGTATATCAATTTTAGGCTTCGTTTCTTTAATGTGCAAAAGTATTAAATTTATAGGTTTCTATATCGTTAAATGATTCTTACGTACTTGAATTATAAAATTGACGTTTATGAAAAGATGACGAACAAACGTTTGTCTTTAAATTTACAAGAGGCTTAATAAAAATAGTTTACAGTATTTTCCTATCCTTCCAATTCGACATGTCTCATAATTATCTTTCAACGCTAATTCGCTTGAATAAAGACAGACACATTAAAAAATTATAATTCTCGTAACAAAAATTTTGCAATTATATTACTTATACCACTATAGTTTTCCTTATCACCTATTAATTAACTCATTATAGAATCGCACTTTGTGTTATATTCATTCAACTTTCTTATTAATTTCTCTTTGGAGCCAATAAGCGTCTAGCATCATCGTCTTCGAGACTCAGCTAAGCTCCACTATTATAAAATAATTTACTAAACGTTCAACGGTTTTAATTAATAAATACTATTTGATGTACAATTTCACTATTAGATTTACAAAGAGCAGAATATAGTTATTTAGTGTCCCTGTTGAAGAGAGGTTCAGGTCGATTATCTTACTCGAGTTCTATCATTTAAATATAAAAGGGCAATAATATTATAATCTTCATATAAAAATGCATTCTGCAAGAATTAAAGAAAGTAGCCCATTTATATTTAAATTCCATTAATTTATAATTTAGTGACCAAGGTGATATGTTGGAATGAATTAGAAATATTTTCTATTAATAATAAAGCGATAGAAAAACACATGAAATTGCTTTTCAAAGAAAAAGAATGTTCTACAACACGTATAATGTTGATGGCCTAGTCGTAGTTATAACTGATCGATAGGTAAGATAATCATCCTGATAATTTTTGTAGGACAATCTACTTAATATTTGGTCAAATCATTGTCACTCCTTATAGACAGTGACAAATGATTTCGACATTATTATTTATATAAATCATTGCTTCTATGTATATTTTTTCAACCCATTTCTTTATTCAACATGAAACAGTAAACTTTCACGAAAATTTTAAGATTTCTTTTACGTCAAATATATCCCACTTTTTTTTATTAGTAATCTAATTTTCTCTGTAAGTTTACGATATATTGTTATTCTCTTTAGTAAAAGTTACCACGAGGACAAGATTCATCGAAGTAGGTTGAAAATAAATACAATCTTTTTTGCGCTAATTTTTAATAGCATTAGGCACTGTCAACCCTTCATTGGAAATGCTATAACACAATTCTAATTTTTGATAGAGCTAAAGAGAATCATTTCGTTTACGACAGTTTTTACACCTTAAGAAGCTACATCGTGTACACTGAATTTAAAGAAAAAGATTCGTCATGATTAGACAAGTTCTATTTTAAAAGTATTTTAATTTAGTGAATTACATGATAAAATATAGTGTGCATCCTCTATACTTACAAAATGTAAATCTGTTACAATTTTTTTTTTCTCTAAACAGAAGATATGTATTCAATTTCTAAACACGCGCATAAGCGTTTTTCCATTTCCTTATAGAACTCAAACTCGAATTTAATTTCGCAACGTTAACAATATACACAACAAAATTTACAAGGTATATTATATATGTTAATGAATATTTTTCAATTTATATATTAGATCACAATACTGTACGCTAAAACTTTTCTGAAAGAAAACGTATCGTTACTTCTGCTCCAATTTATCAAGAATCTTAATTGTACAGCTGGTAGAATTGTGCTAGTCGATCAACATTGTACTTTCTCAGGACGCTATATTTACACGAATTCATTTGTAAAGTAAAATTTAGAAGTTAAACTACCAAGCAAAATGAAACGTATCTCGAATGCCTGCATTTGAGATAGGTATATAATTTATTAAGAGTTACTACTTTCTTTCCAACAAAATTATTATAATGAGATACTATATTTCATGTTATATAATGTTAACTATTACGCAAACAGTTTACATATTGGACTAATTGAATAAAAAAAACTTTAAAATATAAAATTTTAAACATACAATAAACAAATACAAGAGACTTTCTATATCGCAAAAACTAATATATTTATAAAGTTATTGAATTACTGTAATGATAATTTTATTGTCGTAACACACATTTTCAGAGTTTTCACAAAAGAAAAAATAATATCTCTACCAACTGCACAGTAACAAAGTAAAAAATAAGAAAAGAAATAGAGCACATATGAAAATGATATTTCCTTGGTTGACGTACAGAATGCTATTTTGTGTTCATTAGATTTAACAATTATTATCACTTTAGGTGCCTTGGCAACATATATCCTTAAACGCTAGTACGCTTATCGCTGTACAGATGTACGACTTGCTTTTCTCGGGATACTTCGGTATCCCATTTGCATTTTTCACATCGTATAATGAATTCATAATTTTCTTAATGAATTAATGCCCTGATCATGCAACGAATTCTTAACTTATTTTTGTGGCACCATTGTGATTCACCTTGTGATTTACAGTCCAATTATCCTCTTGTACAGTTTTCAAATATTCTTCTAACAACGATGCCAAATTACGTCTTTTAAATCGTAACGATTCTTTAACGATATCTCGCAAAAATGCAAGTCGTATATCTAGAGTCCCTTGAATTTGGTGTAAATGTGAAAATAGTGTTGCATAATCTGAAACAAGATTATAATTATTGATATTGGCCCATCTTACAAAGAATATTTTTATGTACAGATTATGGAAATTCGTGGAGAGAAAACCAGAAGTTCCATTTCAACTTACTTGTACCTCTTCTTCGTACTTCTTTATATACAAGTTCTCGAACGGACAAGTTATGTTTTCTGATATCCTCCAATTCTTTTTTCGTTAGAACCTTCTCTCTCTCTACTTTAGACTCACGTTTCTCTTCGACATGATTCGACAACCGTTCGTCGAGGGAATTTTCAACATTCACACTATTTTCAACACAATCGTTAGGAGGTAGTTTGTTACACTCGTTCTTAACGACGCTCTCCGCCTTTTCAGTCTTTACTTCGCTTTTAGATGTGTCAATGTTATTAACTACCGGTGTTAACGTTGGCGGAGTATCCATGTGATTGTTAGTAAGCTCCACTGGGATTGGTTCAAAGACTGGAATCGTTGGCATTTCCGCGAGGCCATTTTCTAATTTCTCCGGTGAATTCACGAACGACGCATTCGATATAGTCGGTGTAGAGTTCATCACATTCGATGAAACCCGATTCGCGTCGGCAGTTGGAGTCACTTGATTTTTTGTATCGTCAACCCACGGTACTGGCGAACTCGGCGGAGTATTCGTAGGTGTATACGATGGTCTTCGTACGACTACATCCTTAGGGATTGGACCAGGTTTTCGTTTATTCGGCGGTGGTTTTGAAGCAAGTGAACCTCCGCCGTCCGATGCGGGCAGAGTACGTTTAAGACCACCCTTGGAGGACGAAGATGTTGCACCAACCATATCGATATCCGCCTCGTCAACCATCATTCTCTTATCTATTTTGAATGGGTTACCTGAAATTAAATACCAACATGTCGGATGCATTTGATTTCTTTAACGTTAACTCGAGATAAATCGTAACTATGCATGCTCACACCATTGCAAGGATTAAGAACAATAGCTAATTAGGAAGCATCTTGGATAATTACCAAACATATGTTGTCTAACTGGAGCACTTTCTATTTCCCTCAACGGGGGCGTCATACGTTTCAAGTATTCCTGATAATTTCCCATTTGTGCTAACGGCATCGAGTGGACATAGTCGTCGTCGAGTAATTTCGTGTGCAACAATCCAGGTTGCAGAAAATTGGCACGCATTCTAACGACTTGATCTAAAAGAGATTTTCGCGGAACGTCAAACGCGTTTCTATAGCTGTGCGCGCCGCGTTGTTGATTTCTAACTAATCCGACCACAAAGCCACCGAATTCGTTTAATTGATCCCTCAATCCAGTAAATTTATCTTGTAGCAATGGATGCGACACCTGTTATGAGTAGCAAACAAGATTAATGCACAATATAAATATTTTTGTAACAATTTTAATGAAAAATAGTTACCAAGTCTTTCTTTAGGGGAGTCCTAGGAACGACTTTCACTCCCTCTGTTATTGTTGTTGTACTACCGTTTACTAAATTTTTTGTCATGTTGGCAGTAGCGAGTTGTTTAGAAAGAACCTCGTTACAAAGTCTGTCAAATTCGATTTTAGCTTGATTTTTTAACCGCTTTAAATAATTTAAGACACTGTAGGATAACGAGTTATCCATATTATCAGGTATTAGTGTTTGTGCTAGTGGTGCAGGTGCACCCATTCTAGTTAAAGCTCTTCTGAGGGACTGTAACACGAAAAGTATCATCGTGTTATTAATATCTATTGATAGAACGAAAATTAAATATTTCTTTTTATTGATTAAAAACTTACCGCTGCATAGTAAGTTGGCATTGTTCTCATGTAATTTTGAAACTGTGTTCGCCATTCGTTCGTTGGTTTCAATCTATGCACTTTAAACAGTTCTTCCAGTAAAGGTAAAAGTACTGGATAGTTATAAGGCATGACAAACAAATTTACGCACGATAAATTAGTGCTCGCTTTTAAATATCCGAACGGATGGCCCACGTCACTCGATTTATAGGAGTTAGCGACAAAAACTTGCCAACAGATTGTCGGCTGTTTCCTGGCTAATATGTACTGCGTTAACGGACTTGGTTCCAATTCGTACTTATCAAACGGCAAATTTTCTATCACCATAGGCTCTTGACTGGTACATGTAAATTTTACATTCGGATGGGCTGATCTAGCTGGCAAAGAACTAGCACTCAAATCGGGCCAAAAACTTTCAGGAATCGGCCAAAATCCAACCGCGAAACCCTTCTGCGCAGATCTTGGAACGTAAATCAATCTTCTGCAGGAATGCCATGCTGTGTTTCCTTGTATGGTTGGATTAGGAGGATACGTTCGTGTTCCATTCGTTGTATTATTCTCGTCCTCATTCTCGTCATCATCCGCATGTTGTGCTTCGTTATTTAAGGGTGGAGGATCTGGACCGATTTTTTCAAAATTTATCACCACACCGGATTGAACTTTTTGCACCAAAGAGTCTATACACTGCATCATCATTCTAAATGATGTTATACAATACGAACGACCTAAAATAAATAATACATTTTTATATCAGTATTTTCGACGAACATAATTAATAAATAGTATTATGAAAATACTTTTTTGTACCTCCAGTAACTTCACACATGGCATCTATAAGAGACGAGTCATTTGCCACTAAACCTGTATCTCTCTCAACAGCCGGGGTCCCAGATAATCGAAGTACCAAAGAAAATAATCTTTGGTCCCATCTAAATGGTTCTTTTGTTAACTCGGATCCAGGTATAGGAGAATGCATTGGCAATGTAAACTATAAAAAAGACATTTTTTTAAATAAGACGGTTGGGCAAAAATTGCTTTTACTTTTAAACAGTTAAAAAAACTCACTTCTTGATTAACCCCACTGTTAGTTGTATATTTCCCTCCATCTGTAATCACAACGATTACTGATGGCTCTAGATAGAATGGACACCTTCCCTGTCCATATGTGTCTATACCAGTCTGCATACGATTTATATTTAAAACATCCAAAGCGTGTTTCAAAGCAGCACCTAAGGTTGTTAGTCCAACGCATTGTAGATTTTTAAGTTCGTTCATAAAAGTTGCTAAATTTTCTTTCCATCCAGCCTAGAAAGAAAGAAAAATACATTTAATTATACATTGAGAGGAAAGGAAGAAGCAACATATCAGAGATAACTTCTTGAAAAGACTTTACTTTTTATCGATAATAAAAATGTTTATTGAAACATAGGTGAATGATAAAAAAATATGATAAAGTACTTCATACTTTACTTCATAGTTTAATGTAAAAAATGATGACAAGGCTAGTGGTTCAAGAAAGATGCAAAATTGTTGCTTGTTACAAGGTTCTGTCACTAAAGTTCCGCAATAATGGAGGAGCAAAGAAAACCTCCATGCATCAATAGATATTAAGACAATAAAGAACAGCCAAATTTACAACACTTGTTGCCTATTACACCGATGATTTTCTTCATCTACTGTTATACTACAAACACCAGCTTCCATCAACTTCCATCCGATTCATGGACATTCTTTATTGTCTCAGGATCCACTGTCACATAGAAAACTCTTTTCACTTCGCAACTCCATTATTAAACCGGCGACAGTACCTTAATCCTCGTAACAACACGCAACCTTGGTCCCTTCTCGAGCCATGAGCTTGGTCACCAGATTTAATCCTAGAAAAAAATGTGATTTACATCAGTTTGCGTAATGCACTTGATACGAATATGCAACATACTACATAATACGACATTAAATCCAAGTGTTATTGCAAAAACAATTAATGGGAAAATAGATTTTGCTAAGAGATTAATAAAAACTGACAATGAACGCTGCAAGGTTTATCTTATCGATGAAGTAACGTATATCAATTTCGTAAACTTGGCGCGCACGTATCCATAGTGAAAGAGACCCTCGTGGGTAGGCCCCCACCCGCGTGTCACTACCCATAATGCTGCTCTTCCGTAACGGAGGACGGAAGATACGGCAAGTGCATGCTGCACTTTACTACCTTCTTGCTGAATATCAATTATTCAGTAATCGAAGGGGACAAATAGCACGGGAATTCTGCTTGGATATATCTGATGAACGGTCGCATAAGACAACGCGAAACAAGAATGCGTACGCAAGGGGAAAACAGAGGGGGAAAGAGAGAAAAGAGACTTGGGAAAGAATACGACACGTAGAAAAGAAACTAATATATATGGGACCATTATGCATGGTAGATAGAATAGGGAGTGTATGTGTGCGTGTATGCATGCAAGAAAGAGAAAGAAGGAGAGAGGGGTGGGGGGGTGGGGGGAGGTAGGTGCGAGAGAGAAATATACAGAAATGTTAGAAACAAGAGAAAGGGAAAAGGACAAAAAGTGCGAATGATGCGAGCGTAAAGGCAAGTGAAATACGAAGAAAACATACCTTGATATTCTGGGGCGGATCTTCGAAGGTCAGGAGCATGTAACGATCCCCTCGGCTCTCTGGTGATCTTTGCCTTACCTGTAAAAAAAAGAAAAAAAAGAAAAAGTATAAATGGACCCGAATGGATGAAAAATCGAGTCGGAGGGAAATGAACGCAGGGAGAGTTCGTTATACACGTTGCGTTTTCTGACGATGATACGAACTGACGACTCGACAGCAAACCACGACGACAATCGAATCTCCCGGCCGGGAAAGCTGTGTGACTAGCGTACCTTCACGAAAGTCTCCACGGCGCTCTTGGCTACATCCAAAAGCGTGGGTCGCCCGCCCAAATATGCCCTCTGATTCATGGAGGCCGACGTGTCGATCAAAAAGACTATTATGGTCATCTTCGCGAGGCGGACCCACTCGTTCTCGAGGTCGTAACTGCGGCCCGAGACCTCCCGTAGTCAGAACTAGCTAGCTAAGAGTCCTACAACGGCGTGGCGCATAGCTGCTTCGACCATTGAACGCTCCCGAATACGCTCTCCGAAAAACTTCTTTTATCGTAACGGCGCCCGCTTCGCTCTTACTCTCTTTCGATCTCTTTCTCTTTCTTTTCTTTCTACCTCTCTTTCGCTCTTCCTATATATACGTGTGCGCGTATGTACAATGTGTATATATATACATATATACACGTATCAGTACATACATATATATCTATGTATCTCTCTCTCTTTCTCTCTCTCTTTTTCTCTACACCAAAACCGAATCTACTGCTATACCGCGCACCTCTGCGCCGTGCTCGAATGTGCCTGGTGGACAGCGGCACGGAACAGCAGCTGAAACACAGCCACGAGATCGCGAGTCGTGAGTCGGACAGGTCCGTCTGCCAGTCTGTCCGCTTCTTCTCTCGTTCGTCCCTCTCTTCTTTTATTTTTCTCTTCTCCTCTTCCCTTTACATTCTCACTCTTCCGTTGCCCGGTGTCCTTTGCTCCCTCGGTTTCTCATCTCTTTCCTTACACTGGTGTGTAGAACTGTCCTCTTTTACCTATCCTCTTTTCTTGCTCTTTCGATTCAGCGAGAAACAACTTAACCTTCTCTGTCGGCGTTTCATTCGTCTCTGTTGACGGTAGTTTCATCCTGCTCGTGGTTACACTGCGTCGTGAACCACGTGATCCAACGGTGCCCACCACCATTGGCTGTTCCCCTTCCATCTCGGATTTACCATAGTCGTCTGAAATGCATCGCTGTTCCTAGCGTTGTGTGCGTGCGTGTCAGGACGCTGTTTACTTCTGTTGAATAAAGTGCTCGGTTTCTACACACGTTTTACGTGTTCACGATAGGTTCACCGAGTGTGGTAAAGTTAGGTTCGCATCACTTCTTCGACGGATAAACATGTATATATGTAACAACGAAGATAATATTGCAATTAATAGGTAACCTATTTAGTTTATCTTATTAGCGAGATTTTATGCTACATCAGGTGCATATTTCTTTCTTATCTTGTTGCAACCTCGATATGTTTTTATGATTATTTTTGATTAATTGTGCAAAATTTATTGGCCAACTAAACTATACGATACATTTACGACTACTATGTGATCACGTATTTTGAAGAATTCAAATAAATTCTTATTATCGCCTTATTATTTTATACCCACTCTTTACCAATTTATTTTCCTATTATATATAGATGTGGATACTCTGAAATTGATTTTATAAGTAATTTAATTATTACGATACAACTCTGTTTATCTATATCAGAAAACAATAAATTGGAAAACTTGATTAACTTTGTTATTATATTAAATAAAGTGGACAAGTATAACTTGTATGATATATGGATTGGAAAGAAACTAATTATATTAATATATAATAATTATCAGTCTAGATTCACTTTGAAATAGATACATCGGAGATCCTAATGAAATATATCCTAAAATGTAAGAAGTTTATACGGATACATGTATATTTATTGTTTTTAACGTTTTCGTTGACTTTTGTTAACATTTTGAATTGCATAGAAAGGAAAGTGAGGAAGGTACTGTGTCTAAAGAAGTTAAAGAAAGTGCAGCAGCCTGTAGAGCTAGAGAAAGACAACTAGTTTCATCTTGATTTTTGTGAATCCCGTAAATTATTCCAGCAGAAAGGCAATCGCCGCAACCGCTTACATTGTACATTTCGTTTGTACCATCGGAAATAACAGATACAGGTGGATATAATCTAGAAGTGATCATAGTATGAGCGACCAATTTACCTTCAGTGTCGTAAAATGGATCACTTTCCAAGGCTTTGCGAGTGACCTATAAAAAACAGTATTAATTATTAAATTCTGTTTCTGTGCTTCTTTGTGCTTATTAGAGAATTGTTAAGTATTGACCAATGCTCCTTGCGATCCTAATGTACTTATAACCACTGGAACAAATTCAGCTACTTGTTCTGCTATTGCTTTTGCTTCTTCCAAATCAGTACTTAATTTATTATCAGGTACTTGTAAGCCAAGATATTTTCCAATTAGCGATAGTTCATTTCTATTCGGTGATATAAAATGTAAAACATTTTGCCATTGTTGTACTTGAAATATTTTAGTCGCTTCTTTCACATCTGTAGGTTCATACCAAACTAGAACAAACAAAAAATACCAGTTAAAAATATACATTTTCTAATATTTTTAATATAGAATAAAATGTTCATTCAATTTAAACTATCGCGCTACAAGTAGGACTAAATGGACGCTGAACCGCTAGGTGGAGCGCTGTTGAAGTACTAAAAATTCACCATTAAACAGAGCATCTATTAATTCATTGTTTCATTGAATACACATTAGTGCGTTACGTCCGTGTGTATTTTAACATAACCATAAGTTGTAGCTGAAACAGGAAAACAGTATTTTCTTACTCGTAAATCATAAATTAGGAAAAGGAATATTTACGATACTGTAGAATAAGTAATAAAACGGTACAATGGGTAAAACTCGGAACGGAAAGGCTGCTGTTATATGCACAACAATTGCATTTATTTTAACTATAATTGCATTCACCACACCCAATTGGCTCGAAACGGATAAAAAATTACAAGATCCAAAATTTATCAAAATTGGTAATTTGGTTTAACGTATTTCCACGGCGACGAATGAAACGCCACTTAAATTTTCCATTCTATCATGATACATTTGTTACAGGTTTGTGGCAAGTGTGTTTTCAAGGATTTGAACATCCACACCATTTGTACGATACAAAATTCTATGGTTGTTGGTGGGTGTTTGAAGAAGAATATTACATAATTCATGATATTCTACTGCCAAACTTTTTTGTTGCAACGCAGTTCTTTTATACACTGTGCTTGACATTGTTATTAATAGGAAGTTTCTTAACTGCGTTATATATGAGCTGTTCACGGCAACACGATCAGTTTCAGTTGCTTCTATGGACAACTGGTGGAAATTTACTGTTAGGTGGAATCTGTGGTTTCATAGCTGTTATAATATTTGGTATAAGAGGTGACGGCAGGGATTGGATGCCCAATTGGGAGCACAATGACATTAGCTGGTCTTACGCGTTAGCTGTAATCGGAAGCTTTATGTTGGTTATAGCTGGTACACTGTTCTTAATTGAAGGACGTAGGTACAGAAAGAAGCAAGAAAGAATATTAAACGAAGAGCAAAAGACACATACTACTATTTAAATAAAACATAGCCTTTGTTAACAAGAAAGATGAATGTATGCAAAAATGAATTGCAAGATCTGCACATAGTTCCCCTGTGAGTTTATACATATTTTACATAGAAGCTATTTTTCTGTATGATTCACTCAGAACTATTTCTCAGAATCTGTTATATACTTTAATATACATATCACCTGCAAATACATACAAAGGTAACATTCTTCTTAACTTATATAAGTGCAACATTTTTTTAATATATTTTTTTATGAAAGTAAGGATTATATAAGAACATTTCAGAAAGTATTATATATATGTATACTTGAATCAAAATACTTCGCACAAAAATATTGTGCATTTATCATTTTGCAGAGTAATTAATTATAATGCATCCGTCCATATAGATAGGATATTTTATCAAAAGACTAAAAAGAAGGTCTGTAAATACAATATATATTACTTATCCAACTAAAATCTAACTACATGGCCTTAACATGAACAAATATTATATATTTATTATATTCTTTTATATCAGAATATTGTAGGCAACGTTAAAAGAAATAAAGAAACTTGTTCGAAATTTTCCTGATTCTTTTTATGTACAATAGTTCGTTTCGCGAAGTTAGTTTAGCAATATACATATGCGTCATTTTTTAGCAGATGCTTGTTAATCGTCTAAAATTCATTAGGAAAAAGAGATTAAATTGTAACAGATGAGCATAGTCGAACTGTGACCCATTTTATTTTATCGGGGGGAAAT
The DNA here is from genome assembly GCF_050948175.1 of Xylocopa sonorina. Lineage (NCBI taxonomy): Eukaryota > Metazoa > Arthropoda > Insecta > Hymenoptera > Apidae > Xylocopa > Xylocopa sonorina. The sequence continues at coordinate 12,022,464 of NC_135198.1, forward strand.
AATTCAACGTGAATTACGACGTAGGTTGCGTGCAGGAAGATCGACATCAGGTGTAAGTCGTTGACCCAGTTTAATTCCTATTTTAATCAACAAACTTCCACAATTTCGCATACCATATCGATCATTTGAAAAGTATATTACAAAAATTACACTCGATACTTGTATAATATTACGGAAATGAAAACTATTGGTAAAATAAGTAGAATATGATGAATGATACATTTATTATACTTTTTAGTATTCTAATGGTGGATGCAAGGAATTAAAACATTAATGCATTCAATTGTGCAAACAGCATCTTAATGAATCATAAACGTTTAAGTAGACTTTGTTCCGAGAATCTTTACTAACAATGATGGGTATAAGTAGAATAAATGGAAATAATCTAAACATCGATTACCCTATAGATTTTCTACGTAATCTTGCCATTCATTAATATATCTCGTATAATATATGCAAATTTTAAGTAGCAATAGAGATCCTCATGGTAAAGACAGTAAAAAGTTGTTTTGTGTAATGTTTTTCTTAAATGTGACTGACGCATCAGGTATGTTAATTACAGATTGAGAACCCTTCCCTTGTAATGAATGCTAGTTTCTCTGTCTCGTGGGATATTCACGGTTTTACAAGGTTAGGTTAGATGGTAACGCTACATGGTCACCACACAACATAACGTGTTTGGGTGTGGTTAATACCGTGGGATCTTTACTGGATCAGTGAATTCAAATTTGTTTGTCATACGCAGTACTCTGCATCGTGATTTACTTAATTCGCAGAACGAACTTTCGCGATGAAGAAGAGAAGCTTTTCCGGCAATATCGGTGTCGGTGTATTCATCGTTGCATTCGTGTGTGTTTGCGTTGCCTTTGGTACACCAGCATGGTTAGTGAGCGATTATCGTATCACCGGAGCAAAACTTGACAAATTAGGCCTGTGGACGCATTGCTTTAGATCGCTTCCAAATCCCCATGAAATGGACGCGCCAAGGCGCTTCTTCGTCGGTTGTAGATGGGTCTATGATCCTTTTACCGCAGGCTACTATGATATTCGTGGTTTTCTTTTACCTCGTAAGTTTCTTCTCTAATTTTAATTGTTTTCATTGCGATAA